>NC_046160.1:122943817-123243817 GCF_011064425.1 Rattus rattus | reverse complement strand
ATTCTTGGCAATAAACCCTATGATCTGAATCTCCAGCCGGCTCCATTTCTCAAGCCAAGCTCCTGCCTGAGAGTGTTAAGATTTCCCGCTGCTTGGGTAGTGAGGTCTGTCCCTTCTGTCCCTACATTTACTGTAATGCCTACGTGGCTCCTTTTGCTTCTCTGGCCAAGTGCCTGGCCGACTGCAAGTGCTGTCCTCCGGGCTAGCTGACAGTCAGCGGGGAGGAGATGTTTACTTCTCTTTTGCTCCCGAAGCAGGAATCTTTGCAGAATAGAGGCAAAAGGTAACAATATTGTACTTCCATACATCCTCACACCCTTGGAGGCTGAGACACCCCAGACAAAAAACGCAGAGGCTTTGAAGTGGCTCCATGTGGTTCAAGCCCACCAATCAGAGTCGGGTCTCAAACCCAGAGCTGCACAAGGCTGAATGCTAAATCATTCTCTGGCCCTGGAGAGGCTCCCATCCATCTCCTGCAGGATGCATCCCAAGGAGAAGTTGAGGTAGGTGAGCTCACAGCCTAACTGCTTATGAGGGAGGCTGTACCTTGCTTCTCCTCAGGGAGGATACGCTGTACAGGTGGACTGCCCAGGGCCTCTCTGACCCTCTCTCTGCTCAGACTCAGGCTCTGATGGGCACTAGAGGATCTTCACGGCAGGAAAGAAGAACAGAAGCCTCTAGCCTGGCCCTGGTGGTATCTGCCCACTGTGATGATTGGATATTATGGGGTTCGCACCACAGAAAGACCCTTGCCTCTGTTTTGCCAGCTATTTTGAAAATGGGCCTTGAGCAGAGTTTGACAAGGAAGCTAAGGAGAATGGCTGCTGTGTGTGTGCCTCTGTGCTTTATACACGTGCACAGTGTGCATAGGAATGGTGCGTGTAGTATGTGTACATAGTATGTGATTGTGTATGTATACATAGTTGTGTATGTGTACATAGTGTATGAATGTGTGTGCACATGTACATGTATGTGTGCGTGTGTATTCGTGCATGTGTGCCTATGCTCCAGTGACTGGATGTGTTCTGGGAGAATGCCCAGTGTTTTCTGAGCCTCTCAGTTACTATTACGTGTGCTCGGGAACATAACAAAACAGGGCCAGGTACCTGACCTGTCCCGGGATTTTATCACTGAGACCCGCAGCTAATCCAAAGGCCAGCTCCACCATTCAATAGCTGTAGATAGTGTGGCCTGAGTTTCTCTAGCTGTTGTGAGGCTAGATACTATTGATATCCCCCTGGGGAGGTTCCAATGCTAACAACTGCAAGGCACACACACGTAGCCTGCCCAGGCATACCATATACCCCCACCCCCATACCCTTCCCGTTAACAGCAGGCTTCAGCAAACAGTTTTATAAGAGGCAAGAATCCTGGTGTCCAAAGGCAAAATGCCCAGCCTTCCCTTTTCCCTGTCTTTTTGCAGAGGAGGAAAACAGAGCCCCCTTCACTTCCCCCACTAACCTGGACACGTCAGCCTGGAGCTGGAATCCAAAACTGGAACAGCCAGAGGGGCTCTGGGACTGGGCCAGGGTGGAACCCCTCTGGGAACATCCCTTCAGGTGACATGGGAATTTAAGGCTCTAACTTCATGAAGTCCTGAAGGGATTGAGTGCGACAGGCTCCCAGGTGGCACATGAGACGAGAACTTGAGGCCCATAGCGGGTATGTATGCCCCGAGGTCACTCCTGGTTAGCAGAACTTCACCTTGAATCTAGGACCTCCAATCCTAACCCCAGCCCCTCATCCTTTTGTCTCATGGCTGCCTCATTCTGGGGTGGAAGGCCAAGACATGCGTGTCCAGCATCAGAGACCGGCACACCCTTACTGTGGACACGCACGGGATGTTAGAGCGCATGCCTTTTGTGAAGGTAAAGGGTAAAGACTCAGTCTTCCCACGCCTCTGACGGCCCCGGGTTTCCTGTCATGAGCACTGAAATAATCACTGGTCGCAGGAGGCGATAGGAATCTTTTCCACAGAGCAAAACCAACAAAACTACATCAGAGAGGAAGGCTTCTGTGTGTGCAGACAGGAACATGTGCTCTCGAGAGCGATTCCCCATGGCAGTGAGGGGGCCAGTGGGCCCTCTAGGATAACTGGGCCTCTGCAGCCTCCCGGGCTTCATTGAGGGCTTATGACACTACCCGTTGTCTGGGACATTACAGCTGAAAAATGGAGGAGGCTGGCCTGGAGTTGAGCCCTGGGGACCGGGTGTGTCTTTGGGTAAATGTGTGGTGTTCCTAAACTCTGTTTCCTCATCTGGAGAATGGGCTATAGATGACTCTGGGAAAGCAGTGAGCTCCCTGTCCAGAGACGCACGCAAGCAGAGATCATGGGATCTGCTCACTGAGTTTTTAGAGGCACCCAAAGGTGGGCTGAGTCCGTCTTGGCCAGCTCCCTTCACTAGCCATGGCCGAGAGGAGATGGCTCCCTGCCTCGCTCCCCTCAGCCTCTGAGGATACTGGGCTGGTTCTGTCTAAGCAGGCCTGCCAAAGATGGAGCATCTCCTGGGTCACATGACCTCTGTCTGATGAAAGGGGAGCCCCTCAAAAGAAAGGGAGTAACCATGCAGAATTCCAGCACCCTGGGCTCTGCCAGAATTTCCCGGAAGGCGTGGGGGGGAAGCAGGTTTCTGAGTGCTGAGTTGCAAAGCACGGGGCCCAGAGAGTCACAGAACATAAAAAAGGCTGAGTCTGGCTGCTGTTTCACCTCCAGCCCAGATTCGGGTGACATGGGATTTTGTCTGTACTCACTAGAAAACCTGGGGCAAATGATTCCCCCTTTTTGGTGAAATAGGATGATTTCTCTGAACAGGGTTTTGGGAGAGTTGGTGACAATGTAACCTGAGGGCCATACATGGCTATGCCTCTTCTTTCCATGTTTCTGAGCACGTGACAGATCAACCTCTGCACGTAGACATGATTGCTATCAGCCCCATTTTACAGATAGGTAAACTGAGGCACAGCTAGCAGGTCAAAGTTAGGGTTTAAACTCAGGCTGACTGGGCTGGAACCCCATGTTGTGGAGACTTCAAACCGGTACCTGATAGACAGACCAGCTTCATAAGACACACTGTGATTGTCCCTAAGCTTTAAGGGCTTCCAATTCACAGCCAGTCCGGCTTCTATACATCACGGAGCCCCGCCCCTCCTGTAGTATGCAAATCCTGAGCATCTGTCATTCTCTGTGTCACTGTCTCCATCTCCAGCAGCTCCTGATCTGTCTGACTCTGCAAATACAAGGAAATAGATCTTTTATCTTTTTTAGTTAAAATTTCCTTAATGTTTTTCTTCCTGGTGTCACTACCATGTTTTACAGGGCAACACACCCGATGTAATGAAAAGGAAAGGAAAAAGCTACAGCAGATGAAGGGTTTCAGGAACGAACATCTAATTGACGCTTCGGTGCAGGGATCACAGCCGTGCTTTTGCAAACGGTGTGGCTATGCCAGTCCCGAACAAGAAGGATTTCCTGCTTGAGGTGCTGGAACGTTTCTGACTGTAGATGACAAATTATTCACAGTTCCTCTGGATTTGGGACAACTGTCTCAGAGTCAGCTGCACCTCTCCTGACAACTTCCCACGCTCTCCTGCTAAGACCCGGAGCCATTTTCTGCCTTTTTTTTTTTTTTTTAAACCTTCTGCTGTCACATCTGTCCCTTAGCCCTGCCAGATCCATAGCCACTGCCAGGGAACACCCGAGCTCCTTCCACCCAAACTGTCACCTTTCACAGGTCCATAGTTTGATTGCCATTGGTCACTACAATTTCCATATCCTCACAGTCCCTCCCCACCATAGTTACCTCCACCAAAACCTCCTCCTTTACTGTAACCACCATATTCCCCTCCTCCACCACATTCACCTCCTTGGCTTCCACATTCTGGTCCAGCTCCACCATCCCTTCCTCTGCTGTTGTAATCTCGACCACCACAGCTGTCACTGTCACCTCCAAATCCATTATATCTACCGTCACCACCTCCGCAGCTACCTCGACCGGCGCCACACCCACCACCATAGCCTCCTCTTCATCTAAGTTGCCTCTGCCACCTCCGAAGTTCCCTCCGCGGCTCACAGAGTTACCAGATCCGCCCCCTGCAACCTCCCTGCGACCCAGCAGACTGCACCTCTAGCTAAGAAAGGGCCCTTCCCACTGCACACGTATGCCCATTAATAGTGAGCGATCTCTGAACAACAGTCTTATCAACCATGATGCGCCATGACCATCAATAGTTACGAAAGCAAGGCCTCTCTTCTCTCCTCGCTGTCTCCTCTAACGTCTATGGTTTCAGTCTCGCCATCGTTCCCACAGTAGCCCCTCGGAGTACGTCTTTCTGTATCTTCCTCCATTCCACTGTGATGGTTATTCTCGGCTCTTAGCTTCACTACATCAGGAATGAACGGCAAATCCAAAAGTGGAGGGTGCACCAGGGAGGGATTTCTGCTTAACCTGAAGTAGGAGGATCTTGAGGCGAGAAGACATACCTTGGAATCTGGACCATGCCTTCTGCTGGAAGCATATATATGTGTATGTGTGTGTGCATGTGCATGCACATATGTTATATAACGACATGGAAGAAGGGAGCTTTCACTCTTTGCCTGTTTTACTCCTGCTTTGCCTGTTATTAAGTGTTACAGCATCCATCTTGGTACCTATAAGCCCTTTGTCTCTGACTTCAGTCCCTGAAAGATAAGTTTCCAGTAACCCTGACTCAGTGACCACCCCCCACACTCAAAAAGGTACAACTGTGACTAACTACTTGTCATGACCTGACGGCTTTTTTTGCTTCTGTCACCTGCTTACGCAGATACCCAGAGATTGTTCCGAGTTGCCTTAAGGACTTAGCCTGGCAGAACAGAACAGCTTTTGCCTGCTTGCACAGGTTTTGAAGGTTTCCGTGTGGTCCCCCCTTTAAAATCCTTCCCCACACCTGTCCTGCATGACAATCTCGTTTGGCTCAGAGACTGTCATGCTAGCCGCTAACCAATAAATCTTTTAATTATACTTAAATCGAGTCTATGTTTTTTTTTTCCTTAGGGGTCACAAACTCCATAACACAAATCCATTCCTTCACTGGCATTAGAGCCCACTTTAGGATTTTATCGTCTACCGAAGACCAGTTGAGACGCCCAGCCTCATGGACTAAGGAGCTACAGGATTCCTGGACTTTCTGTTCACAGGCAGCCATTGCTGGATTAGCTGGACACAGCCTGCAAGTCATTCTAATAAATTCCCTTTCTATATAGAGAGCGGTTCCTTCTTTAAGTTCTATACTCTAGAGAACCCTGACCAATATAGCCACCAACAAAAATCTTCTTCACTGCTAAGTGTTCACCAGACTTTACAAGACTCTGCCACACCCCCATCAACCTCATGTGGCCGAGCACACAATGCAACGTCCACCTCTTCCACCCAAGAGCAGCTCACAATCCCAAAGCCCCTAGAACGTTTTACTTAGGAATCCCTCATCACTGCACAGTCCATAGGTGTGCCCCACTTCTCAGAAGGGTCGCTTAAGTTGTCATCTGTAGTTTCAAATCTCAGATAACCAACAAACCGCTTCCTCAACTGTTCTGGTTCCTTCGGATGGTGGGTGGCTCTCCATTTTGAGACCAGACTAGCCACTTCCAAGTCCAATAGAAGGAAGCGTATCTTAACTCTATGAGCCATTCTAGAAAGTTCTCGAATCTGAGGGAAGGGCTGTGGGAACCCTTTATTAGCAGCCACCTCATAAAAGCATGGATCACAACCTGGGGCCTTGGAGCAGCATCTCAGATGGGGACAGTCTTGTGGTAGGTGCCATGTCCTTAGCCTGTGAGGCTTGGCTCATCTCTGGCCAGCTGACATAATTGTCTCCTGGGTCAACGCTGGGCAGGTGAGATGGCTTAGTGTAGTGGTTCTCAACCTTCCTAGTGCTGTGACCCCTTAGTATGGCTTCTCATGTTGTGGTGACCCCCAACCATAAAATTATTTTTGTCGTTGCTTCATAACTGTAATTTTGCTACTATTATGAACTGTAGTGTAATATCTGTGTTTTCCAATGGTCTTTTTTACGCAACTCTGTGAAAGGGTCATTTAGCCCTCAAAGGGGTTAGACCCGTAGGTTTAGAACCATTACCTCAGTGGGTAAAGTCACTTACTGCTAAGCCCGACAACTTGAGTTCAATTCCTGGGAGTCACATGGTGGAAGGAATGAACCGACTCCCACAAGTTTACCTCTGACCTACACATGCATGTAGACATGCACATGTGAACACACGTATGCAGAGTAATAAATAAATAAGTGTGATAACTTATTTAGGGATGGAGTGGGCAATAGTGTGTCAGGAGAGCCAAGGGCAGCTCAACCTTTCCAGTAACACTGTAGGAGGGACCATCCTGGCTATAAAACCAGCCGGCTCTGAAGATGAGAAACGTCTGTCAGAGGGGGTGTTTGCACCCTGAGGGATGGCCAGCTATGGAGTGCCAAGGTGTGTTTAAAAATTAATTTAAAGAACTCCTAATGTAAAAGCACCCACCATGCCGAGAAAGACAGAGGAGAGGAGACACCACACCTGAGAAGGTACATGACAGAGAGCATAGTCACTGTGTAGGAGCCCGGGAAGAGCGACCCCAAGAGGGTCCTGTGTGACTGGGTCCAGGGCAGCACAGATAAAATATGGATTTTAATAAATAATGACTTGGGAATATCGGAGGGAGGTGGGTCAGCCGTGTAGAGGTTAAGGAGTGGCCCAGCCATTGGGCTGTTTAAGGCATATTAGAATATAAGGGTGCGAGTGCGTCTCTCTCATTCGGGAAGCCAGAACACTGGGGTGGGTATCGAGGAATGGCGAGGCCAGCCAGGGTGGCACCGGATCAATTTGCATGTTACTTGGGTACTGCTACAAAGAAGGACCCCTGTATCTATACATAGAGTGGGTGTTTGTATCCTAAAGGATGCCCAGCTGGGAGATGACAGGGTGGTCCCCTGTATCTGTACATATTCTGCTCTTATAGATTCAAGTATTCTCTCTCGTCCTCCCTCTCTCCCTGCCCCCTTCTGTGTGTGTGTGTGTGTGTGTGTGTGTGTGTGTGTGTGTGTAACCAGATGACAGCTTCAGCTGTCCTCCTTCGGTGCTGCCTACCTTCTCTTCTGAGATTGTCTCCACTGATCTCTAATCCGTAGTCCAGTCTAGCCGGTCAGCCCCAGGAATGCGCCTGTCCCGGTCTCTGCCTCTCCAGGGCTGGGTGATAAGCACCCACCACTACACCTGTTTGTGTGTATGCCTGGGTGGTTTGCTTCCATGTACGGCTGTAAACCACCACGAGCATGCAGTGCCTGCAGAGGCCTGAAGAGGGCATCAGATCTCTGGAACTGGCATTACAGACAGTTAGTCTGCATGGGGGTGCTGGGAACTGAACCCGGGTCCTTCGGAAGAGCAGGCAAGCTTGTGATCATTGAGCCACTTCTCTAGCGGACACCGGATTTTACTAAAGCGACTCTAGGGATTGAACTCAGGTCCTCATGCCTGACCAACTGAGCCCGTTACCAGCGAGCCCCGTCCCCATCAGACCACCTTCTTCTTTGGCACCATTATCTGTTACATAAACACCCCACCCCCAGCCTACCTCAGGAGAGCCTAGTTTATAGCTCAGAGGGCGGGAGGGGACTTGGAGGGAATGTATGACCTGTCCCAGGGTTGGGAGGCCTCAGCCAGGACCTGAACGCGCATGAGTGTCAACATGGATGGCAAATCACCACGTCCGAGCTGGGACTGAGCAGAGCTCTGACATGCGCAGGCCTGCAGACTTCCCCAGCACTCCACATTCTGGAGCGAGATAAACCCGCCCAAATTCCCGGCCCAGCTCACTGCAGCCTTGACCTGCTGGAACCCGTCCCAATCCAGAGCCTGCCCAAGGGAAGCTTGGAGGCTTCTGTTTCTCCATTAATGGTGAGTTCTAAGTACTTTAAACCTTACGGGTGCCTGGGCTGCGCGGCTAGTAGGTGCTCAATCAATTTTAGGGCTGCTATTAATGAGAATAGAATTAAACTACCAGAGCATCAGCTTGCCCGTCTGCAAGGATCCACTCTCAATTGCCCGTCCCTACAGGGGCCTTCAGAGCCAAGACGATGTAAAAATGGCCTGGTCTGCATGTGGTAGGTTACAGACCAAGGGAGGCAGCAACAGGCGGCAGGTTTGGTGCGGGAGGGAGAGGGGATAGAGCGGCTTCCAATCCTGCCTCCAGAGAATTAGATTTTGGTATAATTTAGTAAATTGAAACCTTTTTTTTTTTTTTTAAAGGGGCCGTTACCTTTTCAGGTGCTGTTTCTGAGAGGAATGAAAGGACAGGAAGTGCTTCATGCAGGGACACGCTCATCCTCAGGGGGCACCAGCTAGATGCTATTCTATGCCCAGGCAATGACTGGTATAGGAGTCTTCTCAGAGCTTCCCCAAACGAGAGTCTATTCATGAAATCTTGTCAACCTTATAAACTCAGGCCGTTAAACCATTGACACAGCTCAGAATCCACCTTCCCGAGGGTGTGCTGCTGAAAGATGTGCCAGCATCTTTAGCCATAGGATCCTGGGGAAGGGCAGAGAAAGGCAGCTCCTGGGGCCAAGAGTGGTAAAGACACCAATATTGCCTTCTGATGGAATTCCACACAGGCATGCACAGGCCAGCACACTCATGCTGACCCATGGTACTTTTACAGTAACAAGCTTTGCTTTTTCTCCTTTCCAAAACAAAATAGAGAGTGAGTTATGGTTAGTTTGTGTAAGGAAGACAACCAGCCAGGCCTTGCTTACGTAGGAACTGCCAAATAAACATTGTTTTTGTTTAACATGAAGTGTTAAACTGTCTCTCCCATGATTCTCTGGTCGTCTAACTACCACAGGTGAGCCAGAGGGTTTCTGGTGACCTGGGAAGAACCAGGTCATCTGGAAAGACCTCAGAGATGGGATTCTGGGGCCGTCCATGACGCAAAGCCCTCCAGGGACTGTGAAATCCAATCTACCTCCTTGATTTGGCCACGGTAGCCAAAGGAAAGCCCAGGAGGTGGGCAGAAGTGGGTCCCTTCACAGTGCTATTGTGGGTCGGGTCACCCTTGAGTGGCATTTTCAGGATGGTGGTCCTTTAAGCACCTCCCACACAAGCAAGTCTCTCTGTTATCTTTGTTCATGGAGGACCGTTCCTCACCTGCTGTGCTCATCTGACTCTCTGTCTGTCAAGGTTCCAGTGTTGGAGACTTGGTCACCAAGGTGGCAGTGCTGGGAGGAACTTTTAAGAGGTAGGGCCAATCAGGGAAGCTTTTAAGTCATTGGAGGTGTGGCCTCAGAAGGGATATATTTCTGTACCTGTCATTCACTTTAACCTTGACAGACAAGGGGAAGGGTTTCAAGTTTAGCAAAACAAACTGTGAGTTAATTAAGCTCTTTTCTTTTTTCTCTCCTATCCTCCTCCTGCTCCCATCGCTCCCTCTTTCCTGCCTCAGCCTCCCTAGTGCTGGGATTCCAGATGTGTCCTACCACACCTGGCGGGAAACCCCCTTTAGTTACAAAGTTATCTGCCTCAGGTACTTTGTAACAGTGCTGGGGATCACAGCCCGTTTCTCTCCTGTGTTAGGACTCTGCTCTGTTGGAGTCTGGTGTGTTCACTCCCCTTCTCGAAGCTTAAGAACCTCTGCAAAGAATAGAGAAAGCCCAAGGCAGCTAGTGGGGCCCTACGCCCAGCTTCCTATTTTTTTTCTCTTTGCAATGCAAAAATGCATTCAGAGTATCATGGGGGATTCTGTCCTCTAAACTATTCTCACAGCTTGGGGTGGTGGTGGTGGTGGTGGTGTCTGGCTCTATTTTTTCTCAGCTGCTGGGGCTTGGGGGAGCCGGAACTCACTGCACTCCAGGTTTGAGGGTATTTTCTCTCACCCTCTCCCTAAGCTGCCCAAACTCTGGTGCACCAGGCACACATTCTGAGAACAAACTGACAGGGTGGAGGCATGCTGATTGGCATTCAAATCCCAGCCCTGTCATTTGCCTATGCTGTGACCAGCTTTCTGAGCCTAAGTCCCTACCTGCAAGCTAAGGAGCTTTGGTGTGAGGGCGCCGAGGAGACCTGGCATGCTCACCCCTGTCATTCATCAATGACGCCAACACCCTTGCCTGACTCGGGCCTCACGGTTACAGGTATCACAGCTGCTTTCTCTTTCCCCCTAATTTAAGGATGATTCCAGGCAGTCAGGAGCCCAGATGTCTTCTCCACTTCCATTCTCTTAGTCACAGGCACCAAAGGGATTCTGGGAAAGAATTTCGTAGGCCACTTGTGAGGGAAGCCTCTTGACTGTTAATGCTTATCTTCAAACTGAACACGTGTCCATTGCTGGGAAGTCCTAGGCTGCAGAGAGAGAGGTCGGCAAGCCACACCAGGTCTAGGTGGCTCCTGACTTCCTGAACCAGCCTATGCTCCTCCCCCTGAGCCCCAGTAGCTGACTGGTTGTCTGTCTGGGGAGGTCAGCAGACACAAGAGCCAGGTCAGGTTCAAATACTCCTTTAGTCACTATGTCACCTTTCCAGCATCAGGTGGGGACACATCACCTAGAGAGCAGGTTTATCTGAATGAGTAGCAGTGTCTGGTTTGGGTGGAGATGGTCCCTGGAGCTAGGATAGGACTCACACATACTTCCATACATGCTGCGTGGTGAACCTGCCTTTTTCCAGCCCACACCATGCCCTTTCCCCTATTTAAGCTTACTTTCTGCTTCACAGGGTATGGGACTTGAACTTGAAATCTATGCAATCTCCCATTAGACTCTGGCTCTTCTGGGCAGAGGTCTCTGATCTGGGGATTCCAGAGCAGGCTCAACTAGTGGTTTAAGGCCTATTGTGTCTTGCTTGGTCCTGTTAGGTACATAACCCCAGGAGGCCCGCTCCTTTTTTTTTTTTTTTTTAAAGGGGAACAAAAGAGGGGTTTATCTAGGGGAAGGAGACAGAAGGCTGGGGGAGGGACTGGGAGGATGTAAAGTTAAAAGAGAAGAGAGGAGAAGGGATAGATAGATAGATAGATAGATAGATAGATAGATAGATAGGCAGGCAGGCAGGCAGGCAGGCAGGCAGGCAGGCAGGTAGGCAGGCAGGCAGGCAGGCAGGCAGGCAGGCAGATAGAGAGATGAAGGAATAAACCAACTTCTCAAATCCTGGGCACAGAGCAGGCGGCCCTGTTCTGTCAACCTGACAATGGTCCTCCTGCATCGGATCCATACAAATGAGAAAGCAGAATCCCACATTGGCAGAGCTTAACCCCAGACTGCGGGACAAGACCAATTGGTCCTAATTTCTAAACGCTGGGACATTATTTTAATACCAGGGGTCAAATAATCAGCCCACCGGTGAGCCTAGAGAAACTCCAGTGGAAAAGTGAGCTGGAGACAGGGCGTTCAGGCTCTGCAGTGAGGGAGGCACTCTGTCCCCTCGGCGTGCCTTTCCGGAGGAGCCTTCTGTCCAGACAGTGATCTCGGGGGAGCCTGATGGGAAGAGATCTTTCTGGGAGCGGGGAAGACCCCGATCTGAGCAGCTTCTACATCTCAGGCTCCTAAAGGCTGGGGCACGGCTGACCCCAACTTCTCCTACAGACTACTCCTGACCACCCAGCAACTGACCTGACTCCTCGGACCAGCCACACCCACATTTCCCTTCTCCAGCCCTCTTCAGAGGGAGGATAAGAGAAGGGACTGACGGGAATGTGAACAGGCTCATGGCACACGCGTTTGCATGAGGATTCTGTAATCAAACCCTTGCACAGACGTAACGCACCTCACGAAGAAGGAGCAGATCCTGGGTCCTTAAATAGCTCCTTTGTTCACTTTTTGCCTTTTATCTCTCTGTAGCCCTGGCTGTCCCGGAAGTCATTCTATAGATCAGGCTGGCCTTGAACTCAGACCTTCCTGCCTCTGCCTCCCAAACGCTGGGATGAAAGGTGTGCGCCACCACCAGCAGCAAGCTTTTCAATGCCTGTATTTTTCTTCTTTCCAGTTAGTCCTGTGTGTGTGTGTGTGTGTGTGTGTGTGCGCGCGCGCGCGCGCGTGCACGCGCGCGTGCTGTTATTACCCACCATTCTTTCTGGCTATTATTCATTATCTAATTTTGTTTTCTGGTGCTGGGGTTTGAACCCATGGCTTTGAGCATGCTAGGCAAGCACTGCCCGGCAAAGCCACAGTTCCAGTCAATTTTTATTGAGGTAGGAATGCCTTACTACACTGCCCAGACTGTCTGGTCTTAGGCTTGCAATCCACCCACTTCAGTCTCCTGGGCATCTGGGACTACAAACCTGTGCTACCAAGCCTAGCTTAGCTATAGACAGATATTCTAAGTGGATTTGGATGGACTCATGTGTGTAGCTCTCGTGGTTTCCTAACTGACATTTCTGAAGGAATGACTTGTCCTCTGGTGCAGCCTTGGCTGTGTCCCCTCGGTTTAGTAAGCAGTGCTTTCATAGAGTCGATCATTTCCCAGATTATCTGCAATTTCACCACAACGCTTTGAGGAATGAGTTTTAGGAACAGCTTCTAGAATTTTCAAGATTTTATATCAGATATTAACTTCCATAGTACACCCTATCAGAGCTATCAATATAACACGAGGCGTCCATCAATATTAATCTCTATCTGCTGAGATTTTCTGACAGGCCTAGAGCACACAATTGATTTCTGCAACTGTGGTAGCCATGTCACGGGTGACATTCCTACTAACCCTACTAACAGTTATCTTCCTGATGGACATGGGAATCCATATCTGCTGATTAACGCCAAGCGTAGAGAGATATTCCTTTCCCAGATACGATAAAAACTGCGGCTGCAGAGATGGCTTAACAGTTAAGTGCTGGGGCTGGAGAGATGGCTCAGCGGTTAAGAGCACTGACTGCTCTTCCAGAGGTCCTGAGTTCAATTCCCAGCAACCACATGGTGGCTCACAACCATCTGTAATGGGATCTGATGCCCTCTTCTGGTGTGCCTGGAGACAGCAACAGTGTGCTCATATACATTAAATAAATAAATCTTTAAAAAAACAAAAACAAAACAAAACAAAAAAACAACAGTTAAGTGCTTGTCACACAACCATGAAGACCTGAGCTCAGATCCTTAACACCCAGGAAAGCCAGGCACAAAGGCACGCGTGTATAATCTCAGAGGGATATATATGTGTAGGCCACTGATCACTGAAATGGGGAAACCTCAGATTCAGTCAGACCCTGTCTCAAATGCTAAGGTGAAGCTATAGAGTAAGATACCCAGTGTTGACCTTTGGCCTTTACACACACACACACACACACACACACACACACACACACACACACACACACACACACACACACCCCTGTGCACGCATACATACAAACTGGGTACGTCCTTGTAATCTGTATACAGAGGAGGTAGAGACAGGAGGATTCCCAGAGCTCCTTGGCAAGCCAGTATACCAGTTGGCAAGCTCCAAGTTCAGGAAGAGACTCTGAAAAAAAAATCAGGAGTAACACAGAAAGACACCCAAGGTTTGACCTCTGGTCTCACGGGGGCTTGAATGTCGAGGGCACACAAACATACTCATGCACACGTGTGTGGGTGCACACACAGCCCACACTTGAAAAGAACAAGGTGGAAACCCTAGCACACTCTCATTTCCTCCCTCCCTCCTTCTCCCATTTTCCCCTTGGGTGAAATTATATGAGATTTTAGTCCCGGGTAGTTAGAAAGTATTTATCTTTTCTGAGGAACCATTCCAGACATTTATTATTAAGCATCGCTGTCAGGTTCCCACCAGCTTTAGGGCCACTGCTTAGACTTTAACTGGAAGGCACCACTAATCATCATCATCTTTTCTATAATGTTGACTCTGTTTAGTAGATTATTTAGCATGATGAATTTTATCTTTGGCTGGAATATTTAATCAAGAAGTTTTTTCCCTTCTCTTCCCTCCCTACCCCCAAAAAGACAAATCCCTCCCCGGAATCTGAGTTTGTATAAGCAGAGGTGGTTTCAAGGAACCCCATACATCTGAGTCTATTTAACAGAGGTGGTTTTAAAAAAAAAAAAACCCTCTCCAGCTCCAGGGCTCAACACAGTATGTGCTCAGGGATTCCATTTTCATACACAGTCCCAGCAAGACTGAAGATCCAAGGACGGTTTGTTCTGCCACCCTCAAACCTCACCCCTGACTTCACCCCAACCTCACTGCTGCCCTGCTGGGCTGGCTCTCCTGGGTGTGTGATTTCCCCACTCCACCTTTTCAGACCTTGGATCTACCGAGATACAGGTAAACCCAGGCTTCTGGTATAGAATTCAGAAGCTCACCCAGGCAGGTCACATACTTGAGGCAATCCTCCTGCCTCAGCTTTCTGGGTTTTGGGATTCCAGGTGTGAGGCCCAGCCCGACTTGTCTTCTTATTTCTATCCCCGTTGGCTTGGCTTCTAAGGTTTCATTTAAGTTTCCGCAAAGGGACCTGCAGGCTCACGACAGTTTCAAATAGTACAGAAGGAAGCACAGTGACCCTAAGCCTCCCTCCTGGTGTGATCCAGACCTGTCACCCCCTCCCTGAAGGCCACCAGGCTGTCTCTTGTCATCCCACCCCCTCCCTTTTCAGACGCCTCCTGGTTTTCACCGGCAGATGCCTATGACCAAGCGTGAGGACACGCACAGACACTTTCAGTTACTCTGTCCTTACCTCTATGCATCCACTGGGCAGTCCTCTGTCTCAGCTCTCTATTGCTCTGAGAAAGATCCCGACCAAAAGCAGCCTGGGGAGGGAAGGGTTTACTTGGCTTACAAATCCTGGAGGCCGGCCCATGGCAGGAAGCCAAGGTGAGACCTGTCAGCCAGGACTGAAGCAGGAACCATGGAGGCGTGCTGCTCACTGCCTTGCTCCTCCTGGCTTGCTCACTTTGCTTTCTGATACAACCCAAGACCACTGACCGCAGCGGGCTGGGTCCTTCCACATCAATTATTAATTAGTTAATTAATGCCCTCTCAGATAATTCTACCTTGTGTCAAGTTGAAAAATCACCAACTGCCACACCACCTCATTTTCTGAGGTGCTAGGGAGAAAAACCAGGGCTTTACTCATGCTGGCTAAGTGCTCTGTGGGATAGCCCTGGCTCTAATTAAAAACAAACAAACAAACAAACAAACAACCCCACAAAACCTTGACAATGAGTGTTTCTTTACAGAATACTTCCGCAGGGACTGATCGATAGTCAAGTCAGAGCAATGGGTGTGCATCTCTCAAGCTAACGTCGTGGGATGTCGGGATCCCGTGATCCCGTGATACCCCTGGTATCTCCACTGTGGGTGCTGTAGAAGCCAGAAGTCCTTGGCCCCACTGGCTGTTCTCCAGGGACGTAACCGCAGCACCTTCCGCTCCCTTACCTTCTTTGTGACTGTGGCCTCCCAGAGGCACTGCTGTGGGAGACTAGTGCTTCCCTGAGTGCTCCAGACTCTCAGGGGGGTTTCCAATTTGAATTTTTAGGTAGTTTCTGGCTCAGTTACTATTTATAGCTGAGGGAACCAAGGCTCAGAGAGCTAAATGGCTTGCTTGCCCTAGGCTACGTGGTAGGGGGAGGAGGGATTCAATTCTAGCCTAGCTTCAGAAGAGCAGAGGAGAGGAGAGGCAAGGAAAAGAGGGGAGGAGAAAGGAGGGGAGAGAAGCCAAATGGTTTGCCCTAGGTTATGTGGTGGGGGGGGGAAGGAGGGATTCAATTCTAGATTAGCTTCAGAAGAAGGAGGAAAGAAGAGAGGACAGGAAAAGAGGGGAGGGGAAGGGAAGGGAGGGGAGGGAAGGGAAGGGAAGAAGAGGAGAGAGGAGGGAAGAACAGAGGAGGGGAGAGGAGGGAGGGAGGGGGGAGGGAGGGAAAGAGGGAGGGAGAGAACTGGTCTCATTCTCCAGGGTGTTCCCTCTAGTCTGCTGTAAGGGGCATTGCAGGGCTCCTCTGAAGTAGGGACAATTGTCCCTATCAAGGGCAAGGAAGTAGAGACTGAGAGTCTCCTGATCTGTAAGTGGCACCATTAAGGTTTGGACCCAATGCCCTGCTTGTCCCTCCTCACTTTGACCTCTGGCAAAGTGGCGGGGGGCCATAGAGTGCCAGTTTTTTGGCCTCCAGAGTCTCAGAGACCCCACCTTGGTGACAGAATCAGAGAGAGAAGAGAGCGAGCGAGAGCGAGAGCGATTGAGAGAGAGAGAGGAGAGAGAGGAGAGAGAGAGAGAGAGAGAGAGAGAGAGAGAGAGAGAGAGAGAGAGAGAGAGATTGATTGATTGAGATTCTTCAGTTTGTTCTGGAATGCAGCCCTGGGTGTATGTCTTGGGTGCGGGCTCCCCAGGAAACCAGGAAAGGTTGTCAGGTAGCGCCTCTCACAGAGGGCAGGTGAAGGACATTCCAGCCAAGGAGAGCTCACTTGTGTGGGTCGTAAAGTCCGTAAATGGGCTGCAGCTCTGGGGAAGAGGATCACCTCCATCCGAGGAGGGCATTGCTGGCCTTAGAACCCTCCTGAGACGGACCAGGTCCTGGGCATCAGCCAGCTTCCTGATCACACTGCTCCCCTCCCAGCATGCACAGTGGGATAGTTCTTCATAGCTTGGGGATTCCTGGGCCAAGGAACACATGTTGGAAGTGGTGCATGTTGGAAGTGGTCGCTTGGGTCTCTGGTGTCAATGGGTTGTTATCCCTTAACTGATGACCTTTGACTTCTTAAAGCAAAACACGGACCCACCTGATCCACGAGCTCTCCCCCACTCCCCCGCCCCAAACCGAGAGACCGGCTATAGGCTCACAGAAAACTTAAGGGGAAAGTTCAAAGGGTTCTCACCTAACCCTCCCCTGTCCATCCTGACCCTATATTTATTACCATATACATGATTAGCTTTCTCCAGAATGTCACAGGCTGTTCACAATGTCACCTTCCCAAACTAACTGCTTTAACTTAGCACCAAGCAAGTTGCGTGTTTCTTGGTGCTTTCTGTGTTAGCGCTGTGGTCGTCCATTCAGTAAACCCTTCATTTTATTCATTAAATAGTGACTATTGGGCCCAGTTGTAAAGCAGTCAACTATTTATCCCACAAGCGGATACAGAGGTGTGGGTCCCACCTTCATTCTGGAAGCCCAGACCCCCTGGCAATCTGTACAAATTCTCCCTTGGCCCATGTGGTTGGTCCCTTCCAGGCCACACCTGAACAGCAGAGAGGGTAACCCTCATGTTACTCTTAGACACCCTGAAATTCTTGTCCAGCCAGTCACTGTGTTAGCAGAGGTCACATGGTCCGATTATTCTGGGCTCGATCTCCATCTGGTGGATCCCCTGTAGATCAGCGCCCTTACATAGGCTCGGTCAATCCATCTTTTCCTGTTTTAAAGGTGACAGAGCCTGTGTCCCATGAAGTTATGGGAGTCCCTTGGCAATGTAGGAAGGACATCTGTGCTGGGGGCCTTGCAGGGTGTGATTACGGGGGCTTTCTTTTTCTTAAACACATGGAGCTGCAGTGCGAAATCCAGGGTAGGGCTGTCATGGAGTCCTAGGGTCCACTGCCCTGCAAGCACATGAGCTTTTCCATTTTTAATATTTTCCCCATCCCTCTTTCCCTGCCTGTCCCTGTCCCTCCCCACCCCACCCCCCATCTGAGCAAAGGAAAACAGCAAACTCTGCTCCCGACTCTCACAACTGTGGGGTGTTCCCATCACCCACCCTGCTGTTAGGGCACAGAGGGAGATCAGAGCCTCTACAAACCCTTCTCTGGCACAGAGGGGCCAGAAGTTGTGGCTGGCATGGCACCACACCCACACCCAACAGAGCTCCTGCTTCCTGTGGATGGTTGGAGAGAGCCACAGGCGGCCCGTGACTCAGGAAAGCGCATTCTAACCTGCCTCACCCGGGCGCATCACTGCTGCACCTAACACAGGCGCCGAGCTACCAACCCAGTAACCGGGGTAACTCAAACTGCACACGTGGCCCATCGTGGGGCGGCCACATTTCTGTCTGAATTAAAAGGAGCCACTTCTTTGTGCCCTTGGCCCCGAGATATATATATAAAACTTTCACCAATTATGTCACCCATGGGGTAAAAGCAGAGCTGGGACTTGAACCCAAGACCACACATAAAGCTCATTCATAACCACTGCCTTGATGGAGGACCAGGGCAGGAAGGACACAGAGCGTTTGTGGATTAAAGCTGCCCCCATTGGCCCACATGAGGCACAAAGACAGTGGGGACAAAGTCTCCTTTCTGTCTTAATCTCCGCTCCAAGGAGCAGCCGAACATACCTTGCAGAGGGAGATAACTAGGCTCAGAGACATGACAGAGACTCTCCGGGAGTCACAAAAGACCATCAGTGGCCCAGTGAATAAAAAGCCAGACTCTGGACACCTGTCCTGCTGCCTGGCACTCACTGCTTTAGCCCATGGTGTCCACATGGAGCCTATAAAACTCAAACCACAGGTCACTCACAGGAAAAAGCTGAGCTGGAACCGGCAAGGCAAACACCGTCTGTATTTGTGACCCTTCTTCCAGCCATTTCTCGGACCCAGGGAACGAAGTAATCTTCCTCCAGTTCCCCGGGACCGTGGAACCCCTGGGAGCCTAGGACTCAGTATCAGATGCTGGCCAGGCCCTCTCTGTACTGGGGCACTTGCGCTCTCAGTGAGCTACCTCTGGCCGGACACTCACCTTTTCTCGAGAGAGAGCCGGTTCTGTGTTGTAGGGAGTCCCTCGGTCCAGGGCTAGCGACTGCCTGCCACGCCGTCCCCAACAGTACTACTCACTCTCCTGAGGAGCGAGCTGGAGTGGCACAGGGAACGGCTCATCTTTCAAGGGCTGGCCGGTGATGTCATCACTCTCCTGGGCACCTCCCCCCTCCACTTCCAGCCCAGATCAGCTCCTGGCTCCGGGATCAGCAGCAGCTTCTGGCTGGGGTGCTTTTGGACCTCCTAGCTGCAGTGGCCAAGTTGCGATGGCCACAGCCACAGGTAGTCCTCAATTGGTGCAGACTGAGGTCTGGCCGGGGAGCCTTGGGTGGCAAATGTTTAGAGGGACCACATGAATGCCTGTGTTTAACATAACATTGTTTACCACTACTGGGTCTCCTGAAGTGATTGTTTTGCTCCAGAGTTTTAGGTGCTAACAGTGCGCACTTACATAGAGGATGTAAACAGAAAGGTTGGGCTGGGAAGTTCTCAAAGTGTTTTTGTATTTTGCTTTCGCCATGCACACATCCCAAGGGCGCTGTAGCAGAAACTAGGATACATCTCAGAGAAGGCCACACTGCTGGCCAAGTCCTTGGGTGAGCTGTGTGTGGGCCCCTGCCAGACACGGAATTCCTTCGGGGGATTTAGAAGCAGTTTCTCCCTCTCCTTCCAAGCTCTGGATCTTTTCATTTTCTCTGAAGATCTGCTAACGACCTACTGCACTTTCCTCTCCTGATGAGAGGCGTGGAGGGTGCAGGGAAGACCAGGCAAGAGTGAAGTCTAAGGGTCCAGGAATGCACACAGACAGAACTCCAACTGCTGTCCCCCTGACTGTGACACAGGAATGGGAGGCGGCGGCAGCCAAGGCTTTGAATCCAAGGAAAGCCATGGATGCACCGAGACCTAACTGAAGTGAGTCAAGGCTCTTGTGACCTGAGTGTCCCATGGCCCCATCTGCACCTCTGGCCTGTCTGACCACAGGGAACTTCCGAGGCCTGGGACCTCGGGTCCACTTGGGTGAGTGAGTCTGTGATCTGACTAAGGCTGAATGCGGATGTCCTGTGCCTACCCCACTCCTGCAGGGGAAACCACAACCTCCACCAGAGCACTAAGGGGAGGTCACAAGGGAAGGGTCCCTCACGAACCTCGAGCAGCAGACAGAGAAGCTGGGCGGTGATCCACAGACACCGAGGCCACAGGCTCTAGAGTCCGAGGTCTGCCTGGCTCTCCAGACTCAAAACGAAGGACAAAAACCCCCAAAGCCCCACTGTCCTGTCCCCATTCTGTGTCTCGGCTGAGGGCTGGTTGGTCTGGAGGGGCAGGCTCCGTTCACATTCTGAACACACGATTCCCTTACTCCGTTTCCTGATGGGAAGCAACCGACTCTTCACCCCGAGGCCAGGTACTCAGAAGTTATGAAGAATCCTATACCATGAGAGCACTCAGAGTTGATAATCCCCAGGTTAGCCAGCCCCACCCACATGTCACCCCTACAGAAGCTGTCCCTACTGGTCTGGCTTGCTGACACGAACCCTAGTGTGGCACCGGGAGGAGGCTTCTCTTGCTGGATACTGTAAGTCACCAAGACTGTGTCTCTATCTAGCAACCTGGAGTTACATTGTGTCCAGCTGTCAGATGAATCTAGAAATCTTATAGACACCCACACCTGTTTATTGACACCAATGACAAGTCCTTCTTCCATCTAGCTACCTATGCCTTTGTACCTCTCCCTGCCTCTTTCCTCTCTTCCTCCTCCTCTCCTTCCTCCATCCCCCTTCTCTCTCCTTTCTTTCTTTTTTTTTCCCCCCCGGAGCTGAGGACCGAACCCAGGGCCTTGCACTTGCTAGGCAAGCGCTCTACCACTGAGCTAAATCCCCAACCCCCTTCTCTCTCCTTTCTTCTCCCTCACTTGTCACCCTCTCCTTTCTCCCTTATGCCCACTGGTTCATCCAGCCACCTGGTTCATCTCAGACATTCATAGGCAGCAGACATGAAGGGATGGGTGCAGGTCAGGCCAGTCCCTCAGGGCAGAACAGGCTGTGCAGCCGTTTCAAAGCACTCTTTACAAACTGGTTACCGGTCCTCTCTGGCTCTGCCTGCTTTTCAAACCTTGCTTTTGCTCTGAGCAAATCTGACTCAACTTTCTGAAAGCTCTCTGAGGTGGCTGCCTCTTATGTCCTCAGCACTATGTGTGCTTGTGCGAAGGCTGCAGAGGGAAGCTCAACCTGGGAGGCAGGACTCCAGCCTTCAGCCCTCTGCTGTATTCAGAGAGCGCAATGGAGGAGGTCAGATGTCCCTATGAAGCTCCCATAGCCTCCCCACCCAGCCAGGACCTTCACACCACAGGCAGAGGTTCCCCTGTGCCCCGCTCTTCTCTCTAGTACAGCTCCCAGCCCCCTCAGTCCTCTGTGCCTTAGCCCCAGGATGTCCTCTCAGCCCACAAGTGTGTCAGGACCACGTTCAACTTTGGGCCTTTGCACTGGCTGTGATCTCTGCCCTGGATGGCAGTCTCTGTTTTCTGGAAGGCTGTTTGGGGACACCCGATATGGTGGTCCAGTACCATATCCCACGTGTGCTCACCAACTCCTGCATGTTCTGCACCAGTCATGGATTTTTTTTTCTTAGTGGGCTAAGAACCCTCAAGCAGGGAACCCCATGAAGAAGGGAAGAGTCCCCCCTACCCAACCTGAGTGAAGGAGAGACCAAGTAAAACAGGACAGCCTGGAACAGGATACCAACACATTCATGAGCATCCACCGCTCTGCTGCAACATTCCAGAACATTCTCTACGTGTTGGTGGGTGAGAAAGACATCCCCAAAGCTTCAAGAACTGGCCGGTGCGATCCATGGTTTTGAACAGAAAGCTACCAGTGGATATCTATGTAGTACTATCTTTCTTTCTTTCTTTCATTTCTTTCTTTCTTTTTCTTTCTATCTATCTATCTATCTATCTATCTATCTATCTATCTATCTATCTATCTATCTATCATCTATCTATACCTAGCTGTCTGTCTACATATATATGTGTGTCGAAAGAATTTATCAAATTAGCTTATGTTGAAATAGTAACACCAGCTCTCTCTCTCACACCTGCGAGTCTGAGAACCCAGCAGTTGTTTGGTCCTTAAGACTGGGTACGTTAGCAGTTCCAATCTGGTACTGAAACCCAGATGTTCTTGAAGAGCTCTGGACTCAGTCTACTATGGAAGCCTGGAAATTCTGGGTCTGATGTCATTGAAGGAATCAGCAGCAACAGGGTAAATTGGCCCAGAGGCAAGAGGAAGGCCAACCGAGAAGAGGGTCTTTCTCCACCCATGTCTTCGTACACTCCTCTTTTAATCTGGGCTGCTCCAGTAGTGGCTACCTATTTGGGGGGCATTTCTTCTCACATTAACTAAGGCAATTGTGACAAATCTCTCCTGAGACTCCCTACCCTGGTGATTCTATTTTGTGGCAAGTTGCATCGGACCCAAGCAACTTGGTGTTGGAATGCAAAGGTCCACCCTGACTCTAGTTCTTAGGTTTCAAGCTATCGACTTGTCTGACTGTCACCCTGTAGGACACTCAGCGCCTCTACAGGTGGTTTATCTGGGCCTGGGGTCCAGATACCCAACAGGGATCTCCTACCCAACCCTGCTGGGGCATTATGGGACACAGATTTGGCCCTTGTTCATGGGGATGGGCATTCTCTGGACCATGCTGTCTTTAAGCAAGTGGTTATGTGATTCCCCTGACTTTGCACAACAGTGAAGGAAGCTGGATGAGGTAATGGAGGCTGAGAGAGGCTCCTTATCCTCTCTGAGTCTCCACATGTGAATAGCCCAGCTGTGCTCCGAGGCCCAGTCAGACTCCCCAGTCTCTCCCTGTGTCTCCAGGTTCAGGTACAGCTGAGAAAACCTGATAAGAGACAGGGGCTGGGAGATGGCTCAGTGGGCAAAGCACTTACTCCACAAGCATAAGGACCAGAGTTTGATTACCCAGGATGCACCGGAAAAAGATGGATGCTGTTGTGGAGGCCTGTGTTTTAATCCCTGCGCTGGGGAGGAGGAGAAAGGTGGGTCCCTGAGGCTCTAAGACCAGCCAGTCTACTTGGTGAGTTCCAGGCCAGTGAGAAAGCTTGCCTCAAAAAAACAAAAGGTGGGGGTTGGTGATTTAGCTCAGTGGTAGAGCACTTGCCTAGCAAGCGCAAGGCCCTGGGTTCGGTCCCCAGCTCTGAAAAAAAGAAAAACAAACAAACAAACAAAAAACAAACAAACAAAAAAACTCCAAAAGGTGTACTGTGCCTTTCAGAAAATAATGATGATTGACCCTCTGGCCTACCTGCATGCTCAAAACCTGAGAGTAGACATAATGTGTGTAGTTCTCTATTGTTTGAGCTCCACCACAAGATAAAAAGTGAAACACCCTGTGGCTTAGTTAGGGTTTCCATTGCCGGGAAGAGACACCATGGCCATGGAAACTTTTATAAAGCAAAAACATTTAATTGGGGCTGGCTTACAGTTTCAGAGGTTCAGTCCATTATCATCATGGGGGGAAGCACGGCAGTGTGCAGACGGACATGGTGCTGGAAAGGCTAAGAGTTCTACATCTTGATCTGAAGGCACCAGAAGGGGACAGGATATGTTCCATGCTTGGCATAGCTTAAACATTTAAGACCTCAAAGCCCCACCTCCACAGCGGCACACTTTCCCTGACAAAGCCACGCCTCCTCAGATAAGGCCACACCTCCTAATAGTGCTACTCCCTATGACCAAGCATTCAGACACACAAAACTATGTGTGTGTATGGGGGGGGGTGGATAGTGTGTTTGTGAGTCTGTCTGTGTATACATGTGCATGTGTGCATGCATGTGTTTGTTGTATAACCGCCTTCTTATGCAACACACATATATGTTCATCGTGTTACACGTGCTGTCTTATGCTGTGAATTCCTCCTGCTTCTGCTGACTTTAGTGCTGATTTAGTGGAATGCTATGAAGAGGCTGGAATCCGGATCTTGTTTGGCGAGCTCTGTCCTAGCAGCTCACCAGCTCTTTCTTTGCTGTTGCTTAGTCCTTCTCTTCCTTCCTTTCTTGGAGATTGACCCCCAAGTCCTTATGCAGCTTGGCAAAGGTTCTACCACCCATTGAGCTATGGCCTTCAGTCCTTTGCTGCTTTCCTTACCGGGACATGCCCCCCTCCGTCAGCCATGCTTTTCTGAGTAAAGAACCCTGATAAGTAAGTGACATGGAGGTCAAGTTCACCTGTCTTCCCCTTCTCGGCCTGGAACATCCCACCAGCTCTGTGCCGTGTTCTGCCCGGGAAGAAAAGACACTCTGGAGCGGATCTTCCCTCCTCTATCCCTGAGCATGAGTGGGTGACCAGGGCTGGACAGGCACCAGAGCAGGAGGCCTGTGACAGGGTCTCTGGCCATTGATGTTACAGGAGGCACATCTTCTCTCAGACTCTAAAGCAGGGCCTGGTGAGGATGGGAACCATAGGCCAGGTTAGGGCACCCCGACCTCAGACTCACCTTGAACCCCTTGAGACAGGCACCCCCACTTCTATTTGAGATCTGGAAGAATCCTCCAGGAAGGTAAGTTATACTTACACCCCATGTGCTGATGGGTGGCACCAGGGAGAAAGGGTGAAATTGCCCAGGCTTAGAAGGTACACCTCATTTCTGACATCTATTCCTTTTGTACTTAAAGACCGAGATGTATACACAAGGCTGTTCTTGCCCCTGCAGCATGTGCCTCATGATTAGGGATTCTCTGTACCAAATAGAAATACTGGACCTCTTGCCTTAGCACTGAGGAGATACGCTGGGCCCCTTGCCCAGGCTTATGAATGGATTGTAAATGAATAAGCTGAAAACAAGTGAGGTTCTAGCAATTTCCAGTGCAGGGGTAAGGTGGGACAGGTGTTGAAGACCTATCTGTCCTCTGTCTACCTCTCCTCCTCCCCTGGGAGGAGGATGCAGCCATGTCCCTCTGGGATGGTAGAGCCATCAACAGCAAGGGCCTCCTCAATACCAGTCAGCTGCTGTACTTGTTAACTCCGGCTGGCTTGTGCTGCTGCCGGTAGGCAGGGAGAGGCAGTTACTCACTTCCTGAGGCCAGTGCACTGGCTGGGGCCTTTCCAAGCTCTGACCCTTCCCCTAAGCCTGCTGTGTTTGGGAATACCAATACCAGGGAGCTGATCTGCCTGGGCCCTCAGACCATCTCTCCCCTCATACTTGGGATCCTCGCCCAGCTGTCTGACCACCTTCTCAAGAGTCTCCCCCAGCCCCTCTCAGTCTCCCATCCTCTTTATCTGAGACCGGGGCTCAGGAAGAGGAGCCTCCTCAACTTAGTGGAGCACAGCTTAGAAGGAACCTTCTAGGGACTTCTCAAATGACTCAGGGGACCTAGAACAGAGGAGGAAGGGCCAGTTGGCTCGAATGCTTGAGGTGTGGGTATCTGAAGGAACTTAGACGCTTCTATTTTCCCTCCTGTCCCAAATTCAGACTTTATTCTCCTGACCACCAGCGCCAGTGTGCAGTCAGGAGTCCTCCATGATCTATCCACACCCACTGGTCCTGCCTGTCTGCCAGCTGGCTTCTTCGTTGCCCAGGTGTCCAGGGCTCTAAAACCTACTTCTCTTGCTCCCTGCACTTACTATCCCCCCCCCCAACCTCATTTACTTCTTACCTAACCCGTTCTGTCCCAACACAATGTCCCACCATCCCTGGGCTATGCCTCTGCCTGTCTGTGCCCTCTCTGATAACAGAACTTGTCATGGGTCTGGGTCCCCCTTCCCCCTGGGTGACTTGTCATTGGTGATTTAGTATACAGAACTCTGGGAGCCTGTCCTTTCATAGTGTGATAATCTGATGTGCAGGCTGTGAGATTAGATAAGGGAGTTGATAGGAGGCCACCAGCAGAGTGGCAGGTATGTGGCTGGGGGTACACAATACCGACACAGGCCTTGACCTCAGCCCAGCATGGCTCATTGAAAACCGACGGGGACTGGGGACCCCAAGTCCCCGTGGGAGCGCTGAGAATAGGAACACACCCATCACGGGCTGCTGGGACAGCCAGGAGGCAGGAAGCCAGCCTCAGTGCATCGAATCTCAATCTTGGCAGGAGCTCAGAGCACTCTGGGTTGCCTCCACTGAGAAAAGAGAAGTTCATGAGACACCAAGCTGTCTTTCTGTCGAATTCAGTGGCATTCGCAGCGTTGGGCACCTTCACGTCTGACTAGCTTCCAAACACTCCACCAGCCACAAAGGAGACTGTGCTCACTACCCTCTAGTCACCCCACTTTTCTGCCCATCACCCAACTTCTGTCTCTACAGGGTCACCTATTCTGCGTGGTCTGTGTGTATGAAACCATACACATAGCCTTCACGCCTAGCTTCGCCTACTTGATGGAATGGATGCGCACTTCTTAGTATCCATGAGGTTCCAACCCTTTCAAGCCTGAAGAGCATTCTATGGTGGGGTCTGAGGCTGCTCGCCCCTGCTGACCTTGGTGAACTATGCTCTGTGAGCATCTGCCTGGCAGGCTTTGCTCAATCTCGCTTCAGTCCTTTGGGGTTATACGCCGGCAGGTCCTGGGTTATAGGGCAGCTCTGTGCTTAATGTTGGGAGGAGCTGCCAGCCTGTTTCCCGCAGGGCAGCACCGTTTTGGTCCCACCAGCAACATTCCCTCCTTTAGTTGGCATTCACAGGTAGGTAAACAGCCTGCTGACTCTGGAAAGAGGCTTTGACCGAGCTGAGGCAGCGGTCCCTCTCCATCAACATCCTTACGTAAGAACTTTGTGGCCATTCGAAGTGGCTCCCCCAGGAGACGCAATGACCTTATTCCTAGTCAGAGAGGGTGAATAATTTGTCCAAGGCGGCCCAGCTCACTGGTGGTTGAGGTGGAGCAGGACTTCGGCCCTGCTGTGCTCTGCCTGCCTCTCAGAGTGTTTCTCTGTCCTCAGATGTGGTGGGACTCCAGGGGCTACCTGTCTCCCCCCTTCCTGCCAGTTCAGGCAGACCCTGATTTAGCCCCAGCTGGAGGCCTGGGCCTCCCTGGGAGAGAAGCACTCTAAATGCACAACATTCTGACCACATTCCTCTGTCAGGAAGGGGCCCATAGGCCAGAAGGAGCTCAGGTAGCCGGGTGCCCTTCATGGCTGAGTAATTTCCCACACTTCACCTTCAAAGGCTTTTTCGAGTGTGTCTACAGCAGCTCCCTGGGTGGGTAGCTCAGCCTGAGGCAGCCACAGGAGCCCCGCCCCACCCCGTCCCCGGACAATGCACCCTCACTGTACAGTTCTAAGTGGGGGAGCAGTTTGGCTCAGCCAGGTCCTGCCAGGTTGTAGGTGTTACCTCCAAGGGAGCAGCCCTTGGGTGGGAATTGTCATGCGTGTTCCACTGAGGAAGCTGAGGCTCACAATGGTCTCCGACTTGCGACCTGCCCTGCTGTGTTCATCTCTCCACAACCACCAAGTGCCAGGGGCTCAGCTGCCCTTGCCTGGGGTGTCCTCCCAAACCTAGCTTGTTTCTCCTGGCTCCTTTGTCACCTCCTCTCCCCTCCATATTACTGCTGAAGTTCAAGGTTTTCCTTGACTATGTAGGAAGTTCAAGACCAGCCTGGGCTACATGAGACCCTGTCTCAGAAAAAACAAAACAAAACAAAACAAAAGACAAAACAATCACTTCAGCAGCTATGTGGAAGAGAAGAGGTAGAGGAGGTGGAGAAGATATGGAGTCTCCCTGGGCCCTTGTATGGGCACAGGGGGTCTGGGAGAGTCCCTGGAAGAGGGTAGGGTGTGGAAAGGCACCCCAGAAAAGGAAACCCTGCCAAGAGGAGAACCTGGGGTTCTGGAATACTGCTCAAGGCCACCCATCCTGTCCTCCTGGCTGGGTCAGTGCCAGTGTTTATCAGTGGGTCATGAAGGCGGAAATTCTGAGAGGGTGGGGGAGGGGCACCCGGGCTCCCCAAGTTAGGGTAACACTGAGCACGCACAGCCTGTGGGTCCTGCTCCATAAATAGACACTATCTTCCTAAAGGTCTTGTCAAAAGCCAAGGGGGGCTGAGGTGGGAAAAGATCCAAGGCTATCTGAGGCCAGAAATAGCCAGGGCCCCCCAAGCGGGCCAGACGGGTGGGTGGTAACATCCACTTCCGGGCTCCGGGCTCCGGGCTCCGGGCTCCGGGCTAGGCACTCTTCCCAGACCGGAATGACTCAGAGAAAGAGAAGGTGACCTCCTCCTTCCCTCAGGGTCACCTTTTCATTCTGGGGTTTATTGAGGGACATTCTGAGCACCAGAATAGAAGCGAGAGTGGGTGACGTCATAGCGAATGACGTCATGCTATGGAACCTGTCAGAGGGAAGTGTTGGATGGCTGTTCTGATTGAATCACCAGCCAGTCCCTTTCATTCGGAGCCTGCAGAATGCTGGGAGGCACCGCTGTGTCTCCGGGGTTTTCACAGTGATCCAGTGCTCACGGGAGGGTGGAGTTGGGTGACCCAGAGGGGTGTCCTCGAAGCTCGGCTTGCAGCCTATGCTGCTGTAAACATTACTGAGAACCACCTGAGATCTGCTCCCATGCAGTCATGCCTGTTTCCTCCAAGTGCTGAGGAGCCCAGGTGTGACACGGGTACCACATTGCCCCTAAAGCATGACATATCAGGGTCCACTTGGTGTCACCGTTTGAGGGGGGCGTCCTGGGGAGGATTCTCTCTCTCTCTCTCTCTCTCTCTCTCTCTCTCTCTCTCTCTCTTTTTCTTCTCCCTCTCTCCTCTCTCTCTCTCTTTTCTTTTTTTTGGAGCTGGGGACTGAACCCAGGGCCTTGTGCTTGCTAGGCAAGCGCTCTACCACTGAGCTAAATCCCCAACCCCTCTATCTCTCTTAATGACTTATGGTTCCCTCTCAACTGGGAAATTCTAGTCACCCGTGTACACACCAAATGTGAAAGAGGCTAGGAGAATATTACCACCCTTCAAGACTTGGGTGCAAAATTTGAACGCAGGAAGCTTAGGCAGGAAATGAAGAAGGCCACACAAAATGCCCCCACCATCCTTGCAGACACCCCATGCTCAGGGCTGTGACTTCCTCTCACAGTGGTATAGGAGCTCTTTGCTTCTTATAATTATTAGTGTGTGTGTGTGTGTGTGTGTGTGTGTGCGCGCGTGTATGGGAGTGTGTATATTTGTATGTCAGAGTACGAATGTATGTGTGTTTGTATGTGTGTTATATGTATGTGAAAGTATGTGTGTGCATATATGTGTAAATGAGTGTGTGAGTGTATGTGTATGTGTGTGTATGTGTGTGAATATATGTGAATGTATATGTGTGCATATATGTGTACATAGTGTGTGAGTCTGTTATTTGAGTGTATGTGTGTGTAGTGGATGTGTATGTGAATATGTTATGCATATATATGTGCACATGAGTGTGTGTGTGTGAGTGTATGTGTATGAGTATATGTGTGAGTGTATGTGTATGTGTGAGTGTGTATCTGTGTGTGCATGTATGTATGTGTATGTGAGTGTGTGTGTGTGTGTGAATGTGTGTGTGTGTGTGCCTGTACGTGTATGTGAGAGTGTGTCTGAGTGGCATCTATTAAATCATTGTCCCATTTTTTTAATTGGGTTACTTGTTTTCATGTGAGTGAGAGTCCTTTACAGAGAACTGCAGGCCCTTCATCAGAGAAAGGTGTACTTTGCAAAGATTTCCTTCTGAGCTCGATTGTGACATTCAAACGTTTTATTAAATCTTGTTTATGTAAGAGTGTGCAAGCAAGGCATGGCAGTCATGTGAAGGTCAAAGGACAGCTTGGGGAAGCTGATTCTCTTCTGCCACAGGGTGGTGGCTTGGAAGCAAGTGCCAGACCTGGACATGTTTGGTGGTGAGAGCTCTGTTTATGGTTCATTTTCACAAACACTTCTTTTCGTATAGTGGGCCTAGTATTTTATTCTCGGAAGCATTTTCTTTTTTTTTCTTTTTTTTTTTTTCCGGAGCTGGGGACCGAACCCAGGGCCTTGCGCTTCCTTGGCAAGCGCCCTACCACTGAGCTAAATCCCCAACCCCCAGGAAGCATTTTCTTAATCAGTGATTGCTGGGGGAGGGCCCAGACATTGTGGGTGGTGCCATCCCCGGGCTGGTGGTCCTGGGTTCTATAAGAAAGCAGGTTGAGTGAGCCAGGGGAAGCAAGCCAGTAAGCAGCGCCCTCCATGACCTCTGCATCAGCTCCTGCCTCCAGGTTCCTGCCCTGTGTGAGTTCCCATCCTGACTTCCCTCAGGGATCGACTGTCACCTAGGATGAAGCAAGTCCTTTCTTTTCCAAGTTGCCTTCATCATGGTGCTCATCGCAGCAATAGAAACCCTGACTAAGACATTAACTTATACAAAGGAATCTCACTTTCTGAAATTATTTATAGGAGTCAGCTCTCTGTTACAAGCACTGGGTATTGAACTCGGGTCATCAAGCTTTTGAGGCAAGCTCCTTTGCCTGCTGAGCCATGTCCCTGCCTCTTTAGTAACGTTCAAAAGGAGTTTGGGGAACAGTCGGAAACCAAGAAGGAGCAAATCAGTTGTTTTCAGCCGATTTGCACTTCCTGCTCTGATGGCCAGTGACTCACTGCTCCTGTGACCTCCCCCCCCCCCGTTTCTGAGGCCCAAACGCCCCTCTCTACCTGTCTGTGTCTCTCGTTGCATTTTTCTATTCCTTACTAGACCAGGCATCATGATCTATCATTTTGACATTTCTTGGGCACTGCCGAGGAGAGTTACACAGCTCAGCGCCTTAGTGTCACTGTCCCCTGGGAACAGACAGCCCCAGCGGGGCTTTCACTGCCTAGAAGAGCCTCCCAGGGGTTCCCATCTCCGTGCCCTAATTTCCCTCAGACTTTCTGGCTCCCCTCTCCCCCACCACCCAAGCTGGCAGCTTCTCTTACTACCTCACAGAGGAAACAGCAATCCCCCGGGAGGCGCCTGGTTGTTCCTTGCCCCAGGACTGTTCCGCCACTGTCTCTGTCTACACCAGACACCTGCTTCTCAGGATGTGACCTCATGGTCCCCAGCCAGCAGTCCAGGATCCCATCCAGGAGTCCCAGTCGGCATTGGCACACAGCCCTCGGATCCCACTGGCTTCTTATTTTCAGAATACAGGCTCCTGGCTCCAATTCCCCCGTCTTAAAGCCTCACCCTGCTGCTTTATACATTGGCTGTCTTCAGGGGCGATGCTTGTGGTATCTACTGATGGTTACGCAATAGAGTAGCACCCCCAAGAGCCTAGGAACTCCACTTTAATGTTCAGATCACGGATGTATACGATAGTGCTGGGCTGACTGAACCAAGTGCCAAGAACACAGGAACATAAGTTACATCGTCCTGGGAGCCAGATGTGCATCACCTCTGTGTGGCAGGGCCCTAGACCCCAGAAGATTCTAGATGGCTCTGGTTCAGGCTTTCTGGTGTCTGGCACCTTCTTGGATTGCGGCAGCAGGACTCTATTCTGCATATGATGCTTAACGTGTGCTTGTCTGAGCCCCAGTGTCCCCAATTTTAAGGACACGGTCACAGCGGGTTTTTATTTTTAACTTGATCTTTTCCACAAAAGGCTTTCCTCAAAGGATATATTCCCACGTTTAGGGAATTAGTGTGGAGGTGACCACTTGCTGGAGTAGTCTCCTGGGAGAGTGTCCACTTATCAAACCACATGAGACAACATTAGGGTATTCTATTTATATGTTTTATGGGGCTAGACAGATTGGCTGTTCTCCCAGAGGACCTGGGTTCAATTGCTAGCACCCCCAGGGCAGTTCACAATTGTCTGCAACTCCAGTTTTAGGTTATCTGACACCTTTGCACAGACATACATGCAGGCAAAATACCAATGCACATAAAAAAAGAATATTTTTATTTATTCTTGGAGATTCCATACAAGTATAGATACAATGTATCTTGATTGTATCCAACTCAAATCCCCTCTCACTCCCCCATACTTCCCGGATATCTATAAGTCCCCCTTTATTCTCTGCTTTTATTTTTTTCACGGAGTCTAAAGAGTGCTTCCTGCATGCACAAGTATGTGGGTATCCCCCAGAGCATGGGCACCCTACCAACAGCCACATCCCTGAAGAAGAGGGACTTCCCCCTCTGCACCTGTCCTTCCCCCTCTGTACCTATCCTTCCCCCTCTGCACCTGTCCTCTCCCCTCTGCACCTGTCCTTCCCCTCTGCAGCTGTCTTTCCCCCCTCTGCACCTGTCCTTCCCTCTCTGCATCTGTCCTTCCCCCTTTGTACCTGTACTTCCCTCTCTGCAGCTGTCCTCCTCCCTCTGCAGCTGTCCTCCCCTCTCTGCACCTGTCTTCTCCCCTCTGCACCTGTCCCCCCCTCTGCACCTGTCCTCCCCTCTGCACCTGTCCTCCCTTCTCAGCAGCTGTCCTTCCTCCTCTGCACCTGTCCTCCCCCCTCTGCACCTGTCCTCTCCCCTCTGCACCTGTCCCCCCTCTGCACCTGTCTTCTTCCCTCTGCACCTGTCCTCCCTCTTTGCACCTGTACTCTTCCCTCTGCACCCTGCTGTCTTCTCTCAAGCCAGCTACTCTTCTTCCATGAGAATCCTCTTGTACTTGCTTACACATGGCTCTCTGTTCCCAGCTATCCAATTCTTGTTCTGCTGGTCCTAAAGGCTATGACTGGCACACAACAGATCCTGTGGCAATGACTGGTATATAGCAGGTGATGGCTAGGGCTGGGGGATCCCCTAGGGCCTGGATCCTCTGCCTGCGAGCAGATTTGAGGAATGAGTGTAGGATCTAGGCCCTCTGCCCATCTAGTATGTCTATTTATATTCTCTCACAGAGGGCAAGAGATCCCTCCCCCATTTAGAAATAAAACTTTAACATGGCTTATGGAGTCTTAGAGAGGTCAAGAGACTTGGCTTTCTTAAATCTTTCACAGATACGGAGTGAGTACTGTGGAGATAAGGAGAAATGCCTCTCCATCTAGGCTTAAGGCTGCTAATCCAGGGTGTCACCTACATGACCCCCATACAGCAGCTGTGTCTGCCCTGACAGCTCTCTGGAGTCCTCCTCACTTTATCCTCTGCCCCTCCCCCATAGTCTAGGGTGTGGGTACCCAACACTCCTGCACAGTGGGCAGTCTCCTGGGCTTTGAGGGCTCACCTGGTCCAAATCTGCCTGGGATGTGAGTCTCCAGAAACCTTTTATTTCCTCTTCTGGAAATGCAGACTCCAAGAAGGTCTGGTTCAGGCTGTGCCCAGGCCGAGGAGTTAACTGTGCAGTGTTCCCACAATGCTCTAAGCGCCTGCTATCCTGGGTCACCATGGCATGTCCTATGTCTGTGCCAGTGGAAACTTCTGGAATGGACTTCCTGTGTCCACAGCACCCTGAGTCAGTGCTGCAGAGGCCAGGGATGGAGCCAGCTAGGCCATGCAGAGGGCAGATCTTCCCAGCGGCTGACCCTGCTCTTTCCCGGTCCCCACTCTCAAGGTCATCCTGCGGTCTCACCACAGTTGCCCATTACAGTGCTCATTTAATTAACTTATTCTCCAGGGCAACATCAGACCAAGGCCTTTCACTTTCTGTGGTTAGAGGGTGGGAGGCTCGTGTAGATCTTCAAGGGCTTGGACACCTGCATGCTGGGAAAACCATGGAGCGGGCCCATTTCCGCAGCCAAGGATGGCACAGGATTCTGGTCTTTTGTTTGTTTGTTTGTTTGTTTGTTTGTTTGTTTGTTTGTTTTTTTGTTCCCCACTCCCAGCCCCAGGAGCTAAGGACCAAACCCAGGGCCTTGCACATGCTAGGCAAGCGCCCTACCGCTGAGCTAAATCCCCAACCCCTCGGCACAGGATTCTAAGTTGCTATTTAGTCAGCAGCTCCTATCTTGTAGAATTTAGCATAAGGCTTCCAACAACTGTCACTGAGCACTCAGAACACCTCTGTGAAATAGACTCTACGAGTCCACTTTACATGTGGGGAAATGGGCTCCGAGGGGAGCAGAAGGTCACCTCAGGTCACAAGAGTGCAGAGCAGAGAGGCCATCGTCCTTGGGTCCTACAGTGTACCCACTGGGGCTCCTGTTTCCTCTTCTTTGCTCAGCAGGACCAGGCCCCCATTTCTTAGCCCTGAGCAGATGTTGTGGCAAGGCAGCGCTGGTGACAGGCTCAGTGGGCGTGTGGTCCAGTGGTGTGTGCAAAGGACTGTATGTGGGGACAGAGAGTGCCCGTGCTTCTCTGAGACTGGGGTTGCTGAGTCTGCAGCTTGGGGTTGGGGACAGCTTCTTGCGTGGTATCCAGACCTTCTGGGTGGCCCTGAGTACTTGGAATGAGGTTGTCAGTGAAGGCCAAGAGGCAGGAGCAGCTTATTTGTCAGAGTTAGGGTAGCAGAGGTATGGGTTAGGTGTCCCCCAACTGCTCTGTCTGTCTGTGTCTCTGTTTGTCATCTGGCTTCCTCCCACTCCCTCCTACTTCCTCCCTCCCTCCTTCTCCTCTTCTCTGTCTGAGTGTGTGTGTGAGTGAGTGTGAGTGTGAATGTGAGAGTGAGTCTGTGTGTGTGCGTGTGTGTGAGTGTGAGTGTATGAGTGTGTGAGTATGTGTGAGTGTTCAAGTGTGCATGTGTGTGTATGAGTGTGAGTGTGTGTGAGTGTATGAGTGTGTGAGTGTGAATGTGTGAGTATGTGTGAGTGTGTGTGAGTGTTTGTGTGCATGTGTGTGTATGTGAGTGTGAGTGTGTGAGTGTATGAGTGTGTGTGAGCATGTGTGAGTGTGTGTGTGTGAGTGTATGAGTGTGTGTGAGTGTATGAATGTGTGAGCATGTGTGTGTGAGTGTATGAGTGTGTGAGTGTGAGTGTGAATGTGTGAGTATGTGTGAGTGTGTGTGAGTGTTCAAGTGTGCATGTGTGTGTATGTGTGAGTGTGTGTGAGTGTGTGTTCAAGTGTGCATGTGTGTATGTGAGTGTGCGTGTGTGTGAGTGTGAGTGTGTGTGAGTGTGTGTGGGTTGGGGGAAGTGGGTACTCGTGCACAATAGGGGGATGCAGGTGTACATAGAGAGGCCAGAAGAGGGCATGAGTTCCCCTGGGGTGGCAGTTACAGGTGATTGTGAGCCACTCAATGTGGGTTCTGCAACTCAAATCCAGGTCCTCCATGAGAACAGCAAGTGCTCTTGACCATTTAGCCACTTCTCCAGCCCCACGGGATACTTTGCTCCTACAATACCCAAGCGATACAGCTCAGGGGAGGAGTGGACTTGTTTTAGTTCATGGTTTCATCATGGCAGAGAGGACAGAGCTGAGCCAAGCAGCTCTCATCCTCCTAGACAGGAAGCAAAGTGGGCCAAGGCATAGTACAGCTTCTAGGACACACTCCCAGTGACACTTCCTCCCATAGTCCCTGTCTCCCACAGTTCCGCCTCCTTGTGACAGTACAACAGGTTTTGTATCCATTAATGGGTTGGCTCATTGAATAACTCAGAGCCCTAAGGATCTCATTGTTTCTGGAAACACAGTCAGTGCTCAGATATGCCTCGAGGCTTGCCTTACCAACATCCTGAATATTCCTAATCAAGGCAACAATCTGGATCAACCATCATGAAGTGGGTCAGATCCCAGAACGCATGACTCTGAGACACAGAAACTCCCAAATGCGTTCTTTCACGGGTCTGTCTGCCTCCTGTGAGATGCATTCAGGCCACTCCTCTGAGGTGATCAACAGCTACACACCGGCACTAACTGCTCTAGCCTCCACAGCTGGAAGCTCTTTCGCAGAAGGGACACTGACCGAATCACCAACAGGAGAGAACTTATACTAGGCTGTGCTCTTTCCAAAGCAGAGAGAGGTAGGGTTTGTGTGCAGAACACCTACTTAGGTGAACCCGTGGAAAAGGGAGGGGGGTGGAGAGATGCCAGGAAGGAGAAGGATGTGTAAAACTTGGTATGAATTAGCAATGGCCAGAGGTGCCAAGAGCTGCCTATGAGCGGCATCTAAGCAGGAAGGAAGTTATAGCGTCTCCGTGAAGCCTTGATCGCCACGGGGATTCCTTGCTGCACACTGTGAGGGCCCTCGGGACTATGAGCTTCAGCTGCTGGGACACTCAAGCAGGAAGCAAGGGTCGCCACAGCACACTCCAAGCCTGAGCAGAGCAGAACCCTGCCATGTCAGCGTGGCTGCTGCCAGCAGGTGAGGCTGAGGACCCGGGCAGAGTCCCTCTCAGGTTCTTGTCACCATCCCATGCTTTTGTTTCCTGGTGGCCTCTTTCTGAAACTCAAGTCCAAATTCTCCAGCCCGCTTTCCAAAAAGGAGGAGTGGTGCCCTCAGCTGTCTGGAGCATTACTGAGTTATCTGATTGGACAAACCTACAGATCTGACTCTGGGAAGGCTCAAGATGCCCTTTTTGACCCTCAGCAAACTTGATCGAGAGAGAGAGAGAGAGAGAGAGAGAGAGAGAGAGAGAGAGAGAGAGAGAGAGAGAGAGAGAGAAAGGGGCAGGGAGAGGAGGGAAAGGGAGAGAGAGGAGAAGGGAGAGGAGGGGGAGGGGGAGGGGGAGGGGGAGGGAGGAGGAGAGGTCCCTAGAGGGCAACCCTTGGGGATCACTAGACCTTAGCAGGGCCTTGCTCCTGAACCTGATTTCTCCACTGAAGAGAGGCCAGGGTGAGGGGACTCTGTCTCTGACTCAGGCATGATGATTCCCACGTGGCTAGGAGCTGGAAAAACACTGGTATCCTTAGACCAGATGAATTTCATCCTGGTGATAGAACTCAGACTCGAGGAAACTGATAGACACAAAGGCTTTGATATTCTCCACCCCCTCCCTTTCTCCGTCCCTCCATCCCTCCTGCCTCTCTGTCTGTGTTTCTCTGCCTCTCTCTTCCTCTGTCCTCATTGTTGTTTCAAGGCCAAGATGCAGAAGAAGAAAGTGGATGTGGACATCACACAGTCAGGATTCCTGACATCCTTTGCCCAGCCGCCCACTTCCCAGGGGAAGGAACCAGGGCCACAGAGGTTACACAGGGAATTATGGGTGAGCTCACTCACCTCTGCCAATAGAAAACAAACAGGGAGTCTGGGATGAGACCTGTCAGCTTTGGGAATGAGGTGGGTGGGAAAAAGCAAAATCTGGGAGGCGGATATGAGGGTAAAAGGTCACGGGTGGGGTTGCTGCCTCCGACAGTGTGCTTTAAGTCATCACTCAAGTTGAGCAATGTGGAGAAATTGGTCTCGGTGTTAGCACGCAATCAAACTGTGTGGTCTAAGAGGGCAGAGGCCTCCCTCTGGACTCAATTAGAGGCACCTACGGGAATGACAAAAGACCCCATTTGCTCAGTCTTTAAGATCGCACCCAGCCTGCTGTGTGCCCCAGGCACAGTTCCTGGCTCTTTTACAGGAGACATACAGTTTTGAGAGGAGCAGGTTTTAAATGTGCACAATCACAAATGACGGTTCAGTCACTCCTGGGATAAGTGTGGCGAGAGATTGTGAGAGGAAGTGACACTCAGTTGCTGCCACTAGAGCAAGGTTTATTGGGGAAGCAGATGGGATAGATTTCGAGGTGATGGAGTGCTGTGTGAGGCTCTGAGACTTGGACATTGCAGCTCATGGGTGGATGAAAATTGTAGCTTAGTAGCTTGTCTATGAGAGCCAGAAGTTTAAAACAAGATGTGTGGGATCCAAGGGTGTGTTATGAACAAATCTGGGCATTCAAATAAGGGGAAAGTGTCAAAAAACCATGGAAAGGGATTTGGACTTGGTCCTGAGGGTCTGGCAGTTCTGACCGTCCAAAGGGTGGTGTGTGTATGCAGGGTTGTCTGTGTGCTGTATGCATATGTGTGTGTGTGTTTGTGTGTGTGTGTGTGTGTGTGTGTGAGAGAGAGAGAGACAGAGAGAGAGACAGAGAGACACAGAGAGAGACAGAGACAGGCAGAGACAGAGACAGTGGGTTCGTGTGTGCGTGAGAGAGAGAGACAGACAAACAGAAAGACAGAGACAGTGTGTGTGTGTGTGTGTGTGTGTGTGTATGAGAGACAGAGACAGAGAGAGGCAGAAATAGAAACAGTGTGTGTGTGTGAGAGAGAGACAGAGAGACAGAGAGACAGAGAGAGACAGAGACAGAGAGAGGCAGAAATTGAGACAGTGTGTGTGTGTGTGTGTGTGTGAGAGAGAGAGAGAGAGACAGAGACAGAGACAGAGACAGAGAGAGACAGAGTGTGTGTGTCAGGTCTCTGTATAGAAACAGAACCAGTAAGATATGCATACATACATACATACGTACATACGTACATACATGTATATGTGGATGCTTACTGAAATGAATTGGCTCATATGACTGTGAAGGCCAACAAGTGAAATCTGTAGAGGGGGTCACCAGGCTGGACTTGTGATATTCAAAAGCTTCTGCGACAGCATTCTGTCTCGCCCAGGGACCCTGGAGTTTTGTTCTGCTGGGGCCATCGACTGATTAGACAAGTCACACCCACATCACAGAGGAGAATGCGCCCTATTCAGAGCCTGCAGATTCCCAAGCCACTCTTTCTTCTTCAGGATAACCTCACAGACACATCTGGGGTGATATCACACCACATAGCTGGATGCCAAAGCGGTGGAATGTGTCGCATGATCTGAACTGGGTTTCCTGGGACCTCATGGTGAATGGTGGGAAGAATACATTGGTACAGAGCCATGTGGAGAATGGAGAAAGAAGTGGCCCTAGGAGGGGTTGGGTGTCTGGAGTGAGAATGAGGGATAAAGGAAATCTACTCTGACTGCCTCTAACTGAAGCACTTGCTGAAGTAGGAGCAGAGTGAGGATGCTAAGGTACCAAGGATGCTAGGGTTCCAAGGATGTTAGAATACCCAGGATGCTAGAGTACCCAGGATGCTAGGGTACCAAGGATGCTAGGGTACCAAGGATGCTAGGGTACCAAGGATGCTAGAGTACCAAGGATGCTAGAGTACCCAGGATGCTAGAGTACCCAGGATGCTAGGGTACCAGGGATGCTAGGATACCAGGGATGCTAGGGTACCAGGGATGCTAGAGTACCCAGGGTGCTAAGATATACAGGGTGCTAGAGTACCCAGGATGGCAGGGTACCAGGGATGCTAGGGTACCTGGGATGCTAGGGTACCCAAGGTGCTAAGATGCTAGGGTACCCAGGGACCCTCCATTTTGTGGATGTAGGGATGGATGCATGCAAGATTGAGTGAGGAGTCCAGATTCCTAGTGGCACAAGAAAGCTACCGCTGCTGGTAACTAAGCACATTACTCCATCAGTGCGTGGGCTCTGTCCCATTTCCATAAAGACAGATGATCCCTACTGTGCTTCCTGTCTCTTGAGTGGCTGGTGCGTTGGTTGGATGAATCATTACCTCCTGGTTTCTCTCCAGGACTCAGAACCACACCCATCCTGGCAGATTCCACGGAGCACCTCCTTTACTAACACTGTCCCCAGTGACTTCTCTCTTTCCCCAAATCCCACAGTGTTTATTATCTAATTCAACAAATGGCTTGTTCATTCCTTGATTGTGCTTTAATTTTTAAAGGCTCACATTGAAGTGCTCTTTATGGGCAATTGATTTCACATATTTTATTTAAAAGGTACAGCTTGCCCGGAGCGGTCTGACTCAGCCTGGCTGCAGGAATAGGAAAGTCTGCTTTTAGGCAGCAAAGGTTTATCTCTTGTTCAAATCACAGCGGTGTCCTTCCTCAAGCTCCCGGCTGGAGCCCCAGGTCTGTCCCCACTTCAGCTCTCCATCTTGCCTTGGTTCCCTTGGTCTTCACGCGGGCCTAGGAAGAGAGAAAGAGGACTCTTTGCCAAAGACTTCAGAAGTAGACACCGGGAAGCCGGGGTCTCTTTCTCCTACATCTGATTGGCTGGAATATGGTCATGTGGTCTTGTCGAGTTGAAAAGGAGGGTGGGAAATAGATTTCATGGCCTATCTGTGAAGAGGAAGAAATGGGTATTGGTGAATCCCAGTTGCCTGAGAGACTGTGGTGGTTTTTTTTTTTGTTGTTTTTTTTTTTGCCAGTGAGTGTGTGGGGCCTCAGTAAGAAGAAATGAATGGTCCAAGATCACAGGGCTACAAAGAGGGTGGGGTGAAATGTGAGCTTAGATTGCAACACAGAGCAAAGTGTTCACATTAAACTGTAAACGGAGAACAGGAGGAAGAACAGTATTCTGTTCATTCCCAGTTGCATTGGTTACATGTTTCTAAGCACACACCCATATAGGTGAATCCATATGTGCGTGCACACACACACACTCACACACTCACACACACACACACACACACACACACACACACACTCACACACACACTCACACACTCACACACACACACTCACACACACACACACACACACACTCACACACACACACACTCACACACTCACATACACACACTCACACACACTCTCACACACATATTCTCACACACACACTTTCTCACACACACACACACACACACACACACACATTCTCTCTCCACACACACTCACACACACACACGCCGACTCTCTAACACACACTCTCACACACGCATACACACATGCAAACACTTTCTCACACACATTTACACACACCTCACACACACACTTTCACACACACTCACACACACACTCACACACACACACACACACACACTCACACACATTCCATACACACACACTTACACACACACTCACACACACACACACACACACACACTCTCAAACACACACACTCACATACACACACCCACCCACACATGCACACACTCTCTTTCTCACACACATTCACACACACTCTCTTTCACACACTTTCTTTCATACACACTCTCACACACACATTCTCACACACACACACATATTCATACATACACACACTCTCACACATTCACACATATACATTCACATACTCTCACACATACACACACTCTCACACACATACACTCACACACACACTCATACACGCACACCCGTATACACACTTTTGCACATGTTCGTGTACATGCATACACACACTAAAAAACTAACGAGGAAATACTATCATCTGGTGGTCATTTGGACTACATATGGCTAATATTTTTCTTTCTAGTTTTAGTATTTTTTAGCGTATACCTGTGTGTGAATGTGTACATGTGTGCAAATGCATGCATGCATGTGGGTACCAGACTCCAGTAGAGCATCTTTCTTGTCTGTTTGATTGTACACTTAGCCTTTAACTGCTGGGTCACCTCTCCAGCTCCAGCCCCAGAGTGTCATTTTTTAGTCACTGACTTTTTTTTTTTTTTTTGGCAGAGTCTCTCCCTGGCCTGGAACTCACCAAGTATTCTAGGCTGGCTGGTCAGCAAGCACCAGGAATCTGCCAGTCTCTTCTCTCCAGAGCCTGGGTTAAAAATGTGAACTACCATGCTGCATTTTTTTAAAATGAAGGATCAAACCCATGTTTTCATGTTTGCAATATGTTTTGTCAACAGGGCCTTTCCCAGACCTCATACTTTCAATATTTCCTACAGAGAAATCATCGTTTTATGAAATGAGGTGTTTAATTTTCTTGAGTTGAACTATTTCCATAACAGCAAGACAGGGGCTGGAGAGAGTAGTTAGGAGCATTTACTGCTCTTGCAGAGGACTTGAGTTCAGTCCTCAGCACCGACATGGTGGCTCGAAACCATCTGTAACTCTGGCGAGGGGATCCTATACTTCTTCTGACCCCCTGGGCTCCTGCATGCACACAATGCACGTGTATACATGCAGGCACACACACATACAGACAGGCTTCAACCCCAGGGCAAGAGAAGACAGCATCCTAATCGCTAATACTGATTCCTTCAGCTACAGCCCCCTTTCTTCCCCATGTTCAGTGTGTTCTATGAAGGACTGAATCTGTCCCTGCATCTACTTACTCTGTGAGCTCTGACCAACAGCCTGTCAGCCAGGTGCCAGCATGGCCCTGGGTGGCACAGAGGGAAAGGGGTGCTGAGTGCTGACTGAATCTATAAACCCAGAAAAAAAGGTATCAATGGAGCAAGTGCATGTCCAGCAAGCTAGGACCATGAGGGGTCTCTGTGATGTGTCCTGGGGGTTTGGGGGGTCCCTGCTGTCACGAGGGCACTCCAGCAGGACCCACTGTGAGGATGTAGGCATGAGGGCTCTGAGAGATGTGGGCAGAGGGCATAGAAGCCCAGGGCACACCAGGAGCTTGGGGACCAAGATCTGATTCAAAGCCTGATCCGGGTTCAATCCAGGACTCATTTTTAGAACTCCATTTTGGGAGTGGGGCTGCCAGATGGCCTGGCAGCTGGGAAGTTTCTGTGTGTCTAACAGCCAGCACTCCTAAGGCTCCCCCTGCACAGCTATGCCTCAGGCCCAGAGGCTTCCCCAGCTGTGACTTCTGGGAACACCACAGTCTTTCAGACAAACAGTGGCTCAGATTGGTGACATAAGGACCATAGCATGTGAGCACTGAAAGCCTGTCATGGTGGTCAACTGTGGTCACTTCTCAGAGCTTATTCAGGATGGAATGCCTTCCTGGACAGCACAGCCCTTCCCTGACTTTCTATGAGTGGGTGTGAGACATACACAAGCATGTTCACGCATGTGCTTGCTACCTGCTGTACACTGTCATACATGCTTGTGTCAAGTGGGCAGGCCTTAGTTTCCCACATGTACACCTATGAAGATACCTGTCACATAGAAGGGGTGCACAGCAACCTGCTCCCCTGCCTTGCCCTCTGTTGAGTCTGACCAGTCTTGGAGGACAATTTCAAGTGCTGGGATCAGGTGGATGGGGAGCCATGATAAGTAAAATTAACAAGCTCATGTTTTTGTGTTCCTGCTTGTGGAAAAGAAAACTATAACATGGTATATGCTTGGCTATATTGGGAACAGAAATTCAGACGCTCCCGGATGACTTGTCGGGCTGTATGCATACTCACCTCTCCCAACCCCTCCTCGATTTTCAGCCAAACTCAAGTACTGTGTGTGTGGGGTGCACATGTGCGCATGCGTGTCCAGATAACGCTTACCTGTGTGTGGAGGCTAGATGTCAATCTTGGGTTGCCTTCCCCCAGCTGTATGTATGTATGTATGTATGTATGTATGTATGTATGCATGTATGTATGTATAAGATATCTCACTGAGCTCAGATGAGCAGTTTGGGGTAGACTGGCTGGCCAGTGAGCCCACAGTAACCTCTTGCCTTCACCCTTCAGTGCTGGTTACTCCTAGCATGTGGCTTCTGATGATTCAAACTCTATGTCTTCTCTCTGACATCATGAAACCCAAAGAACGCCCTGTCATCATAAGCCCAAATAAACTCTGTCCTCTGTAAGTTCCTTGGTCCTGGTGTTTTATCATGGCAAGACAAGTAACGGAGACAAACATATACAGAGACAAAGAAACTTGGGTTTCTCCAGTTCCTTTCAGAAAGTGCATTACGTCTAGGAAGAAATTCATGGACGAGCCTACTGGAGACAGAAGCAAAGCCCCGGCCAGGCTTTAGGTGGGCAGGAGCATCCTGACTCAGGCCAGGGAGGCCTGTGGTCCTTCTGATGTGTGTCTGTGGTATGGGTAGGGTAGTGAGGCACAGCAGGAATTGGTGAGCCCTGGCCTGGGGCAGAAGACGATGCACCTCTGGTGTGTTCCGGTTGGGAAACTCTTGACACGTGACCCTGGTCAGATCTTAGCCCATGTGTCTGAAATGCAGAGGCCGATGCCAACCAGTCTTCCAATGGAGCGGCAGAGGTCTGCAGAGGAAAACTGGGAGAAGCCATGGAAACTGCCCTGGGGCAGGAGGTTGGGACAAGGAAGGGGGGCATCCTCTGGAGGAATAGAACACAGAATTTGCAGTTTGGGTAAAATCAACCCAAATCCATGGCAGGCAGAGCAGCTCCTGCTAACCCCTAGGTTTTGTCTGTATGAGTCAAAGTCATCTTCTGTAGACTTGGGGACAGGTTCCTGAGCAAGTGGCTTTTTCCATCAAGGAGCACATGGCTCTGTTGAGCCCAGTGTGAGCTCAGAGCCCCAGGATTGAGTTCATTAAGACTGGTGCCAGTTCTCCTCAGTCTCAGGCAAACCCCGAACCCCGTCTCCCTTCCTGACTTTTCCCAGCCCAACCATTCACTTCCTGGAGAGGCTCTGAACAGTCACCTGAGCGACTCAGGATTCGTGGTCTGTCGTGAGTACTGAGCATGCCACCTTCTGTGGTCACTGAAATTCGAGTGTTGTCCACTTGATAGTCCAGAATCATCTGTCTCAATGAGAGATTGTCTAGATCAGACTGGCCTGAGAACAGTCTGTGGAGGATTATCTTGATTTTTGTTGATGCCAACCACTGTGCATCTTCAAACCGAGAGCCAAAACGAGCCCTTCCTTCTCAGTTTGCTTTTTGTCATGGATTCCATCGTGGCCATGAGTAACTAACACTGTCGCCGGCATCACTACTAACCTCCATATCACTTGGGATTGCTCCCAGGACCATGACATCCCAATGATCTAAATTCAAGGTCACAGCGTCTGCAATCAGGAAGCAGAGAGAGATGAACGCTGGTGCCCTGTTCACTTTCTATCTCTGTCTCAGGAGGCAATGGTGGTATTTTCTGCCTCTCAGCTACCTGCTCACACCGCTCACAACCTGCCCAAACGCCCCTCCTCCTGCTGCCTTCCCAGCATTCGCAATCCATAGCCAGTTCCCATTTCAGATAAGATAATAGGTGACTGGAGGCAGAGAACAAGCTCATCCGCACGTCCCTGCTGATTTTGCTAGGCTGCACTACCGCCCTCCCCTCCCCCACTCCCCACACCGGAACCCCATACTCCTTTCTTCCTCCCTCTTGGAAAAATGCCTTTACCTCACCCTTTATATGAATGGCAGAGCACATGCCCGGAGTGCTGCAGGTCCAGAGCCTAACTGAGCTACCCTGAGCTATCTTTAGACCCTCAAAGAGCCTTTCCTCGCTCACCTCGGCAGGGTTCCTAACGTCCTAATAGACAGAAAAACAAAACAAAACAAAACACCCTGGAGTATATTAACCTAACAAAAGCCCATTCTCCACCAATCAGAGGGCCAAGGTTGCTATTCGACAGAAGCCGATGCCTGCAGCTGAGACAGACCCGCCCCCATGCCTGCAGCTGAGACAGACCCGCCCCCATGCCTGCAGCTGAGACAGACCCGCCCCCATGCCTGCAGCTGAGACAGACCCGCCCCCATGCCTGCAGCTGAGACAGACCGGACCCCGCGCGCAGCTGTAACCCTCCTTTTGATGTCTTTCCCAGTGTGATTTTTAAATGCCTTGATTTATGACCGTCTTTGTTCTGTTATTATAATAAAAAAAATGCTCTGAAGTCTCTCCCACCCTGGAGCATGGAGTTTGTGGTAAACGTGTTCCCTAGTCATGTTCACTCATATTTGGCCCCAGAATGAAACATTTCTTGTTCCCAGCAAGCTGAGAGCCATGTTTTTCTACTTCCAGGCGTTGTGCTGCCTTACACCTCAGTTAGAGCCGTAGAGGGCTGCTCTAAGATATTACAAATTATCTCAGAACTATCTTAGGACTCAGAAGGAGGCTGGAGCATTAGTGGACTGGGCGTGTCGGGGGGAGAGCAGAAGGCAGGAAATGAGCCTGCTACCGTAGCCCGGAAGGCTAGTAGAAGAATGAGGCTCTAAGAAAATCCCTTGCTCTTCTCGTCCTCTGTTTCCCAATCTGTGAAATGGGAACTAACACCTGGCACACTGAGACGAGCAGAGGCCAACAAGTCCTTGCCATAAGGCCTCGGACATCCACTCTGGGTTCCCTGTGACTGACTGGAAGGTTTGGTTGTGGGAAACCTGGAAAGGGAAGCCACACAGGTGTGGAGGGATCAGTAGGCGTTGAGCTTTGGAGGCGATGCTGGTATGGCCCAGTCCAGAGGGCCTGCACTTTCGTGAGCTGTATTTGTTCCAGTGAGTGGTGGTGTGTGTTGTTTGTAGCCAAGAGGAAGGGCGCATACGTGGTGGGGGGTGTGGGGGCTGGAGTGCTTCTGAGGGTGAGCTGAACGGGGTGTTGCTTCCCCCTCATCCTCTTAGCACTCAAGTGTGTTAATGGTGGGTGACGTACGCTCAGTACAGAGATGACTAAATATGGGGAGTCAGATGTTTGTGGCCCGTCTTTGACATTAGGTTCCGTGGGGCAACATAAACTCCAAAGAGTAAACAAACAGAGCTGACCGGGATTGTGTTTATGGTGGCTATTAAGGAGGGAGGTGACTTCTCGGTCACTCCACTGGGTGACTAAGCTTTTATTTACGCCTCCCCACTGCACATGGATGGCTTGCTGGAAACGGGAAGCCAGGGGGTGGGTCGTAAAGCACCTGGGTGTGCTACAGTACAGGAGTGTGCTCCTAGAGGCCCCTGAAGCCATCTGGACTCCACCCATTAGTTCCACACCTTTGGATGGGTGTGTGTGTGTGTGTGTGTGTGTGTGTGTGTGTGTGCGCGCGTCTCCCCACCTTCAGTAGACAATGGGTACCCCAGGAGAAGGCTACTGGTCTCAGCTGTGCCCTCAACACCTTGCTCAGAAGCAGAGTTTAGAAACATCCATTCTGTTCTCTTCTATCGGGCATTGGGCTTCACTGTGGCTGCTTTGAGGTTCTGGAATCTGAGCTGAACACACTCGGCTCTCTGACCTGAAGCTTCCAGTCTCGGTGGGGAAGCAGAGGAGAGCTAGCTGAGCAAGCCACAATAGGTCTGGCAACCTAGGGACAGAGCAAGTAAGGCTCACAGGCGGTCGGTCTCTCTGTGGTCTGGTGGCATGAGAGAGGGGCCTTCATAGTGTGGTCTGAAGGGAGTATGAACCTTCTGTGGGAATGAACCTTCATGGTGTGGCTCGGGTGGACTGGGCGAGATCAGCTAGAGGTCCCCCTCCCCACTTTGTCATCCTGGGAAAATTTAAAGCTCTTCCCAAGATGGAGGAAGGATGGGGCGAGCTCTCACGGATGAGAACCGGAACCCACTGTATCTCACGGGAATCCAGTTATAGCTTATCTTGCCCTCGTCCACCCAGCATGGCGCTGGCTCATTCCTGTGCCTCCAGTTGAAATTTCACGATGTAAGTGTCTGGGAGAGACTGGCGCATCGATACCCCAGGAGATCCTTACTGCTTACCCAAAGGACCCTGTGCCCACTCTTGGCCTGGAGTCCAGATTGTTGGGGTCAAAATCTCGGCTCGCGTCTGGACCGGTCCAGACAAAACACAACATGGTTCCACGTGGAAAGGTTTAATGAGAGAAGAAGAGTAGAAGAGGAGAGGAGTAGAGGCCGGCCATAAGCACATGGAGGGAAGCGGGGAGGGGAATGGGGAGAGAAGGGACAAAGAGGAAGAGGGGAAGAGCGAGAAGGAAGAGAAGATTAAGAGAGTGAGGGGGGCCAAGCAGCCCCTTTTATAGTGAATTAGGCATATCTGTTGCCAGGTAACTTGGGGGTGGAGCTTAGACAGAATACCAACACAGGTCTTCACATGTGGCCATGCCTGGCTTGCTCCTTTCCACTCTTCTTTGCCCCTCCCCAAAGCAGGCTGCCATGCCTGTCCACACTCACGCACCCACTCCCTGTCCCCCAAGACCCAGCAGGACAAAAGAAAAATGTGAACACTTGCCATTAGCAGAGGGGCGGAGTGCAAAGCGGGGCGGAGCGCCCTGCTTTGAAGCCCCTCCATACCTAAATAGTCCCACCCCTTCTTCTTTGGACTGTTTGAACTCTGCACCCCTCCTTTCCTGGACAGAGGCTGTGCCAGCCTCACGTCCTCGCGCCCTGCCAGTGTGGAGGGGAAGTGACGACGCAGTGTTTCCTTGTGCCGCTGACTTCCTGTGATTCTCAAGGGGTCGTTTGTTCCACCGTCTTCCTAACAGGCTTTTCTTGTCCTTGGCAGGCACTCCAGCATGCGTGTGCTTGGAGTTTTTTAGGTTTTAAATTAAAGCCTTTGATCCATTTTTTGAATAAAATTCTTTTTGCAAAAGAAAAAAAAACCGTAAACATCAGAAAGGTGGATGGGCACTGGGGTCAAATAGAACACATCTGTGCCCTATGATGCTAGGCCGCAGCAGGGCCTCCCAAAAAGAAGGTGGGGCCTGCGTGTCCAGATAGCAGCCCGTTAGGAACAGTGGAGGGAATCACCACTGTAACAGCATAATATGGAAAGAACTCGAACTCCTAATAATAGGAATTAAGTAAACTGTGACCAATCTGCTTAGTGGAGGGTTAGGCAATGGTTTAAATAGAGGAGTTTACAAAGAGTGATTTAGGAGAATGCTTACGTCTAGCCTCAAGTGGTAGGGGTGGGAAGTCTGTAGAACTGGGCACGTAACATCGTGACAGCTCCGGTAAGGAACGCAAAACAGAACAACGCGCACCTAAAATGGACACTACCAATACCATGGCGGATTCCGAAACCATTGCAGTCTCCTGCTATCTGCTTCTCTCACCAGTGGTCCAGCAAGGGGTTGTTTCTAGCCAGCCTCACTGGACTAATACCTCCCCGATGTGACCCGCCTTTGTGAGCAGGGCTTTAGCCGTGGGCCCGGAGGGGTGAGCTTATAGGTCAGGTCCCAGGGCTTTGCAAGAGGCCTGTTCCTGCTCCGCTTCTCTGATTGGCCGCTTCTCTGATTGGTCGCTTCTCTGATTGGTCGCTTCTCTGATTGGCCGCTTCTCCGGTCGGCCAGTGATCACTACCGGTGGATCCTGAAAGGGGAAGCAAGGCAGGTTTCAAAGAGACCTCAGACAGCAGTGAACAGACTCGAGAGAAACCGCTTTAGAGAGACAGGTCATTTGAATGGTGAGGGGCGGGACAAAGGCTATTTAAACCTTTGGGGTTGGATAGGGGCTATCAGAGTGAATCATGTCATTGGTCAGGGCCAGGGTGCTGGGGATGCCTCATTTGCATGACGAATTCCAGGTGCTTCTGGATATGACCTAATAAGGGGAGAGGAAGTTCAACCTGGCTACTGGGCTACCTGAACTCCTCCCCTAGTAGGCGAAGATGAGGATTCAGGGCTATATCCGAGATACGCAGGCCCAGGGCAGGGGAGGAGCGATCCTATTCCTGCCAATCCCAGGACAAGATTTTCAGGGTTTAGATGCTCATCGACCTGACTCTTGCTCCAAACCTGTTCCCACAAGTCCAAAGGCTCCCTGGCCCTACACAAGAGGACCCTATCGGCCCAGGGGCACCACCCCTGCCTGCCCCATGTGTATACAGCATTTGGGGCCCACTTGGCTACCAAGCAACCTGTCGCAGAGGGGCCGGAAGGTAGAAGCCGAGTCCTGGGCTGCCTTGTCCCATGTTTCTACCTGAGGTGTTCCCTTCTGCAGCCCATGGCCTCCTTATGGGAGGTGTGTCCCACCGCCATGCCTGTTTGTTTCCCGTCCGGACGATCATGAACTAACCCACTGAAAGCGTTAGCCAGCAGCTAATTGAATGTTTTCCTTAATAAGACTTGCCTTGGTCATGGTGTGAGTCAAAGTAACAGAATGGGTAACTAAGTAACTAAATAAGCATGGGTACTGCTGCCTTATTCACTATAGCAAAGAATTAGAATCCGCCCAGTTGTGCCATGGCAGGCGAGCGGTCACTGGCAATCTGGTGTGTGTACTCAATGGCATAGTATTCCACTCTAAAGGAAAACCAAATTGCTAAGTCTACAAAAATGGACTTAGAATGTATAACATTAACCAAGGTCATACAGTCTCACAAACAAAAAACTCCTGCTCTCCCTCACGTGTGGAATCCACCCAATAGTGCATCCGTGCATCCAAATACATGTACATGTGGGCTCAATACAACACGAAGGTAAGCAGACAAGAAAATCTAATTAGAAGAAGACGAGAGAGAACTGAATGCAGGTGCTGGCCATGAGCTATCGACAAGGATATAAAACTCGTTCTTCTGTTTGCTTGCTTGTTTTAGCTCTAACTCTGTCGTCATCTTTTTGGTGTGGAGAAGCACGTGAAAATACATTCTATTATGCACATGTAAAACCCAATGTGAAGCTTCAGAAAGGCCCTTCTAACTATAAAAGTCACTGAGATGTACAGTGTTGGGTCTGGTTAATTTAACTTATGAGGCTTACTTTATTTGCAATTTTTTTTTTCTTTTTCTTTTTTTCGGAGCTGGGGACCGAACCCAGGGCCTTGCGCTTCCTAGGCAAGCGCTCTAACCACTGAGCTAAATCCCCAACCCCTATTTGCAATTTTTTAAATAGGGAGTTTATAAAATTAAAGAATTAACTAAAAATTAATTAGTTAAAAAATAAAGTACCCAAATCTTCTGAAAGTCTCATTTGGTGAGTATGTGTGCTTGTGGAGTTGTGTGTACACATGGAGACCAGAGGAGGACATCGGCTGTCCGAGTCTCTTGTGACTGGATCTCTCACTGGCTCTGGAGCTAGGCAGGGGGCCGGCAGGCTCCAGCAGTGCTGGGTGTGCTCAGTCACATCCGGCCTTTTATACAGATACTAGGGATTTGAACTCAGGTCCTCATACTCACACAGCAAGCGCTCTTATCTTCTGAGTCAGCTTATAAACAGCTTGAGAAGTCTGAAAATGCCTCATGCAACTTTGAGGTCACGGCTTCCTTTGAAGACTTTGGAAGCTCAGGACCCAGAACCTAAAGTTCAAAGCATCAACGGGTACTGAAGATCTTCAGACAAGTCAAGAGCCCGGGCCTTGACCCAAGTCCCCACTCTCTCCTGCCTTCCACACAGGATTCTGAAGTGGTCAGTCACCATTCCCCACTGCACCTCAGCAGAGGCTTTTCCTCCTTGGTAATCGCCAGTCATTTCCTCTACCCATAATTTTGTGAAGACAGGAAAATGAAGGACCGTTCTTGGTGGAACCCCAGAACAGTCTTGACACGAATATGCAAACATATGCTAATATATGCAAACATATGCGAATGAGACAGAGGGTGTTTCCTTGACCTCTGTGGAAATCCGGGGTCCTGAGCTTTAGCCCTGCCCTGTTTCCTCTCTTTTCTGGGCCACTCCTCACATGTGTTTGTCTTGGAGCCGCAGCCCTGTGCATCATGACAGCTTCTTGAAGCACTCCGGGCTTCACTCATCCATCTTCTTGGTTGTACCTCGTGTTGGCAGAGACCTGCTCAGTTCTGGAGTCAAACACCACGCTCATCTCCAAAGGACATGAGATCTGTCTTCCCGGACTGACAGGCAGCCTTTGCCTCTCTCCCCTAGAAAGCTTCTTTCGGGCTCCTAGATTAACATCCTGATGCCTTTCATCCTTTGGCCTGGACCTTTGAATATTGTTCTCAAGAACACCTTGTATGAGAATGCATGTAGAGCTGTGAGATGGCTTAGCAGGGAAAGGTAGTTGCCCCCAAACCTAACGTCCTGAGTTCTATTGATGAGTTCACATTGTGGCAGGCAGGACAAAACCAACTCCTCCTACAAGCTGTCCTCTGACCTCTACACATACCCTGTAGCCTGTGCACACACACACAGGCACACATACACACACACACACATGCACAGGCGGAAACAAAAAAAGTAATAAAAAAATATAATGCAATGTTTAAGGCTCGCTGTCAGTCTGAGAGACTGGGTGATCAGAGCGGTGTTAAGATGGTGTGTAGGGTGTTGGTATTCAAGTGAGCAGAGCTAGAATATTTCCTGCCTCCTTCCTAATCCCTTATGGAGTCCTCCTTTGTGCTCAGAGGCACCATGAGTGACTAGTGTCGCCTTGGGGTAGGATCACTGTGAGTTGTGGGTGGCTGGTTATCCTGACCTCCAGAGTCTGGGCCCCTCACACTTGGTGGATAGGGATGAGTGGGTTTTCTCACTAGCAAGCCTAAAACATGGAGGCTCTCAGACCCCACGCCACTCCCCGTCCTGGGCTGTCGCCAGCAGCTATTCAGTAAGCAGAATCCCTAAAGTGATTAGCCACGCCAAGGGTTCAGGTTTGTAGCCGCCTTCCAGATGGTAATGTAATTAGGCTTTTACTACCATTGTCCCCAGACAGGAGATGGGTCTTGGAGGATGTCTGTAAATGCACATTGGGCTGGCAGCCAGACCTGCTTTCTCATCTGCAGGGGGACCCCTTGGTTGGACACTCTTTTATACTCAGCAGACGGGGAGATGACAAAAGGGAGCCTGCCTCTGAACTCTGCAAGGCTACTTCTGGGAGAAGCTACGCAGGGGCCCCTGGGATGCTGGACCCAAAAGATGGCTCTTGGGCCTGGAAGCTACACCCGCCTTTGTGGGGGACAGGGACAAACCAATGGCCAGACAATCACAGCCCCACTCCTTCCCCGGTCACACTAATGAACAAATTACTTATCAGAGATGATGGAAATGAACCTTAGAGACGGAGGATGTCCGCCTTGCGTGCAGTTCATGGTGTAGCCAAAAAACAACCTGTACTCCGGGTTCAATGCTCTGCGGGCTTTGGAACCAGTCTCCTCATTCCCGACTTCCTGCCTCCCTGCTGCTCACTCAAGGGGGCCTCAACAGTGATGCCTGGTCCAGGATGAGGGGCAGTCATACCAGCCTTGCTTTTTCAAGTACAAGAAGCTGTGCTGAGGGACTAGGCGTTACAGTGGGCTCCAGGGATCGAACTCAGGTCATCAGGGTCGATGGCAGGTACTTTTATTTGCTGAGCCAAGTCTCTATCTTATAAATGATACCTTATCAATAGTGTTTGTTTTTTTTCAATTAGCACATGAAACTTTGTTTCTGGTACTTTCTGTTTTTGTTAAATCTCTTTCCCATTTCTCCCAAGATTCCACTCAGCCTGTTTTCCCCCAGAACCCTTCTTTCCCAATAGTGTGTCTACAAAACACACATTCTATTCCCACCTTTCTTTCCCTCCCCATTAAGATCTCTTTCCTTTCTTGAGGTCCCCTTTCTACTGTATGACCCACGCTAAGATACACATATAAAGAAATTTACATCTTAGGCCTACTTAAGGGAGAAAAAGTGTGATGCTCATCTGTCTCTCTGAGTCTGGCTTCTCTCTCTTAAAAATAACAATTTTGGCTGCATCCGTTTTATTGCAAATGCCAAGATTTTTTTAAAAATAGCTTCAGAAAACAAAATGCCCAGTAACACACCTGATGTAAGGAGGTAGAAGACTTCTACAATGTGAGCGTTCTTATACAGAACTATTGTGGTCATGCGTGTTTGTTTTCTTGGAGAAATATGTAGCAGCTGGTCCTGATTACAGGTAAATCTATGCTGATTTTTCTAAGGATCCTTGTCAACTAGCACACACAGGAATGTGCTATGTTGGGGCCTACGGGCCCACGTGTATATGCTGTGTACTTGCCCACACTTGGTTTTGTCTGATTTTACAGCTTTTAGCTCTTCAAGTGTTCCTAACAGTTCTCCCTGTGGCTTTCATGTCTGTTTACTCAATGAGAAGGGATGCTGAACCTATTAGCTGGGCGGAGCGCCCACTGCCTATCATCCCAATACTTGGGAGGCCGAGAGAGGACAGAGAATTGGAGGCCAGCCTGGTATATGTCTAAAACCGAGTCACACACAAACAGCAAAAAGGAGAGAAAAACCAATGAACCATACAGAGAAACCCATTATATCCCTTCTTTGGGGAAGCTTCTCGCTATGTTTTTATTGTATAGTCTTTTTGTTATTAAGTTACCTAAGTGTTTGAAAATACACCTGGATTCCAGATCCTCACCAGACACAGGTTTTACTAATCCTTTCCTCATGTCTCTTCGGTGCTTTTGAAAGGAAAGGTGTCTGTGTAGCAGAGAGTTGGCTCTGATGGTTTCCGACCACCAATCTCGCTTTTATTTTAATGGTTGCTTTGCCAGGCTCAGCTACCCCAAGTCAGGATGTTTATCTTCTCTTCCAGTGTGACTTCAGCCTCTGTGTTGAAATCCATGGCCCACCACAGGTTAGCTCCTTAGTGACAACTTGTTGGAGGACACCGGACCGGGCTGGGGGATGTTGTCAGACAGCATGGTGACTGCCTTCAGCCACCCCGGCTCCCCAGCTGTCCCCACTGTTGTGTATGTAAGTACACAGTGCTATTGAGAGTGTAAGTGGCGCTGACATTTGGACTGAGCATGTCTTGGCCAGCTTCTTCTCACTGTCACTTGTCACCCGACAGCTTTCGCCTGGCCAGTACACATTCCCAAGGTGTCAGCCTGTGGTTTCTGATCATTTTCTCAAAGCAAAACAGATCGGTGCTAGGGATGAGATGGCATCCAGCAGGCTGCTGCATCCCGGTCAGTCTCCTCCATTTCCAGAGAGGAATGTTTGGCTGTGTTCCTGACAGCAGAAGGAGCCGGCATAAGAAGCCAGTACTGGGTTGGGGATTTAGCTCAGTGGTAAAGCACTTGCCTAGCAAGCGCAAGGCCCTGGGTTCGGTCCCCAGCTCCGAAAAAAAGAAAAAAAAAAAAAAAAAGAAGAAGCCAGTACTGCTGCCATGTTCAGGACTTCATGAGTCTTTGGTTAATTTGGTTTTGAATTAGAGTGGCCATCTTTCTATTTTTAATCTGCATCCCCTTCTGCATTACAAAAGAAAGACCTTGCGTCAGATTTCTACATCCCAAATATGTAACGGCCAGGTGTCTGTCACTCTGACAAACACATGACAAAAGTACTTTAAGGGAGGAAAAGGTTTGACTTGGCTCACGGTTGGAGGGCACACAGTCCATCATGGCAGGAAGTCATGGACCAAGTTGGCCGTGCTGTACCTGTAGGCAGGAACCCGAGAGTGTGGTTCCCAGTTCCCATTCTGCTATTTATTTCAACATCAGCCCACGGCCAGGTCTCACCGAGTTTAGTGTGGGTCTTCTTCCTACCTTGGATAACCCGGTCTAGGCAATCGCTCATAGACAGGTCCAGAGATTTTCCTCCTAGGTAATTCTGACAATTCTAATTGACAGTAAATATAAATGTGACAGGTAGTGAAGGTTGGGCAGCTCCATTGCTTCTGGCCCGAGCTGAGGCAGAACATCAGGGCAGCCTTACCTTCAAGTATCCCTTCAACTACAAATTCATTCATGAAATGACTCTTTCATGAGGCAGCGCTCTCCTGAACCAATCACTGCTCGACAGTGCCACAGGTTGACCACCAAGCCCTCAACACTCAGTCTCCTTTGGTTTCACCCCACATTCAGATCATAATACCCTCGCCCATAGAAGCACTCTCTAAATGTCTACTAAAGCCAAATGAAATCAATTATACTCTAAATCTGTCATGATAGCATGTTCTCTTATCAACCCTGTGAGGGCCTCCTGACATCTGGAGCCACCCCAAGGCTGAGTGCTCTATCAGAATCTGTTTCCAGGTTTACCAACAATGATTGCTTGAGCATTACATGGTAAGGAAATCCAAGGCCAGCTTAGCCTTCCTTTGTGTCTGTGCATTTTTTTCATATAAACCATTCTTGTGCCCCATTCTGTTCACATAGAGATGTAGAGGTCCCTGATAATCAACTTCCGTACCTTAGATCATTGTGAAGCCGTTTCTTTGCTATTAAAAGTCCTGTCAAAATCTCCTTTGTGAGTGTACATGTGTGGCCTATGCACAGGCGTGTGCTGGGCACGTGTATGGGTCTGCTGTGCTGGTTGTTTTTGTCAACCAACTCAGACATACCCCGGAAGGGAGACTCTCAGGTGAAGAGTTGCCTCTTCAAGGTGGCTTGTGGACATGTTCTGTGGGGCGTTTTCTTTGTTGCTAATGGAGGGAGGAGGGCCCGGGCCACTGTGGGCAGACAGACTTGGGCTCTGTAGGAAAAGCAGCAGAGCAAGCCAGAGGAAGTAAGTCTAGAAGCAGTGTTCTTTTTTTGGTTTCCGCCTCGATGCTGGTTTGCAACCTGCAAATGTTAGGAAGAGGTCAACCCTATCCTCCACAAGTTGCTTTTGGCCATGGTGTTTATCACAGCAACAGAAAGCATACTAGGACACGCAGCAAGCATTCTTAGCCACTAAGCTGTCTCCTCTCTCCCCCAGTGCCCAACACATGGGTATTCAATGCTAATGCTACAGAAGAGGCTGCAGGGAAGGCTCAGTGGTTCGGAGAACATGGTGTTCTGGGAGAAAATCTGTGTTCCGTTCCTGGCACCTAAACTAGGCAGCTCACAATTACCAGTAAGTCCAGATCCCAGAGACCTGCTCTTCTGGTCTCTGAGGACTCATACATACACACACACCCACATACACACATGTGTGTCATGTACACACACAGAGACAGACACACTTACATAAGTAAAAATAAATCTTAAAAACCCCTGATAGTTGCGTGTCATCCTAATCAGATGCACTTAGCATTTTTGTAACTTTTGTTCTCATTTATGCTTTGATTACTCTCCTTAAAAACCTTTTCACTGTATCTATTCACTGTACACAGAACTGTGTCATACAAGAACATTATAATGCATGCATGTATTGTACACGGAGCACATCTCACCTATGACCTCTCACCTACTGCCCCTTACATCATTCAGTTCCTGGTGTGGGACATCACGGGATGCAGGGTGGGGCCTGCGCCTTCTTACCCCTGTCTTGGAAGCTGGCTCTCCCTCTGCTCTTAGTCGCTCCCCCCTCCTGTGCACTGAGCGGTGGGCCAAGGCCGGTTTCACGAACCACCCAATAACATATTGGTCCAGAGGGAACTGGCCAGCTTGTTTTCCCATTCTTGGCTGCTATACACAGAAGTGTTTGTCTGGCAATGTCCGGGAGAGTCACAGGCTTGGAACAATGGTGAACGATTTATTTGGTAATGTGTGTTTGAGTCCAAAGTGTTGCTAAGCATGGTAGCAGCTGTCTCTCTACCTCCCTCCCAGCCAGCAGTTCCCAGCCACGGCCAGGAGGAATTCTGCTCCGTGTGTGAGTGTCCCCAAGACTATTTAAACTCGCCTCTGTCTTCCCAGGCCTTGCCTGATTCTCACCTTGCATCTTCGCCTTTTATCCAGGTGGGATCAACGGCAGGCCAACTAGAAATCCCCAAACGTGAAACACTGGAAAGATTTGTTACAAAGGAGTTGCAATGCAGTCTGAAACAAGCTTGCACTCCTTCAAGTTTGGACACATCATGTCATGTCTAAATGTCTACACACTGGCAAGATATTCCTGTCTGGTGGTACCTCAGGATGGGAGTCCTCCTGAGCTTTCCTTCATCTTCTCAGGGCTTAGTGTAACCCCATCTCCCAACATCCATTTCAACTTTACGCCAGCACTAGGAAACAGCCATGATCCAAACGTCTTCCCTTAAAGCTTTTTGTGGTGTCGCAAAGAACTGCAAAGTGTTTGTTTCCTCCAGATGAGGCAGACACCAGCCAAGAGTTGATTTATGCCTTGTCAAGTTCTGGAAAAAATATTTAGTGTGCTCTTCTTGACGCCAAGTTTTGTTGGTAATTGATGTGTTACTCTGTAGCTTTCTTTCTGCCATTATGTCACAGCATGAACATTTCTCAGGTCACTGAATGCCACTTTGAGTGGCTGCTGAGTACCACATAAGGTTATCGTACTGTGGTGGATCACTGGGGATGCATCATAACTTTATCTTAATACAATACAGCAATTTATTTGCCAAACACACAGGAAACTCGATTATGTACTTCTGGTAATTAATGACACAGACCTGGTCTTTAAGTTGCTCTGGTCTTGGGGGAAGATCTTGTGACCTAATGCATTAGGACTGGAGAACTCATAGTTCTCTATGACTCTCCCCAAACCTGCCCTTCTCTCCAACCTTGGAGGAAAAAAGTATTCACCACTGTACTGCACCCACTGTGAGTGAGTGAGTGTGTGTGTGTGTGTGTGTGTGTGTGTGTGTGTGTGTGTGTGTGTGTGTATCCTACATAAAACCAGGCACCAGCAAAACGGTCTTCCTGTCTGTCTCCTTCGAGCGTAAATAGTTCTCTGCAAGTTAGATCATGGAGTATTACTGTGTTAGGGAGATACATGCGTGTGCTGGCATGTGTTCATTAATGTTTCAAGGAGGCCGTGAGGATAAGTTTTCTGGAAGATCATCTGAAAGAGGGTCTCTCATTGGCTCAGAAATTAGGTCATGCTGCTGGGCCAGCGAGCCCCAGGAATCCTCTCATCTCTACCTCCCAGTGTTGAGATCCTGCTGCCTTGCCACCACATCTGACATTTTTCATGGGGCTTGAACTAGATCCTCGTGTTCCTGAGGCAAATACTTCACTGATGGAGCTATTCCCCTCCCCCCTTACACCCCTCACTGGCTACCAGCGCTCAGCTGGTAGATTTTTAAAAGCACCAATACCAAGAGTGACTCTGTACTGTGGCACTCTGACAGATTCTCAATCGGCAATCACACGCGGCAGAATTACAAGCGTAAAAAAGTTTGTTGTGACTTCTCTGGCTACAGGGATGCACAGGACACCATTAGACATGCAGAAAAGCTAAGGAACTCTCTATTGTAAATTGCACAACCAACTCTTACAGAAAGCCCTTGGCAGGCCAGAGTCGGCCGAGGGCTGCAGCAGACAAGGGAGCACAGCTCTGCCATGCTTATGTTTTCGTTTACATTCGTGAGTCAGAGGAAATGAGAAGGACATGTCGGAGCTTCACCCACTGACTGGAACGGCCCTGGATTAGGCGTCGGGCTTTGGTTACTGGAACAATCTTTTGCCTAGAGTTTTGTTTTGTATAGTTCATTATATGTTATAGCATCCACAGACGGATTCATAGGTGTCTGCAAACTCGAAGCTTCGTTGTTGGTAGTTTCCTCGCTGACTTCTTAAACGCAGACTTTGTACAAAGCGGTAACTTCCGGTCTGCAACGTTGCTAACTTCCCGGTAGCCACCCGGAAGCTACTGCCTCCGTAGCATTGTGGGTCACTGGGAAGCTACCGACTCTGTAGCATTGTGGGGCACTGGGAAGGTACTGCCTCTGTAAGATTGTGGGGCGCTGGGACAGGAGGGTTGCGGGCCTAGGTATCAGTGTGTAGCATTTCCATTCCACAGATCAACAGCCCCAGAGACCTTTGGAATCACAGGAAGTGGTCAAACACCGAGGCAGGGATGACTTACCGTCTCCCTCCACATTTCATCTAAGTTTATGTGGTTTAAAATTTAAAAGCATCGGAGCAGAACCTTTTTGTTGCTGTTTTGTCTTTGAGACAGGGTAGTTTCACTGTGTAACCAGGCGGGTCTGGAACTTGTGATCCTCCTGCCTCAGCTCCCTGAGGGCTAGCATTATAGGTGCATGTCATACTTTGTATCAAACATCTAAAACTTTAGTAGCCAGGCCTTCCTGACCAGGAAAAGACAAAAACAAAAGCAGTACTTGTTCAGCACAGCCTGGCCCAGCCCCTTCCAGAGCTCTTCAGGCAATTGCGAAGTTGAGACCTTCCACCTAGGGGAGAGGCCTTGAAGTTCCGTTTAACTGCTGAACTCTGTGGGCTCATTGAAATAACGGTCAATGGTTCATATTCACGATGAAGCTTGTCTTGACACAGTTACAAAACTGCAGTTTCCTTTTCCTTTTGACTATTTTATTTAACTTTGAAACTTCTTTTAAATATTTTAGTATTATTTATTTGCGTGTGCACGTGTGTATGTCTACACACGTGCTGTGCCTGAGGTTACGGGCATTCCCTGCTGCTGGAGTCAGGGGCAGTTGTGAGTTACCTGGTGTAGATGCTGGGGATCTGATCTCAGGTCCTCTGCAAGAATAATGCGTGTTCTTCACCCTGAGCCACCTCTCCCACCCCTGTACCTAAGTTATAAAACGTTAGAGATTGTCAGTGTTTCAGAGGTGTTTATGTCTCCGTTCTGAAAGTTGTCCATGGAACTCGAGGGCCCTGCAATCCGGTGTTTGTGAACAACGTTCACACAAATGCTGAGAGATCCGTCTTCAAAAGTCATGATCCCAGCCCTTGGTCCCAGCGCTCAGGAGGCAGAGGCAGGAGGATTTCTGCCAGTTTGAGGTTGGCCCAGTCTACAGAGTGAGTTCCAGGACTGTCAGAGCTACACAGTGAGACTCTGTCTCAAAAAACACCCAAAAAACCAAAAATCCCACCCAACCACCCAACCAAACAACGACAACAAAAACAACTGAAACCAACCAAAGTCATGAGTTATATTCCTCTTTGCCTTTGAGTTTGTGTTTATTCTCCAGTTCTTGTTCCTCAATTTTTTCATTAATAGACTAGATATTCCTGGTACGTATGAAAATGTGGATGCAGATAGAGCCTAGGGATTATAAAAGCCTTTGAATAAATGCTTTAAGTGAGAAAATGTCTTCTGAATTGATACATCACTACAATTACTGTTGTTAAGAATTAAAACGTATGTTACAGTGGTTATTGCAACAACAAGAAAAGAAAGCACAATACTTTTGGAGACACATCTGATGGCTGTGCTGGATTTTCTTCTGCCATTTAGTCATATATTATTCCCCGGCTAGTTATTACAAGAAGGCGTTAAGAGTTGTGTTGTATGTGTGCATACGTGGAGTGGACATGCGTGTTTGTGTATGGACATGTGTGTTGTATACATGTGTGTGTGTGTGTGTAGTGGGGACTGGAGACGTCAACATCAGGGTAATATATAAAGGTTGGCAGAGAAAAACTGGAACCCTCTCCTGACCTGGGCGACTTCTAATGAACAGAGGAAAGTCAACGGAATACCATGGCCAAGTCTTTTTTAAAGGGCTACAGATACATTTTATACCCCAAAGCTTTTTGGCTTCTTCCTCAGCTCTCATCCATTTGTGGGAGTTCTTTTCCTTTCTTATCAAGCTGTCCCTGTTTCTATTTCTAACCACATGCCCCTGGTGCTATCCTTTGCCCTGGGACGAAAACCAACCGACCAACCAAACACACACACTTAAAACCTCAGTGGCTGCCAGGAGGAGGTAAATGGAGAGAAAGTCGTATCTTTTAACTTAGGCGTGGAGGTCAGAGAAACAGTGGGAAAATCTGGAAAGTTGGGGAAAACATGATTATGGTTTTAGAGGGAGGGGGAGAGGAGAGGGAAAAGGAGAGGAAGAGAGAGGGGGAGGGGAAAACCAGACAGTGTTGAGCTAAGTATCTGAGTTCGTCTGATTCCAGGTCTCTCTCAGGTCTCTCTTATGTCTCCCCTCCAGACCTTACTGTCTGAGGAGTCTCACCACTGAAACGGCAACATGGCACTTGTTGATTGGCTGAGGATTCTCATCACTGAACATGGCACTTGTTGATTGGCTGAGGAGTCTCATCACTGAACACGGCACTTGTTGATTGGCTGAGGATTCTCATCACTGAACATGGCACTTGTTGATTGGCTTGGCCGGATAGTCAGTGAGCTTAGAGGATCCACTTGTCTTTGCCTTCCGTCCTAATGCTTGAGTTTCAACCTCACTCGAGAGCTCTTCCACCGTGCAGAGGATCTAAGCTCAGGTCTCCGTGCTTGTACAGCAAGTGTCCCACCCACTGAGCCACCTCCCAGCCCAGGGGCTACCATTTTTATAATTGCAAGGTTCGTAGGAGTAGGAGCTCTGAGCCAGATGCCAGTCAGTTCTTCAAACACCTTCCAAGTATGCGCGCTATGTATGGGTCGCTGTCTTCCGGTATGACTTGGGCTTGGGTACATTCAACTCCAATTTCCTTAGGTGTGAAGTGGGGATGGGGTGGTATCTGCCTCATCGTAGGGTGTCCCTGTTGTGCCAGGCATTTGAAACACATGATTTGCATAATTTTTACCTTCACCGGCCTTCAGTGCAAGCAGAGAAACATCGATGAGTTAATCAGTAAGGGTTTCTTGGGGCTGGAGAGATGGCCCAATGGGCAAGTGCTTGCCGCATAAGCATGAGGACTTAGGTTCAAATCCCACCATGTGCTTAGAAGCTGGGCACAGCCGCTCAAGGGTCAGGAACCCTAGTGCTGTAGGGCTGCAGACATTAGGATCACTGGGGCTTGTTGGCCACAATCTTCGTTTAGTTTCAGCGAGAGACATAGCCTCAGATGAACAAGGTGCAGCAGGATTCATGGCGTCTTCCTCTGGATTCTCTGTTTATTGCTCTATTCATATATGAAGATATCAGATGCGCACGTGTGCACGCACACCCCCCCCCACACACACCCCCCCACACACACAGGAGGGGGGATTATTTCTTGGGTACCTACTCAGTATACTAGAGCAGTGTAATATTAAACATCAAGTCGATGAACTAAGCTGTTCTTAGAACAGGGCAGGGCAAAGACGGGTGTGTGATGGATAGAGTGACTTGAATATGCCCTTGCATGGTTCCCTTCTACTGTGTTCTACTATTGCTCTGTGTGACCAGCATAATCCGGCCGCCTCATGCTCCTCTGGTCCTCTAGCCGAGTCTCTAGTGAGAGGTCTCTCCTGGAACATGATGGCCAGGGGTGGGGGTGGGGGGCGATCAGGGCAGGGAACTCCAGCACCAGGCTCTGAGATTGCCTGTGGGTGTTTCCAGTGTGGTTGTCACAGGGAATGGTTTGTCCTGGCAGATGGCCCAATGACTAAGTACCTGGCTCATGACACAGTGTCCATCTGATAGTAGACTTGTTTATGCTGGCTGACACGCTAGTGGGTCTTGTCTGTTCTGTGTCCAGCTGCTCCTCCAAGATAGCTGCTTTCTGGAAGATCCCTGCCTGAGAGAAGAGTCAATACTTCGGGGTAGGCGTTTAGGTGCTGTACAGGAAGGTGGCTGAGCCCAACCCATGGGATATAAGGCAGTGTGTGACAGAGCCCAGAGGGGGACAATGACTTGTCCTCTAGCACAGAGTGGTTCTTAGATCCTGGGAGCAAGGGTAATGCCTTTCCTGAGGTCTAAGGTTACCCAGGCAAGAACTCTGATTGGTGAGTTTAAAGAAAACTGGTGACGGGTTGCAAGTACTTGAAGGCTCACCAAGGAGAGTCCACTCTTAGGCTTCTGGTAAAATTCCTAGTGTCTCACTACCACCACCACCACCACCACCACCACCACCACCACCACCACCACCACCACCACCACCACCACCACCACCACCACCACCACCACCAACAACAACAACAACAACAAAACAGAAGAGATTCTGCATAACTAGCCACTGGAGAAAGCTTCCCTGACCAAGGTTAAAGAGGGCACTAATTCATGTATAGAACTATAAAGATTTAGAAGGCAATTTGACAACATGTTTCTTTACCAAGACAGTATCGATATGTTCCTCACACCCAGGGCCCATGAGCTCTGCAAGTGTGGGCTTTGACCAGGTTTTCAGAGCAAGGCATGTGTTTTCTCCGGCAGAGATTGCCTCAGATCCAGTCTCGAAGTGGATGGTAACCTCCTTAACACTCATGACGCTATTACACGAGTGGGTATCTACGTGGACATCCACAAGCCAGGGCTCACAGGATGTCATGGAAAAAGGGGTGGAAAATATGGAACAGCCCAGAGATGAGGAATGGTGTTAAGAAATACTGTTTTCTTGGGCCGGAGAGATGGCTCAGTGGTTAAGAGCACTGACAGCTCTTCCAGAGGTCATGAGTTCAAATCCCAGCAACCACATGGTGGCTCACAACCATCTGTAATGGGATCTGATGCCCTCTTCTGGTGTGTCTGAGGACAGCAGCAATGTACTTACATATAATAAATAAATAAATCTTAAAAAAAAAAAGAAATACTGTCTTCTGCACATGGCTATCACACTCAGGAACTCACAGCGGCCATGGTGACCCAGCAAGACCAGCCAGTATTCCAACAGCCCCCACTAATTGGATTTAGTAGGTTACCAATCAAAATGTTTTTATTGGGGAGGACACAAAGGGGGCAGGTGACATGTTACAGGTGACCAGGAGAGTGGAAAGAGGGAGTTGGAGGTAGGAGTGATCAAGATACGCTGTTTAAAGGAATGTCATTATAAAATAATACTGAAAAAGTAACTACTATCAAACAGCCTTATAATGTCAAAAATTGGTCCTATAACACCATTGTACCATTCTACCACATCAAGCCTGGTGTCTGACTTCCTCACAGACGTTCCTCTCTTCTACGACACACTCGATTGTCTCCTAATCAACAGACAGTTCCTGAAGCTTGGCATGAAACCTCTTCCGTCCTTCACGGTTGTCATGGTGATCACCGTAAACATGTAGGATTCTGTGGTACTAACATGCCATAGGCTCCCAGGCATTTAAGCGAACATTCCTGTTTATGTATTATATATAACTTCACGACAAACAACCACAGACGTGCTTTTTCCACTTCCTCCCCTTAGTTTCTTTTGGATTTGATCCCAGAAATGGAATGAACTGAAGTGATAGATTTTTTTTTGTAAATTTTAATTTTTTTTTGGGGGGGGGGCTCTTGGTAAGTGAAGGAATACCATCCAGAGAGGATACTAAAGTGGTTCACTGTCCGTTTCCAGCAAGGCTAGAGGTTCAGGAGGGGAGCCCCCCTTTCCAGAGGCACGGTATTTGGAACCTTGCTTGGCCTGAAAGTTAGAATCATCTCTGAGAGAAGGTGAAAGTTTGAGGAGCAACCACCTCTTGCTATTTTATTGACAACTGGTATGTGTCAATCTTCATGTCTGCAACCCTAATTGTATGTGTGACATATGCATTCATATCTTTCTTTCCATTAATTTATTTATCCATTTTACATCCTGATGGCTGTCCCCTCCCCCTCCCCCCTCACACAGTCCCTCCCCCTGCTAACTGGGCATTCATCTCTTTTTATACGTAGAGAAAGCTCGGCCACACAACCAGCAGGTAGAGTGATAGTTAACCTCAACTGTCAACTTGATACAACTTAAAAGCATCTGAGAAGAGAGTCTCACTCTGGGACTGTCTAGATGAGGCTTGCCTGTGAGCACGTCTGGGAAACTGTCTCATTTAAATTAATTGATGTGGGGAGACAGGTCCCACTGTGAGCGGCACCATTCCCTAGGCATGAGGTCCTGAGTGACAGTGGAGAAATCTAGGTGAGCCCAGCAAAGGAGTGAGCATGCGTGCACTGATTTCTCCCTGCTTTTTGCTGCGGATGTCATGTGGCCAGCTGTTTGAGGTTCTTACCGTGATTCTTCCACAATATTGGACTGGAACTGTGAACTAAAATAAACTGTTTTCCCTAAGCTGCTTTTTTTTTGTTATTGTTGTTGAACTATTTTATCAGAGCATCAGAAATGAAATCAGAATAGGTGGAAACTGACCCACTGGTGGGTGGCCTTTTCACTATACAACATTGTCTCGAAAGTCACTGCGACTGAAAGCTGACATCATATTCTGGTGACTATGCTGGTCTCCTGCTTCCTCCAATCGGTATTATCTGGGGAGACCAGGTCTCAAACATATAGCACCCACTTACTCAGAAGCTCACCCACGCTGGCCCACAGGCATCTCTGAACTTGAACCTGGGGTGCGGCTTGTTCAACCCACTGAGTTAACCTCACTGTCCAGATCAGCCACCCCCATTCCAGTTCACCGTTTCTTTCCCTCTCCACTGCCCACCCCAGATTGACATCTGCATCCCAGAGAGAGTTGAGAATACTGCGTTCTGCACGCCCTTTCAGGAGAACTCGTCATAGAGAATCCACTTACTCAAGTCCCCACTTTCCGATGTGGGACAAGGGTGTGGCCAGTTCCTGCATCCCCAACCTTGTGGCTAGACAAAGGTAGGGCCTAGCTTTTCTGCCACATCCGAAGGCACAGGAAGCCTGGACAGAGACCTCTGCCAAATCTCAAGTGTCCCCTTCCTTCCAGTCCACACCACAGGACCGGGATCCTGTTGCCCAACCTCCCTGCCTGTTGCCTGTTTTTCTTTGCTCAGGGCGATTCTCAAAATAGGTGTGCAGGAACTGGCTGTTTTACTCACTGAGGGAAGGCGTCTCTCAAGAGTGGCAGAGACATCCTGGGATGGAGTCGGGGAAAGGGAAGGAAGGCAGAGAGACTATTGTACCTTTGGGGTTTGCCATTTTGCTCCCGACATTGTCTGGTGCTGACCGCCCAGACATTAATGAACTGACGGATGAGGGGTGTGGAGTGTTGTGGAATGAGTCCTCTGCTCACAGGAGTGGCCTGAAGTCGTTATATATGGTGTTTTTTGTTTTGTTTTGTTTTGTTTTGTTTTGTTTTGTTTTTTCCAGACAATCTCTTTTGGTGTAATCCACAGGAGCAAAGAAGGGAGTTCCTTAATGCTTGCGGCTCAGTGGTACGGAGTGAGTTCACAGCTAGGTCCAACCACCATACATACGGTCTGGCTCTACAATGTGTCACCCCCTCCCACTTCCCCACACACACACCAAAAAGAAAAAAAATCCCTTATCTATTAAGTTGCTACCTATTCTTTTGTTCCTCGAGTACCGGGCAGCCACCAATCTGTTTCCTGGCTCCTGGAATGTGACAGTTCTAGGTCTTTCACAGGACCACATGCCTGACTTGGCTTCTTTCCTTGGCTGGGATTTCAAGGTTCTTGTCTGAGGTAGCACACATGGAGTGTCAGGGCATTGTTCTTAATGACTGTGGCGGTTGAATAAGAATGGCCCCATAGCCTCAAACACTTGACTGCTTAGTCACCAGGGAGTAGGACTCTTTGACGGGATTAGAAGGATTAGGAGTTGTGGTCCTGGTTGGAGGAAGTGTGTCACCAGAGTCACCAGAGGGTGGGCTTTGGAGTTTTGAAAGCCCACTATTTCTCCATCGCCATGCCTGCCAACAGGCTGACACCGCCCTCTTCCCACCCTTATCTGCTCTGCTGTTCTATTCTCGGATATCTTTTTAGAATTACTTATGTTCGCGTGTATGTACCTGTGTGTGTCGTGTGTGGGTGCACATGTATGTGACTATGTGTAGACACACACGTGTGTACAACAATGTATGTATGTGGTGTGTGTGTGTGTGTGTGTGTGTGTGCATGCCCAACGAGGCCAGAAGGTGGCTGAATCCTGAAGCTAGAGTCACGGTAGTTGTGAGCTACCATGTGAGTGCCGGGAGCTCAAACACATACCTCAAACATCACGGCCAAAGTAGACCCTGACTTCATCTTCACATTTGTTCGTCTTCTCTGAGCCCCTTGCACAGGGCGCGTAACTGGGCTATTTGTGCTGCATATCGGTTCTGAGTCACCTTTCTGTTACCGTGTTAAAACACCAAGACCGAAAGCAACTTAAGGAAGGAAGGGTTTACTTGGGCGTATGGTCCCAGAGTGTGCGAGTCCATCACGGCAGGCAGACTCGGCGGCAGGCAGGCATCATTCCATTTCTTGTCCTTTTGAGCTACCTAATTTGCATGTCAGTGAACCCACAGCCGGATGAGCGAGGCTGGCCCAGGCAACGCTGGACACAGGGCAGAGTTAGGATTTTCTACGCTGCATATAACAAATAGTGAGACTGACCATTAGGAGCCCCGTGGAACCAATCCTAGATCCACTGGCCTTTCTGTTTTCCACCGTGGGTCAAAGCAGCGTGAGACCCTCCCCACATGCGGTCAGGTGATCTTGGATTTCCAAGCCTCCAGGCCACGGTCATCCTTAGCTCTGAGATTTTTGGACCCAGCACGGAGGTTGGTTCTATGTCTCTTTTCCAGTACTGGCCAAGAGCCTCTGGCTGGAGGCTCCCTGGTCTGATCCAGTCCGGCGCCAGAGGCAGTCCAGGTCCATTACTCTGGGGTCGCTCACAGATTCCCGTGCTCTTCTAAGGGTGAGGCCCTGCAACTGTTTCCTCCCACCCGGAAGGAGTATGCATGTGCCGTGCGTCAGTAGGGAGCTTTGTGACTGAACAATTCCATGCGGATTATTGTCTTATATTGAATTATCCTGCAATAAATATAAATCATTTGAGAAAGCCATCCCTTCACTCCATTTGTCACGTCAAAGCCAGTGTGGGGCTGGGGCGCGCCACCTACTGAAGCTTGCAGATACCTTCTTCCACCGCTGTGACTGGAACACATGGCCCCCACGCTCATGTCTGGAGTCTTAACTCCCAGAGGATCAGTACTGAGGTGAGATGGGGCCTTTAAGAAAACATTAGGTTCCTAAGAGAGATTAATGCCTAGCTCTGGGGACCAGGACTACTTATCTCGGGAGTGGGTGAGGCTTTTACGCTCTGGGGACTGAATTGGTTATCTCTAGAGAGGGTGTTAGAACAGAGGGCCGATTGCCGCAGGCATTTTGTGCTCTCCGCACACACCTGCTTGGTTCCTTCCCCCGCGCGCCCCAGCGCACCCCCGGAAGCCCTCAGCACACGTAGGCGATGTGTCTTGCACTTTCCAGACCGAGGCTCCAGGAGCCAAAGTAAACCTCTGCCTCTGCTCACATTCTGTTGTTGATAACACAGGACCACAGGCCGACTAAACTGTAAAAGAGGTTTATTTTGGCTCTGAATCCTGGTCTGATGTCAACTGCCCACATGTGGTCATGGCCTTCTTGCTGGCAGAGTCCCAAGGCCCCACACAGCGCCACATGGGTTCTCTCTTCTACAGAGCCACCAGGTTGGACCACTACAAACCGCCTCGTTGGACTTAGATAACCCCAGGCCGCACTCTCATACACCAGAGCTGGCTAGAGATTTGGTTTGCCCTCGAAAACGTCACAATGGAGATGAGATTTCAAGAAGGGTTTTCAGAGGGGAGGGGTCCAATTCAAACCACAGCAACCTCTTTTCTTTATAAATTACTCAGACTCAAGTGTTTTGTTAGAGTAGCAGAAAACAATGCGGGACAGCTACTTCCTCCTCGCTTCTCAGCTCTCTTGGAAACCTCACCTCGTCAGGGCTCGTCCCAGTGATCACGGGCGTTTTCTGTCTCCACTGTCTGTAACTGACCCACCTCCATCCTGAGGATTCTTCCTCTACGATGTCTTGAAAGTTTGTGAGGACTGGCTCAGCCGTGTAGCAACTGAGTTATCTTTTCTGTGCCTCAGTTTCTCCATCTGTGAAGTGACACTGAACCATTGTTCCCCCAGAACTGTCTTGGCTTGGGTACTTGCTAAGTGGTCAGACCAGCTTGTGTGGATAGGATGGTGTCTCCCTAAGGTTCCCTGCAACTGAAAAAAAAATCCATTTTATCTTGTTCATTAACATAAATAAAAGTCTGCAGCCACCATTCACTTCAGGACCCCATTTATCGATGGTAACTGTGTGATGTCAGTGGTCCCAGACATCCTTCCCTAGGTCTGTCCTCTGTCACCCACTTTGTTTGGTCCAGCTTCCAGGGGAAGCCACAGTTGGTGACTAGTTAATTAGGGATGTGAAATCCATACACCCTTGCCTCAAATCGGATCATGTCTAAAGATCTGTCCTAGCTCCAGAGCGGGATTATGAAAAGTCTTAGTGACTCTACATAGGGCTGAACTCCCCCCAAACCCCCAGTTCTAGCTCCCTTCCTTACTGAAGCGTCACCTCCTGAGAGATGTGCCTAGCACCCCTTTTGAATTCTCACTCCCCCCCCGTCCCCCTGCCCCCCATCTTGATCCATTTCCGGGGAATCTTGAGGCCTGAACTGTAGGTTGTGGTGGTCAGAACTCCCAGCAGGAGCGTAAGCAGCCTGAGGATGGGGGGTTGCATGGTGCTGAACTTGGGTTGTGTGTGATTTGCTGTGCTGGCTTTGGAGAATGGCACTGACTTTTCTCACGCAAACTCTGGGGACGGATCTGGACTGACGTGAAGTCTGAGATGGCTACTAACTTGGTAAGCTGGCAAGGGGGCAGGTGGAAGGGGTCACCTCCGCCTCCTGCACCAAAGGAAGGTGATGCCCAGAGTAGATGGAGGTCACAGCGAGTGGGCACCAGTGCCTAGGCATGGGACTGTGATTGTGTGTGGCTGCCTGCACTACCAGGAGACTCAGCTGAAGGGGACCGCACCTTCAGGGTGTTGTCATCTTGAGTGACAAACTTGCATAGCTTCAGCCGTTCCATAAATGGGGGCACAGCTTAGTGAGCGCCTGCTTGGGATGCATGAGATCACGGTTCACTTTCCGGCACTGGCCAGAAACAAAACTCGGATATGTTCAATCAAATTCATGCTAATGACATAATATTTTGATCCCCCCACCCCATATTTATTAAATAACAAATATGAACACCAGTGGAGAGAAGAAAACCTTTCACAGCCTCTTTCCCCTGGATTGTTTTGAATTTTATTCTGAATCAGAGCCTCCCATTTTCACCCCACCATCGATACAGCAGCTCAAGGATGGATCTGGCCGCGGAAGGACTGCCAGGTTCTCTGGGCTGCATAGGACTGGATGGGGGCCAGAAAGGTGGGTTCAAAGGAGACAGATCTGGTGCAGACACAGTACCTCCTTTGAGGAGCCGAGGTCCACCGAATGAGCGCCAAGGACTTAGACAATGTGGTTCTGGTTCTGGAAGGTTCCAGGTACTGATTAGAAAATTCCTATTCTGGGTTCGGTCCCCAGCTCCAAAAAAAAAAAAAAAAAAAAAAGGAAAGGAAGAAAATTCCTATTCGAGAGACAGTCAAAGGAGCTCTTCCAATTGCTAATTGATCAGGAGGTCAAGGTCACAAACAACCTCAAAGATACTAATAATTCCAAAGCTTTTCATTACTGAAAAACAGGTCCCTTCTCAGAAAATTCCCTGCGAGATCATTCCAGCATCCAGAACTTCCCAGATTATAGAGAGAAAATATTGCATAGAGCCCAACAATTATGCGACCCCACTCCATCCACCCACACAACTGGGAGCCGATCCACACAGACTCACTAGTATTCCTGAAGCAGATCACAGGCAGGTTATAAATAAAATCTGCCAGGGGCCCCGTGCCCGTGTCAAATTTTATGGGCGACCGTGCTTGGGGCAGTGTGAACCTTCCTGCTCTGTGTAAAGCATCCCTGAGAATACTCCAGTTTTGGGCATGACTGTTGGAGAGACGAGACTGTGGACCTGAATGCGTATCCTTACAGTACCATGCTGACTTGAAGAAAGAAAGTCCCCAACCATATATGGGCTTGGGGTATCTTAAATTTCATCATCTAGAAGGGGGAAGCAGCAGCCATGCTGTGCACTGGACTTGAGGGATGTCCTGAACCCAGCCTCTATTTGATGCCTGCCCCACTACAAGAGGAAACTGAGGCTCATACACGACCAAAGGCACAGTGCCTGCATGGAAACCCAGAGTCTGCATTCAAACACCAAGCTTTCTGTGTAACCTGGAAAGCTCCCGGAATATAGCACATAGCACCTGAGCATGTCACATGTCACCTCAGCAGGATGCCCTGGACTGAGGCACTTCCTTATGTGATGGTGTGACCAAGACCCTGAGCCTGCCTGAACCTCCAGCTTTAGTCTGCTGTCCCACCTTTCCCCTGGTACAGCAGGGCCCCCGAAGCAAAACCATGAACAATGGGAAAGGGTCTGAAAGTACATCTGAAACAATCAGACTAATCTTTGATTGACTGTTTCTAGGAAGTAGCTAGGGAGTGACTCTGGAGTATGGGCCAAGGCATACTGCACCCATATTTGGGTGCATCTTGGGTTTAGCTGCAGGTCAAGCTCTCAGGCTTTTTTTTTTTCTTTTAAGATAGAGTCTGGTCCCAAGATGGAGTAGGTTTGTCATCTCAGAGCCATCTCCAGTACATGGGGTCAGAGACCGTGCTCATCTGTAACTGCAGAAGAGGCACACTATGAAACCGATCACCCTTGAAACTAATCACCACATCTACCAAGAAGAGTGTGTCCTCTTTTCCAAATGTTCTCCCTAGCTGTGCAACTGAGAGAAACTGAGAGGCCCTGGGCACCTGTGCCCACGGTGTCCATTCCCGAGCACCACAGTTACCTGGTACTCAGATTCAAACATCTCACCAAGGTCTACAATAGCATCAGGCTCCTCCCACAGACAGGTGGAGCATGCCCTGACCCTGCAGGGGAGTGCTGTGATTGGACAGGTGTGGGATCCACTCGGTTTACTTTGGGATGGAACAGGCTCATTCAAGTTTGGAGGTGCAACATTGTATCGCTTTAGTTACAGACTAGAGCCCGGAGCTGCAGCCCTCTCTGGCCTGTGTGGTCACTTCTTCCCTTTGTCAATGTATACGTGAGCTTTCCCAGGCTCCTCATTACTCACGCCCACACCCATTGCTAGGCTGGGCAATCACCACCCAACTGCTTTGAGCGAGCATGGTTCCAGGGCTTCAACTACCCCTTGAGATCTCAGAAACAATAAAGCTCTCTTGGTGGCCATCAACCTTACATGACACCTGTCACAGCTCCAAGCTGACTTGTTTTTTATTTTATTTTATTTTATTTCCCGGAGCCGAGGACCGAACCCAGGGCCTTGTGCTTGCTAGGCAAGCGCTCTACCACTGAGCTAAATCCCCAACCCCCAAGCTGACTTGTTTTGGCAATGGTCTGATAAAGTTTCTAAACATGGTGGGGGAAGGAGATACAATTGGGATCACAATACAGGAACCGGTTGCCTGAATGTTCAGCCTTTATAGAGAGGGCATCTCCCCTTCCTCTCTTGTGAAACTGCCTTGGCCATCACATATGTCCTGGATGAATCCAGAAAAGAGAGCCTGGATTCCCATCAGCTCTTAGGGAATGGCCTGCATGGCCCGTTTTTATGCTTTGTTTCCTGAGCCACTCAGAGTAATATATCCTGGAGACATTCTCAACCCTCCTACGCTGCCCAAAGGATGTGGACTTCTATTCTGTTTAGAAATTATGTCACATTTGGAATTGTCTCAGAAGTATCCATTGCTTGAGGATTTCCTGTTTCATCATGAGCTCATCCTCTCAGGGTATCAAATTGTAGGGGAAAGAGTAAATTACACATTCTAAGATGTTGGAAATGCCCAAAGAGTAACATGGAGGTTTTGCTGTGAAAGCAGTTTGAAATTGGAGTCCAGCAGCCTGTGCCGTTTGCTGGCTGCGTGGCTATCTTAAGCTTTCTATTGCTGTAAAGAGACACCATGACCATGGCAACTCCTGTAAAGGAAAACAGAAACAGTTTCTGAGGTTCACTCCGTTATCTTAATGGTGCTGGAGAAAGGAGCTGAGAGTTCTACATCTGGATCCACAGGCAGTGGGAGCAACTGTGAGTCTATGTACACCGGGCGTGGCTTCAGCATATAAAGCCTCAGCCCTCAAAGCCCACCCCCCACAAAGACGCACTTCCCCCAACAAGGCCACACCCACTATGACAAGGCACAATAGTACCATTCCCTATGGGGCAAGCATTGAAACACATGAGTCTATGGTGGTCAGTCCTATTCAAACCACCACAGTGGCCTTAGGGGAATTACCCAACTTCTCTGGGCCTTGACATAAAATGGGATAAAGGGGGATGAAGAGTAGAAGGCAAAAATGACCACAGTCCTCTACCTCAGTTTAGGCTCTCTAAATGAGGGATTTGCCATGGCCCTCACTGTCCTGACCATCAAAATGGTACACCCATTTCCCCTCCCTCTCAGAATCTTAGACTAACTACCTCCCATCAATCGCTGGGTTAGCACATTTCCACAGAGAGAATTCATGCAGTGGACTGGTTATCTAGCAGGGTTTTGAGACCTCCAGGGTGGAATGGGGCAGCCACAGCTTGCAGTCTGAAGCCTGCTTTGAAAGGCAGATGCAACCCTGGAAGGAGACAGCAACAGTAAAGACCCATTGTGTACTCTTGGCACACCACTTACATCCCAAGGAGTCCTAAGTATATCCTAAGTATATGCCTCATGCTGACCCTTTGAAGGTTTGTTTTGTCCTGAGTTGTGTGTGTGTATGTGTGTGTGTTCATGTTGTCGCATACACGTGGATGTCAGAGGACAGTGTGTGCATGTGTGCATGTGTGCATGTGAGTGTGTGTGTGTGTGTGTGTGTGTTCATGCTGTCACATACACGTGGATGTCAGAGGACAGCTCTCAGGAGCTCTCTCCTTCTACTGTGCAGATCCCAGAAATTAAACCCAGGTCATGCAGCTTGACAGCAGGTTTCTTTTTCTGCTGAGTCATCTCTCCGGATCTTAATGGTACCCTTTGGAGAGCTGAAATTCTGGATTTGTATGAAACCCAACTCATTTTTTCCTTTTATGTTTGGTGCTTTTATTTTGTCTTACATTTTGCCCATGTAGGCTCCTGGGATCTTATCTCCTGATCTCTTCTGAAGTTTTATGATCTTAGCTTTTAGTTCCATGATTCATTTAATACTGCTGTATTTATGCCGCAGATGGCTAAGAGTTCTTTTTCTTGTCTTAGCTGGTGAGTTCCTTCACCGCCATGTTGAGGTTTGATCTTTTGCTAAGTATTGTAATGACCAATACTGGCCCCTCAAGGCCGGGCTGCTCCCAGGAACGAAAGAATCTGCATGTACCTTGTTTCCTAATTTAAAGCTATTGGTTAAACAAAGATGCCAACAGCCAATCGCTGGGCAGAAGAGACATAGGTGGAGTTTGGTGTTCCTGGGCTTGGGGTTGGAGGACAGACCACCGGGTTGGGGGTGGGGGGAGGAGAGTGGAGAGAGGAGAAGACGCCATGGGGTCAAATCATGGCAGTGAGGGCTGGCCAATTGGAGTTTAGAGCAGCCCAGACAGAACTAGTAGGAAATAACCTGGAGTTATCAATAGGAAAGTAGATTTCAATAGCATAGAAGGTAGATACCTGAAAGCTTTGGTGCTGATGAAGGCTTATTAGAAATTAAAGGTCGAGCATGTTTGTTTTTTTTTTAATCTGGGAATTGAATAATCAATCAAAGGCAGGGTAGAAGCCCTTGATTGAAATTTAAACATTTCTACAACACCACTGTTTGAAAAGACACCTTGTGGAAGAAACTGCAGGGGGAAGCTCTGTGGAAAATCGGGCCACTGTGTGGGATGATTCTACTTTGGTCCCTGGTCACCCTGCTCTTTAAACTGTAGGGTGCGACCTGTCATGAGGTGCCCTGTAAGTGAATGTGGGAGCTTTAGAGATATTGGTAACACCGAGAAGTTTCTGAATACCCAAGGACCCCAAATGAATTCAAAACCAACCATGCAAGGAATCCAGGGCATTGCCGGCAGTGATCTCCATGTGTCACCGTGTGACCTCACTGCAGCCTCGGTTCTGCGCACACAACGTGCACGCTTTACACAGCACTTCCATCACGCAGCGCCACGCTAGCAAACTCTGTCTGCAACACGTGGGATCCTGTCCGAGATTACTGTGTGCTGGCAACCGCATTGTTTACACCCTGCAGCAAAGTTTTATGCTCTTACGGAAAACTAATGGTTTAATTACAGAAACCAAGGACTTCTGAGATGTCCCTACCGCTATGACTCTGCACAAAAGTGACACATTAGTCTGTTCTCATGACTGTTTTTGTGCTAGAATATTTGGTTTTAAAAATAACTCTTTGAGTTGCTAACTTGAATTTTATTAAAAAACAACAGCAGCAGCAGCAGCAACAACAACAACAACAACAACAAAACTTCAAATGCCTGGGATTAGGACAGAACTTCCAACGTGTCCTGAAATTATCCTTCTGCCATTTTGTGCTGTGTATTTATGGGAAGAGGGGCTCTCAGCACTGGTTTGTGTGGACACAAAGCCTGACTCATTGCTGAACTGCACTCTGCGGGACCAAATTTTCAGCCAAGAATTAATTCCTTATGTGAAAATCAATGAACAATCCATCCCATTAGTGTGCAGATCTGCTCTGGGCATCAGCAGATGGTAAAGTTATATGTACGGAAAATAATCATTGCCAATTAAATGCCTTTATGGCCTATCACTGTAAGGACTTAATCTGTGTGTGTGTTTTACTCACCGACGCACCTAGAGCCAGGGAGAGCCTTCCCAGGCATAGCGCAGTCACAAGGGCAGAAGTTGAAGACGCTGCTGCCTAAGTCGACCGGATCTGGGCAGCTGAAGACCACGGAGACTGTTCACTCACCTTGTCAGAGGTCCCCACAGCAGGCCGGGGCTAGCCTTGCTTCCTCCAAAGCGTTTGGGGAGATTCCTCCCTTCCTGTCTTCTTTTCTCCTTTTATATATCAACTTGGTACAGTTTCTTCCTTTTATTACGTCTTCCCTGAGCAAAGTGTGATCCCTCCTTTGACCCCTGTGAGCACCCGAGGTACGTTTATTTTATAATTCTGTGAGATTCCATGCCTCATAAAGGTTTTTCTTCACCCAGAGTGAAGATTTGTATCACTCGCGTATTTATGGACTCTTTTTTTTTTTTTTTTTTTTTTTTTTTTTTTTCGAGCTGGGGACTGAACAGGGCCTTGCGCTTGCTAGGCAAGCGCCTACCACTGAGCTAAATCCCCAACCCCTGGACTCTTAATAGTATCATTTTTTCATGTTGTTCTGATTTCTCTAGTAGATGGATTTTGTTACATTTTATTAGTTATTTGAGACTCTCATAACTCTAGAGCCATCGGCTACCAATAGATCCTCACCTAGGGGTGGGGAACCCTGTGCTCCTCCCCCACCAGAGCTGGCGGTCGACTGTGCAGTCAGCCTCAGCGGCTGAGAGTCCTGTGGTGGCCAGAATACACCCCTTGTCAGGAGTCCTTTATGACCCCTGGCTCTTAGAGTCTTTCTGTCTCTTCTTCACCCAAGCCTGATGTTTTATTCACAATCTCAACCGTACTTTCAAACTTGAAACTCACAACGCAGATCCGCCCATCACTCCTCGATAAGCCAGTCAAAAGAGTCGCAGGAACAGAGGAAAGCACGTGAAGGCAGCGCCTACCAAGGTGCGGGCCCCACCCACCATTGAGCTGCTCTTCCCTTGGGAGGGCCGTGTGCTGTGTGCATCGCCTTTCAGAAGACAAGCTCCCCCTGCCTGGGGCCTTTCCCTCTTCCCATTACCAGATTCTTGGGGTCAGTCCCATTTCTTTGGGGTTCACAGTTTCAGTAGTCCGATAGACTGAGGGGCTCAGGCATCTCTTTCGAAAAGTTTCATTTCTGCCTGGCTGATTACTGTAGTAAATTTGAGTTTCACTGGGCTCTGACTTGTTTTTTTTTTTTAACCTTCTTTTGGTCTCTGTAACTTTTTTATTTCTGTTGCTTTCACTTGGTTACATATATGTCTGAGTAGAATGTGTGGGTTTAATTATTTGGGGTGTGTGTGTGTCTGTGAGTGTGCATGTGTGTCTGCGCATGTGCCTGTGTGTGTGTGCGTGTGTGTGTGCCAGTGTCTGCATGTAATGTATGTATGTGAGTGTGTGTGATGTAGCAGGTGTACATGTGTATGTGTGCACATGTGTGTGTATGTGTGTATAAAATGTGTGTGTGATGCGTATGTATGCAGGTGTACATGAGTGTGTGTGTGTGTGTGTGTGTGTGTGCATAGAGGCCTTTTACTATTGGTGACATCAAAGACCTAATTGTAGAGACATTGGGAATGAGAAGTCCTCAGCCAGCCCCTGAGTTTCTTTGATCCAGTTACCAGCAGACTTCCTCCTTGCCCTAAAGACTCTAATAAAGCTAGAAAGCCACTGGTATGGGATAGCATGCTATTTTTTTCCAGCCCCTTGTGTGAATTGTACAGTATATCTCCACCCTGACATGGGTCAAAACCTGAGCCTTACCACCTCCTCCCTGTGTGTGTGTGTGTGTGTGTGTGTGTGTGTGTGTGTGTGTGTGTGTGTGGGGGGCAGTTAGCATGCAAAGTCACCTGACCAACTCTATTTGAGCTTGAGTGGCATTTTTTATTGTTGTTGTTGTTAGAATGTGGTTGACTCAAGTCTGTTAAGTCATAAATGTTTATTGCGGTCTGCTATGTTTGCATGGCCAGACTTGGGGTTGGAATATTGCAACCGAGCATTCTTAAGACATGCAGACTCTCCTAATAAGGCAAGGCAACACGACTAGCCCTCCCCAGGGAGCACTCTGCAGGTCCCCGCAGCCTTAAAAATGTCCTCAGCATGGTGCAAACGGGCTGCTACGAGTCTCCTCCTCTCAGAGGCAGACAGACCCTCACACCAACGGTGTACTCCACTAGCTTCTCTGTTGAGACTTACGAGGGGTCTGATTGCAGCTGCGGGTAGGCAGTAATTGTTTTAGCAGGGACACCCAGATTGGCAGTGGAGGCTGGGAACTTGGATTTGGGAGTTTTATTTTTAGCATAGAGATGTGTATTGGTTTGCTGGGGCTGCTATCCAGAAACACCATGTGCTGGGTGGACAATTCATTTGCACCTAATCCTGGAGGGTGGAAGCCTGGAGACAAGGCTGCTTCCAAGGTTTCTCTCCTTGGGTTGCAAACTCTCACCTTCCCGAAGTCTTTTTATGTAGTATATATTCCTGGGATGTCTGTGTGTCTTAATTTCTACTTTTGAGACAAAGCCTTGATGTAGCTAATGCTGGCCCTGGACTGCAGTCACCCGGGTCAGCTTACTTTTTCTTTTTTCTTAAACAGGTATGGCTGTTTTGTCTGCATGCATGTGCACCACGTGCAGGCAGTACCTGAAGAGACCAGAAGAGGGCGCCAAATCCCATGGAGCTAGAGTTACCCTGTGGATGTTGGGAATCAAACCTGGGTCTTCTGAAGAGCAGCCAGTGATCTTAACTGATGAGCCATCCCCCATCCCCCACCCTCCAAGCGCCCCCGAAAATCGCAGAGTGAGACTCACTCTGCCTGGAACTTGTAAAGAAGGCTAGTCTTGCTAGCCAGGAAATGTCAAAGGCCAGCTCCTCCCTCATCTGTTCTGGGATGTCGAGCTCCTACCACCAAGCCTCATTGAACAAATTTGGAGGTTTGGGCTCTCTCTCTCTTTTTAAAGATTTATTTATTTATTATGAGTACACTGTAGCTGTCTTCAGACACACCAGAAGAGGGCATCAGATCTCATTACAGATGGTGGTTGTGGTTGCTGGGAATTGAACTCAAACCTCTGGAAGAGCTATCTCTCCAGCCCGCAAACACACTTATTAAGAGGCCACTTTTCTCTTTATTGCATGGGACAAAAGCTTTGACAGTTTTGTGTTGTTGGAAGTCACATCTGTTGTGACCCAGAGTAGCTTTTAAGGGCCGAGCCATCTCTCAGCCCCAGCTGAAGCTTTGTGAGCACCGCTTATGGCTATGAGCAAAACAGTCCACCCTTGACCGGCCGGGATGGATGGTTTGCACTGAAAACACAGGCATGCTGCAGAAACGGTCTGGAATTCCTGGATGTGCGCATATGGTTAAATGAGCCAACTGGGTCTTGCCTGCTTAGATGCCTGAAGGCGTCTCTGAGGGAAGGGCAGATGCTCCTGGGACATTTCTTGTCTCAGGTCTTTCAGGTGAGGGATACTGAGCCTGTACTTTGGAACATCACAACAAATGCAACAACAACAACAAAAAAGCAAAACAAACACAACAACAACCACAGCAACAACAACCGCAGCACTTGGGAGGCAGCAACAGGCAGATTTCTGAGTTTGAAGCCAGCTTGGTCTGCAGAGTGAGTTCTAGGACAGCCAGGGCTACACAGAGAGACCTTGTCTTGGAAAAAAAATTAACAAAACAGAACAAAAGTTGCTGTTCAAATTCATTTCCTGATTCTTCTCCAGTCTCATTAGTAACACTACTGAACATGCCGTGGGCTTCTGTTTTCGCATATTTGGGCACATTTACGTATTTCTATGAAGTTTCATTATTTTGATTCTTTTTATGGTTTATTAATTCTCATGTGGGCTTAAATCTTCTAACAAATATTTTTAAAAAGCATGTGTATATGTATGTGTGTATGATATATATGATTGATTTATATGATGTATATGTATATGTCTGTATGTATGTCTGTATATGCATGCCACATAGGGCAGTACTCACAGCTACCATGAGAGGGCGTCAGATCCCCTGGAGTCAACCCAAAAAGGGTGCTGAGAACTGAACTCAGGTCCCATGGAAGAGGAGCCAGTAATCTTAACCACTGAGCCGGTCTCTCCAGCCATTCCAACCCGCCATTTTTTTTTTTTTAAGATGTCAAACTTATCAATACACGTTTTTTTACTATTTTTCTTGAAACGAATGTTTGTGAATCCTGGGAGGTGTGTGTCCCCTTTCCTGGGGTCTTCCCTGCTGGTCAGTGAGTCAAGCATCACTGTTCAATGACCTGGCTACTTAGCCATAGACCCGGACCTGCTGCCAAATGCTTCTCTATATTATTTAAAATTTTAATATTTTACCCATCATGATCTTTTGGAGGTACTAATGTGGACTTTTAAAAGCATTCCTAAGAACATAATCTATCTTTTTACATTTAAAAAAATTTTTTTAAAAGACCTATTTTTTATTTTTAACTATGTGTATGTGACTCCGTGTGGGTATCTACGGAGGCCAGAAGAGGGCTTCAGATCTCCTGATGCTGGAGTTGTGTTTGTGAAGTGCCCGTTGTGGGTGCTGGGGACTGAATTCTGGTCCTCTGCAAGAACAGCATGTGACTGTCTTCTCGATGACACTGTCATCATCATCATCATCACCACCACCACCACCACCACTGCCACCACCACCTATCGTCATCATCACCACCACCACCACCACCACCACTGCCACCACCACCATCATCATCATCACCATCATCACCATCATTGTCTTCATCATCGTCATCATCATCATCACCATCATCGTCATCATCATTGTCTTCATCATCGTCATCATCATCACTATCATCATTGTCATTGCCGTTGTCGTCATCATCGTCATCGTCATCATCATCATCATCACCATCATCACCACCACCACCTATCATCATCATCATCATCACCATCATCACCACCACCACCTATTATTATTATTAATATCATCATCATCATCACCACTACCACCACCACTTATCATCATCATCATCATCATCCTCATCACCACCACCTATTATTATTATTAATATCATCATCATCATCATCATCATCATCATCACCACTACCACCACCACCACCATCATCATCTTCATCATCTTGTTAATTTTAAGTCAGGGTCTCATGCATCTCAGGCTGGCCTTGAGTTTGGTCCACAGCTGAGGATGACCTTGAAGTCCTGATCTTCCAGCTCCAAGTGCTGGGACGACAGACATACACCACCACACCGGGTTTATCCAATACTGAGGACTGAACCCTGGGCCTCATGCTTGTTAGGCAAGCAGTCTTCCTTCTGAACTACCTACCTCTCTATTCCCCAAATCGTTTTTGTCTTGGCGTCCATGATCTGACTATTAACAAAGGGCACCCCTAAGTCCTTGTGGGGGTAAGTCTTTAACTTGCCTCATCCCTACACCCTGCTTGTTGACCTTAACACCCGCTAATAAACCACATGTGGGTGCTTGGTTTTAACTATCAAATTGTCACAATCTAGAATCATCTGAATAGAAAGTCTCAGTGAGGGAGTCTCTAGATTGGGTTTGCCCCATGGACATTTCTGTGCGAGGTTTTTCTTATGGGATTGAGAACCCTACCCTGAATGTGGGAGATACCATCCCCTGGGTCTGTGTGCCCAACTGTATGGGAAACCCTACTCTGGATGTGGGCGGCACCATCCCCTAGGCTTGGGCCCGGGACTGTATGGGAAGAAAAAAACTGAGCTGAGCAGTAGGCATGCGTGCGGTTAGTCCTCCTTGCTCTTGGATGTGAAGTGACTAGCTGTCCCCAGTTTCTACCTTGAATTCCCCGACACGATAGGCTGTAACCTTGCATTGTAAGCCAAATGACCCCCAAGTTGCATTTGTCAGAGCTTTTATCACGGCGACAGAAATGAAACCAGGATAACACGCGGATGTTTGTTGCTCTCCTGAGTGGAGCTTGAGACCACAGGTGTCACTTGTGCTTGTCCCCACTGCCTTACCTCACTGATAAATCAGTGACCAGGTAACCAGTAAAGCAGGTGGCTCTCAGGTCCTCTCTAGAAGCCACTTTGAGAGACCCATTTCAGTTCTGGGCCTTTTTGCTTGTTCTGAGTGAATCCCACATTCTTCTGGGTCATGCCCTTGGGCCTTTCTCCCTTCCCCTTTCTCTGGGACCCTCTCTCATCTTCCTTTCCTGTGTCAGGACGGCAGGGTATAAGATTCTGGCTAGCAATTTTTCTGGGACTAGCAGGTGTTGAAAGGGCTGAGAGGTCACGGGACTCACCCCTCAGTTTGTGTTCTCAGCTTCTCTTGGTAATTTGCCTATTGGGGTTTCATGGCAGGTTCTTATTGGAGCACTCCACAGCCTGATCAGAGACTCCCCTTGGTGCGTTATGCCCCCGTCCCTGGCCGGCTGCTTTTCCTTTCTTTAAAGTCCTGGGCAAAGAGTCAGTGGAGGCTTTCTCTTCGGTTCTCATGGTGACTACTGGTTTCTCCACTCCACACTGAGCATTTGCAGTGGGGGAAGAGGGGGAGGGCTTGTGGCCCAGAGGAATCCCTATTTGTGCTGTTCAAGCTAGAAGCCACCTAGATCGGCACGGGCATAGGGGCCCTATTGGTTTGAGGTTTACTTAGCCACAAGCTGATTAGAGACTCACAGTATGCAGGAGACAGGATACCTTCCCTGAGCCCCAACCTTCCTGCTGGGGAGTCATTTTCCCATCATGCCCTTGAATTAACAATGGCAGTCGCTCCCCAGAGACAATCAGTTGCTCTCAGCAAAGCTTCATCTGTTTTCTGATCACATGCACAAAGAGCTGATGTCTGTAACATGCTGGCTGTGCCTCTAGATTCCCAGTACTGTGTGGTTTTGCTCCATTGGAAACAGAATAAGAAGAAAGTTGTTTCCCTGCTTAGCGCACAGTAGGCACTCAAGGCATTTTTGTTGATTGGATGGGGTCGTTGGATCTTGGGGGTCACAAACACAGTTGAGACTCAGAGTCGGCTTTGTTTTTGGTGTTTTTCAAGGTAGGGTTTCTCTGTGTAGCTCTGGCTGTCCTGGAATTCACCCTGTAGACAAGGCTGGCCTCGAACTTAGAGACCTGCTTGCCTCTGCCTTCCAAGTGCAGGGATGAAAGGCGTGTGCTGCCACCACTTGGCTTCCTCCTACACTTCTTAGGGCGGTTTGCAGTTGCAAGCTCTGTCTCTTTACAAGTGTCGTTGACACTCGGTAAAGGACTAGGAGGAAATGAAGCACTTTCCCAAAGCCTCTTCCTGGAAGTGTGCTGGTCCCGCCAAAGGAAGAAAGACGGCATTTGCCTTTGATGCGTTCCAGGCTGTTCAAGACCCGGCAGGCTGCCTGTGCCAGCAATCCATTCCATAGCTGAGAATGGAGGCTCAGAAAGGTGCAATGACTCTCTAGTGGCTGCTGGGATAACCTGAAATCAAGCCTCCTGGAGGAAAAGTGAGCTGCAGAGGGTCACAGAGGAATGAGACACGGGAGCGGGGGACGGGCCAGACAAGGGTAGTGTGTGGAGGGTGACTGGCTGCCCCTGTGTGTCTCCATGTTGTAGGTAGGGTTTAGCCTGGTCTGTGGGCTGCTGACAGGTTGTCTGAGGTCGTTCGTGCTTTCCCCAGCTTCTGCTCTGGAGCCTGGGGCTGGGATCCGGAGTTGTAGTTAATGTATTCAGTGCTCCACTGGTTCCTCCAAGGTAGGGCAAGTCCGGAAAGGGGCCAGGATGTAATTACTCTGATCTCTACCACATGGCTCCTACTGGCCTCTGTCCCTTGTGAACAGTCATAGGTCATCCTTACTCTCTCCCCAGCCTTCCGGTACTGCAGTCATCCTGGGGCCAGAGGGAGAGTAAGGGAGGTGGAGGTGGGGGAATCCTCTTCAGGGACTTTGTGGGAGAGTGATTGAGTTCTGCCTGGCACTTGCAAGGTAGCAGCCACTGGCCCCTCACAGCCAGTGTGGGTCCACACTGATGCTGTAACCCAAGTCAGCACAGACTGAGCATCTTAGGTCAACATCTATTATCTTGCAATTCTGGGAGCAAGAGTCAAGAAAGTCCTAGGCTCAAGGCAAGGCCAGCCTGGGCTTTCGGGATTTCGGGCATCGCTGGGGGAGACTCCAGGTCTTCTGTAACCCTTAGTAACCCCTCCCTCCTCCGCTTCCTTCCTCCTGCCCCTGCCCCTGCCTCTGCCTGTCTGCCTCTCTCTCTGCCTCTCTGCCTCTCTCTCTCTCTCTCTCTCTCTCTCTCTCTCTCTCCGCCTCTCCTCTCCTGCCCTCTCTCTCTCTGCCCTCTCTGCCGCCTCTCTCGCCTCTCTCCGCTCTCCTGCCTCTCTCCCTCTCCCCCTCTCTGCCCTCCTCTCTCTGCCCCTCCGCCTCCCTCCCTCTCCTCTCTCTCTCTCTCTACCTCTCTCTCTACCTCTCTCTCTCTGCCCTCTCTCTCTGCCTCTCTCTCTCTCTCTCTCTCTCTGTCTCTCTCCCTCTCTCTCTCTCTCTCTCTCTCTCTCTCTCTCCCTCTCTCTCTCTCTCTCTCTCTCTCTCTCTCTCTCTCCCTCCCTCTCTCTCTCTCTCTCTCCCTCTCCCCCTCTCTCTCTCCCTCTCTCTCTCTGCCCCTCTCTCCCTCTCCCTCTCCTCTCTGCCTCGCTCTCTGTCTCTCTCTGCCTCTCTCTCTCTCTCTCTCTCTCTCTCTCTCTCTCTCTCTCTCTCTCTCTCTCTCTCTCTCTCTCTGTCTCTCTCTCTCTCTCTCTCTCTCTCTCTCTCCCTCTCTCTCTCCCTCTCTCTCTCTCTCTGTCTCCCTCTCTCTCTCTCTCTCTCTCTCTCTCTCTCTCTCTCTCTCTCTCTGCCTCTCTCTCTCTCTCTCTCTGCCTCTCTCTCTGCCTCTCTCTCTGCCTCTCTCTCTCTGCCTCTCTGCTCTGCCTCTTTCTCCTGTCTGCTCTCTGTCTCTCTGTCTCTCTGTCTCTCTGCCTCTGCCTCTGCTTTGGAGCATGTCTCTTGTCATTCACTTGACTTCATGAGGTCCCTGTCAATCTGGAGAGACCAGGGTCACCTTCCATTCTAGGTCCTTAACTGAAGTCTATGCATCCCTTTAAGTGGATGATGACGCATTGCCTGAACGATTAGGGCCTTGACCTTCTGAAAAAGCCTTTTGCATTCTGTCACAGAGCCATTCCTGTCTTCATGATGTTGATAAAGAACAAGGCTGGGAGGTTATGTCTGCTGCCCAAGGTCAGGGCTAGGGTGGGAGACAAATCGAGCCCAGCACTGGAAGGCAAGGAGAGAGGCATGCCCCTGCCTCTGCACAGAGTAGTCATGGCAGGCATGTGCTTGGAGGCAGCTGGACATTGGCCCTGGCTGACCCAGGGTTGGCTTCTTCCACGGTGAACCCTGTATAACTCTGTGGCCACTGAGGCCTCTTATATCTGTGGTCCCTCTTATCTCAGGATGGCAGTGGGATGTTTAGAGGAAACCGAGGGACAATGCACAGATGGATGGAGCTGCCTCTCCATGTCTTCCCCAAAGCCTCCAAGACAGTCACTTACCACGTACCTCTGAGCGTCACCAAGTGTCCTCTGTGGGTACTTCCCTGGGGCCTAAGGGTGTAGACCCTTGTGGCAGAGCCCTGTTAAATGCACAGAGGGGACTCCCAGAATTCTGGGGTCCCAAATGCCATAGAGTAGTTCAGACAGGTGCTGGCCGAGCAAGGAAAGATCTTGGATTTGGGGATGAAGGGGGACACTGAGATGTATCATCCTTGGGTAAGAGATTCATTCACATGGGGACAACAGTATGGCAGGAACTGTGAGGAGGGTTCACAGCCATGTGAGGAGGGTTCACACTCATGTGAGGAGGGTTCATATGTGAGGAGGGTTCATACTCACACATGAGGAGGGTTCACTCCCACAGGGCAGAGTGTGGTGAGTTGCCTTCTTCTCATAGGTTTCGAAGGAAAAGGGTGGTTTCACACTGTGTAATCGATGCTCAGTTCACAGTGCAGGCCTGCAGACATGCTGTTCCCGGTTCCCAGAGGTCAGGGGGAAGAGAGGTAATCCTGCACTGAGTGGATGGGGGTGGGCTAGATACTATGGAAGAGGAGAACTTTCAGTTAAGGTGTAGCATTATACAGGTGGAGACTGTGTTGCCATAGCAACCTGATGACTTCTGGTGTCTGGTAGCCTGGGCCTATTGAGGCACCTGCTATCTAATCCCAGCACCTGGGGAGTCCGTTGAGGGGGGGGCGTTGCAGTGTACAGACACCGTTGGGGGGGGGTTGCAGTGTACAGACACCATTGGGGCTGTTTGCAGAGCACAGACACCGTTGGGCGAGTGCAGTGTACAGGCAGGCTCCTGGGGGTGGGGGTTGCCATCCCTTTACAGCAGCAGTACTTAACCTGTGGGTCGCGACCCCTGGGGGTGGGTGTCTTTCACAGCAGAAAAACAGTAGTAAAATTACAGTTATGAAACAGCAATAAAGATTTTGTGGTTGGGGGGTCACCACAACATGAGGAACTGTACCTAAAGGGTCGCACTTAGTATAAGGAAGGTTGAGAAGCACCGAGATCCGGCAGCTGACAGAAAGGAGGCTGAGCAGGTGGGCGTGGCCAGATTATCCCCCTAGGCCTAAACCTAAACAGAGGGTGGCCATATTGTCTTGACCCTTTGAGGCCCTTGCCTTATGGGAAAGGATGGCACAAGGTGGGCAAGAGGACAGGGAAGGGGTCCTGGCAGACTGGGCTAGGGGTCGGGTGTGAGCTATTGAGTGCGAGTGCCCTTCAGAGCAGATTGACAGCCACGTCTGATGCAGGCCCCTTCCTTCCCCATCCCTGTGGTCAGCAGCCTCTGAGCAGATCTTTCCATTCAGTCAAGCCAAACCAGAGCCTAATTCCCTATCACTGTCCTTGTGGGCAGTTGGGTAGAATGGATTTCACGACAATGTAGGCTGACGGGCTCTGGGGCATCCTGAGAGGACTTGGCTTCTTGTCCTGATTATTGCTCTATGGTGTAACAACGTTAAGGAATCACCGAACTACACATAGAAGCACACAGGGACTTGGGCCTTTTTCTCTGGTCATAATGGGGAAACGCCTGGGTAACCGGGCTCAGTCCATGGTCTCTAGTTAGGGCTCCAGCTCAGTTAGGTTGCCCTGTGGGGACCTCTGCAAAGTTTAGCAGCTTCCCCCTGTGAGGCTATGCAAATGACAGCAAGGTATAAAAGTCACCTCATGGCTTCTGCTGTCTGCATTCGAACAAGCTGGGTCCTGGCCTCACAAAGGCCGGATGCTGAGATCCATGTGATGGGGTGGGGTGGGGTGAGGGTTCTGTCTCTTTTCACTGTTTCTAGTACCACACTGCCCCCTGCAGGATGGCTTCCACTCTGACCTTCCACAGGGCGTGTTCTCTAACTATGGAAGTAAGGGGTGTTCTTCTCAACCTTATTTTCCTCCCCTGCTAGGGTCTCTTATGGACTCTCTAAGAGGAGAAGGTAGAACAGGAACACAGGTCTAACACACACACTCCCTCCTAGTAGGAAGGAATGAGAGACGGAGGGGGCGGGGCATCACACATGGCCCCTGACAGCTGCCCAGCTCCACAGGATACTTGGCCCCTCCAGGCATGAGTACAGGGGGTTAGGGGCAGGAGTTTATGGATCCAGGCAGCCCCTCAAGGTTCCCTTCTTCAACCTGGCTCCCAGAAGCACCTGACACCAGTGGGATGGACAGTGACAGATCTGTAGTCAGGTACATTGCGTTGACACTGTCCTGGTCACCTGCCGAGGTGCTGGCCTGCCCTCTCAGACTGAAGCTCACTCTAAGCACATGGGATGTGGGGCTTGAGCAGATGTGTGGGAACGCTGTTGAGGGGCTTGGTAAAGAGCAGCTTTGCCAGGAGTCGTCCCTACAGTGCCAGACCCTAAGCACCTGGGGCTGCTGGCATTGCCTGGTTCATCTTCTGCCTTTCTGGATGCAGAGGGCCACCTCCATCCTAAGTTCCACACAGTCGGTTTGCAAAGCAAGGGACAGGACCAACAAGATCACGGTGAGACAGATAAGCAGGCTGACACTGCTGCTGGGTGTTTTCTGCAATGACTTTGTGTCACTCTGCTGGCTGATCTTGGTTGTCAACTTCACCGCACATGGAATCCACTAAAGCCCAAGGCTCTGGGCACTCCTGTGAAGGAATTCCTTCATCAGATTATCTGAAGCAGGGAGATGCACCCTAAATCTGTGTGAAAGGACGAAAGGCACAGAAGCAAGAAACTGCATTTTGCCTGCTTGCTCCCACTCTCCCTGGCACGTTCATCTACCCTGCAGCTGCGGCATTCCTTTGCCCATATCAGAACCAGCAACAGGATTCCAGTTTAGGCTAGTGGTTCTCCACCTTCCCGATGCTGCGACCCTTTAATACAGCTCCTCACATTGTGGTGAGCCCCAACCATTAAATTATTTCTGCTGCTACTTCATAACTGTTAATTTTGCTACTGTTATGAATGATACTGTAAGTATCTGTGTTTTGTGATGGTCTTTTGGGGATTGAGACCCAAGTCAAGACTGTTGCTCTGTGTCTTTGGAACCAGTTGGGATCAACTGAGACACCCAGCTGCATGGACCGGACAACTACTGGCTTCCCTGCCTCTCCAATATGAGACAGCTACTGTTGCATGACAGGGACCACAGCCTGTAAGCCAATCTACTAACCCGTTCAGTTCTGCTCCATTAGAGAAGCTGGTTAATCCAGTCACGGCGTGCTGCTGCAGGCGCCGATCACAAGCTAAGGGAGACTGCTGCTCAAGCCTCTGGCTTCTAAGCACGTGTTCCTGGCTTGAGGTGTCATGTCTTCCAAAACTAAAACAAGAGCGACACCTGACCTTGACTGGGGACCTCCAGAACCATAAAAGAGCAACCTTTCCCTCTACATTCATTTTATATAAATGCATGCTGTATGCGTGTGAAGTGTGCGTACCATAGCACACACGGGGACACTGCTCTGTGGAACTGCTTCTCTCCTTCTACTCCTGTGGGTTGCAAGGATTGAATTCAGCATCAAGTTTTTGCACTGAGTGACTTTAGGCTCTGACCATCTCACTAACCAACCCTATGTATTCTCTTTGTAAGGTAACGGCATCAGGCATTTCATGGAAGTAATGAGACCTGACCAGTGTATTCTCCAGGGGCCCCGGTCAGAGCACCGTGCGGACCATGGCATGTTTGTGTGTTTCAGCAATGCCTCAGTCTTGGCTCCTGTAGCAGCCCCAGGCGATGGGTGGTTTATAAACAAAATTCTATTTCTTGCGGCTCTGGAGTCTGGGAGACTGAGACTGTGGTGCCAGCACAGGCGAGCAACTCAGGTCCCTTTCCAAAATGGCCTCTAGCCCGAGCTACTGCTCCACCTTCCCTGTGGTCACAAATGCCCTGACCACAGATTCCCAAAGCCACGGGTGCTTGCCCGCAAGTTCTGTGCTCACTCTTATTACCCATAACTCAGCTCCTACGTGCCGCTCCATTCTTTGTGTGTGTGTACGTGTGTGCAAGTACATGTATACATGTGTGCACATGCATGTGAAGTACGGATGATGACTTTGGGTTTTGTTCCTAATGTATTGTGATAGATAGATTTACGTCAACTTGACACAAGCTAAAGTCGTCTGAGAGGAGGGGACCTCAGTTGAGATAACGCCTCCATAAGATCAGGCTGTCGGCAAGCCTGTAGGGCATTTTCTTATTAGTGATAGACTGGGGAGGACCCAGGCTATTGTAGGTGGTTCTATTGCTGGGCTGGTGGTCCTGAGTTCTACAAGAAAGCAGGCTGAGCAAGCCACAAGGAGCAAGCCAGTAAGCAGCATCCCTCCATGGCCTCTGCATCAGCTCTGGCCTCCAGGTTCCTGCCTTGTGTGAGTTCCTGTCCTGACTTCCTTCGAGATGAGCTGCGATGTGGAAGTGGAACCTGAAGAAATCCGTTCCTCCCCAGGTTGCCTTTGGTCATGGAGTTTCATTACAGCGATGTAGACACTAAGTAGCTTTTTTAGTTTATTTTGAGACGGGTCACTCTGGCCTGGAGCTCACCAAGTAGGTGAATCTGGAGTTCCAGGGAGCCCCAAGGATCCTCTTTCTGCAACTCTAAAGCTCTGGACTTACAAGTGTACACTGCCATACATGGCTTTTTTTTTTTTTTTTTTTAATGGTTCTGAGGCTTGAACTCGGGTCCTTGTGCTTTCAAGGAATGCACTTTACCAACTGGGCCACCAACCCCAGAGTGTGGGTATTCTGTCTAAGCTCCACCCCTATAGCTACCTGGCAACAGCCAGGTATGCTCCGCCCTACAGTTGCCTGGCAACAGCCAGCTGTGCCTGACTATAAAGGGGGCTGCTTGCCCACTCCTCTCCCTCTTGCTCTCTCTTTGTTCTCTTCCCTGCTCTTCCCCTTGTCCCTTCTCTCCCCATCCTCTCCTTCCCTCCACGTGCCCATAGCCGGCCTCCTTTGCTTCTCCCCTCTTCTTCTCTCATTAAACCTCTCCATGTGGAACCATGTTGGCTTGGTGTGCTTTGTCTGGGCGCGGGCTGAGATGTAAACACCAACAGCCAGCTCTCTCATTCTCAAACCATATACCTTACTTGTTTCCCTGCCTTTTCCATATGAAGGCTGGGGCTTTGTTCTGTTCTCTGCCTAGAGCAGAGCCTGACTCTTCAAACCGCTGGCTGCTGTCAGCAGGTAATAGACTTGTTTATTTCTTCTTAAACTCCAGGGTCTTGATTGTCTGGCCTGGGGTGCAGGCCTGGTGCAAAACCTTTTCTGGCTTCCCTTCACCCACCCCAGGCTTCTCAACCCTTCACTCTGTGATCCTCTACTGGTCATCTGCTTTCTCCCAGAAGGAAACGTTTTCCTGGCTGCTGTGCAAATGCTTGGAGCTCTGGTCCGGAAGTTGGAGGGCTGGACTGGAATGTTCTTGCAAACCCTTGGGGCAGCATCCATGCTAGCGCTGATTGCCGCGGCGGAGGACAATGCTACTTGTTACGTGCGCACGGATGGATCCAGCATCCTGGCTTGTATAAAAGTTAACCGCGGAGCTGCAGGAGACGGAGCAATCAGAAGCCAAGTGGAAAATTCCAGAGAAGGTGGGTTTGGGTAACAATAGCCAAGTAATCAGACCAACCTGCTGGGATCATTGAGGAGCCATCAAGGTCCCAGGAGTTATTGCCCTTTTCTCTCTGCCCCTCGTCAACTCCAGAGGTACAGCCAGCTTTGGTAAGCTGACAGAGGAAGCCATTGATCCAGTAGGTGCCAGGATGGGGTGGCATTCCTTTCACTAGTTCCTTACCTGGTTCCTGCTACTCCTCTGTTTACCATGTAGGCAGTCTTAGACGGGCTTTTTGAGGGCCAAAGGAGAGCAAGAGGGGAGAGAGAGAGAGAGAGAGAGAGAGAGAGAGAGAGAGAGAGAGAGAGAGAGAGAGAGAGAGAGAGAGAGAGCGATTTACCCTTAGGGAGAAAGCAGGCCTGTCCCAGGAAAGATAGCTTCCTGAAGGGGTTTGCAACCCCACAGGAAGAACAACAATACCAACCAATCAGACCCCCCACCCCCAGCTCCCAGGGACTAAACCACCATCCCAAGAGTACACAGGGATGGACCTATGGCTCCATCCGCATATATAGCAGAGGATGGCCTTGCTGGGCATCAATGGGAGGAGAAGCCCTTGGTCCTGCCAAGGCTTGATGCCCCAGTGTAGGGGAATGTCAGGGCAGGGAGGTGGGAGGGAGTGGGTGGATGGGTGGGGAAGCACCCTCAGAGAAGCAGGGGGAGATAGCAGGTTTCTGGAGGGGAAACCGGGAAAGGGGATACATTTGAAATGTAAATTTAAAAAAATCCAATAAAAGAAAGAAAAAAAAAGGTCAAAAAAATGATAGCCTCCTAGCAGGTGTAGTATAGCAAGAGTGTGAACAGGGGAGCTGTGTCTGTTCACACATATATCTCAGCAGACCTCCCCTAGTGTGAACTCCTATACCAACGAACCTGTCCTGCACCACATAATCCAAGGGGACCAGGGGACAGGGGACAGCGTGTGGACGTTTGTGTTTGCCTGCCAAGTTTTAAATCTCCAATCGCAGTATGAATGCTGGCAGGCGTGGTGGGTGAGGCTGGGAAGCGGACAGTGTTCAGTGGGAGTGGACAATGGCCTGGGCTGGACCATCTGTAGCTGCTTAAAACACAAAATTAGCGGTGCTGGGCTGCAGACCTTGCCTTTGAGGGAAAGGAGGTCATGAATGGCCTTTTCTATGCGTTTCAAATGCTGTGTCTGGGTCTTGAGAACAGAGTCCTCACTGCAGCGCGAAGGGACTGGCCATCTTCACCAGAAACAAGGTAAGCAGGAGACCCGAAGCAGGGTAGAGCTTGGTCCTGGGATGGCGATACTTTTTATAGAGTGGGGAAGGTGGCTGAGCCAGGAGCAGGCTTGAGAGACATAGCTGGAGTCACTTCTTGATTCCCTTGTGGCTTTGACACACTTGTCACCTCATCTCCAGAGGCGACTTGCCTCTACTGGGCACCAGCCTTCTCAGGGACACTCCAATGGTGGCCAGTGATCTCTTGGGCTCCGCACTCTGATGTTTGGAGTCAACCTAAGAAGCTGCTGCAAGCCTCTTCGAGACACTATCCTCGAGTCAGAGTTCCAGCCCTGGTCACATGCCTTGGGTAAGAAGCCTCACTGCGACTCAGTTTCCCCATTTGTGCAGTGGAGATGTCAGCCATGCCTACGACCTAACCTCTGACATGGAGCCAAGGAGCTCAGAATACTACCAGACACCCAAGTGCCACGTACATGGTTTTCTTTTCGGCTCTTTTCTCTGAGACAGAGTCTTACCCAGCATTTCAGGTTGGCCTCAGACTTAGAGTGATCCTCCTGCCTCAGACTCCTTACTGCTGCTCACTCCACGGATAAGTCACCCCACCTGGCAGTGTTTCTGTTAGTGGTGAATAAATGAATGCTACTATGGTTGCATACTTGGCGTTCCTTGGCAACAGACTAAGCCGGTCATTCATTCATTCATTCCCTCATTCATTCATTCCCTCATTCATTCATTCCCTCATTCATTCATTCCCTCATTCATTCCCAGAATATCTGCTAGGTATTTCCTGTGCATCAGAGACAGTGCAGGTGCTGAAGGTGGGAGGTGAGGGAACTACACCTTGCTCTCAGATGGTGGGTGCGGGGTCAGGAGAGGTGATGGGATAGCAGCCTGCAGCCTCTGCCTTTTACCTCGGGTGTGACAGTGTAGCGAGTTCAAGGGGAGCAGGAGTGGAAGGGATTTTTCCCTGCCTCAGTGGACCCTGGAGCTGTGGCTTTCAAAGACAAGCACGTGGGAGCCAGACACAGAGTTAAACCTTCCTTCTGTTTAATTGTAATAGAAAATGACAACCGTAGCAAGAAAGCTAGCACAGGGAGGTGTTACCACCACACCTTCAAGAGAGCACATGGAAATCTTACGTCAGTCAGCAAAGAACCTTTCCACTGCAAGTAGAAGCCAGTGACACGCAGAGAACCGGGTGCCTGGGCGGCAAGGACGGGCACAAAGGTAAAAATACTTTCATGGCCCATTTACAAGCTGGCTAGAAAATCATTACAAAACACAGAAGCTTGACTGACGCTCCCCTCGTGAAGGACTGCAGTCCGCGAGCAGCAGGTGATGAGTAAGAATTCTGGAAGGATTTAGAGAGTAGAAAGAGTTAGTGTGTCTACAGTTTTGGAGAGCTGGGGGCGGGGGGTGGTCAGAAAGGAGACCTGGATTGGTCTGACGCTGTTCCTGATCCCCAGCCTTCCTGTCCCCATGAGAATCTCTTCACCGATCATGCTTCTCAGGCGCACTGGTGAGGGGCAGGCCTCAGAGGTCCTGGACAGTCACTGGTGGGAGGCAAGCTCAGCCTCAGCGTTCTGGCCACACTGTCGGGTCGCCTCCACCCATAGCTGACACTGTCTCACCTTGAACAGCCACTGGGCTCGCCGCTCTGATTTGCTCTGATCCACATGTGATCTGACTGACACATGACTGGTGCAGTCTCCCATCTTCAGCGTCGTTGGCATTTGGGGGCTGGGTAGTAGTTGGCCACGGGGTCTGTCCTCTGTGCGGGTGAGCAGCATCTCTGGCCTCTGCTCTCTAGATGCAGTACATCGTCCGCACTCCTCTGTAAACTCGAGATAAGAATGATCTCCAGACATTGCCAAATGTCCCTTGGGGAACAACGGTACCTGAATTGAAGAATCACGGGAATTCTCTGGCTGGGAGATCTGGGGACAAGACTCTGCTCTCCTGTGGATCAGCCCCACCTGGCAATGCCCCCAAACCCCCGTGAGGATGGGTGTCCATGTCCTCGAGGCAAACCTGCACACAGAACCTTTGGTGATGTCGGAGCAGTACGTTGAACTGCAAATGGTATGATTCTCAGGTCCTAGGCTTTGACATTTCAACATAGTGACACCATCCGCAAAGTTCTCACCCCAAACCGAGTGACTGAGTTACAGAGGACAAAAAGAAAAAAAAAACCTCACAATATTTTAAGTGCGTGATTCTGTTTTGGGTGGGATGCGTAGCTATCCTCAGCCACATGCAGTTGTATACAGGCTGTGAGTCTTAAAAATAAAATCAAGAAAGAACTCAGGTAGCAGACACAGACTCCCTGCCACTCCACCAGACAGAGGGCTCCAAGCAGAACCAGGGCTCTGAAGTACCTTGTGGCCAAAGCACACACACTCCCTGAACGCTGGACACACACAGGCTAGGATTTAGCCCCAGTGGAAAAGCAGATCTGAAAGCTTTTGAGGCAGAAATAGGCAGAAAGAAGGAGAGGTTGAGACCTTGTCTTTCCAACGATGTGGCCTAGGCAGGCACAAGGACACCCCTGTGCTCAGGTTTGTCCTGCGAAAAGCCCTAGTAGCCCGTGTTTCCTTCCCACTCTATCTCGTTTATGTGTGCATATGTGCACACACGTACAAGTAAGTGTATGTACTTGTCCACGTGGTTGCAGGTAGAGACCAGAGGTCCTTCTTAATCATTTATCCACCCACCACTTAAAAAGAACAAAGCCCAAAACAAACAAAAGAAAAGCCAGTGCAGCTCACGGAACCTGAGCTCACATTTTTTGGTTTGTGTGGCTGGCCAGCGAACCCCCCGAACCTGCCCATCTCCATCCCCCAGAGCTGGTTTTATTTTTATGTGGACTCTGAGGATGTGAGCTCGGGTCCTCAGGCTTTACCCACGAAGCAACCTCTCGGCTTTATTTCCTATCAGTAAAGCACAGACGACAGCCGCAGTGAGCCAAGCCAAATGAGCCCCCATCTGTCCTGGCTGATGGCAGGGTAATGTCGTGCCGGTGGTGATGTACATTGCCCGGAGCCCTGTGGTTTGTGTGGTTCCCTCTCTCCCTCCCCCATGACATGTCTTGCTCAAGCTCTGATCTCAGGAGGCCGCACAGGGAGACAGCTCATAATTTCACTCCCCTGGCTTCTGAGAGGAGCCCCGCCTCTGTCTGGAGCCTGTGCCCTGCACCTCAGGGCTCTCAGTGGAAGCTTAGCACCCTCTCCTCCAGACCCTGCACTGAGTAGCCATAGAGGACAGAGGCTACGAGGGCCTGGTATGGTGCACATGTGCCATTTAGTCTCTGGCTGCTCCTCCCTGGCCCTGACTTGGGAAATACATGAGCTTGTAAGTAGGACTGTCTGCAGCAGGAGAGAGAAGCCATTTTACTACCCACTGATACGAAAGGGTGGCCATGCCTCTGCAGGAGAGGACCAGCATGCCAAGAGCATACATTTAGCTGGATATGTGGCTCTAGCTCCTGCACAGGTCCTGGTCAGTGGACAGGAGTCCCAGCCAGGACCGGAAGCTGGTATGCTGCCTCTCTGGCCGTGTGGCACTGGCCTGTTCCATTTCCTGTTCCTTGGGATCCTAGAAATGCACGTAAGGAGGGACAGTGGCCTCTCTAGCCAAGGAGACTCATCAGTTGCTCCAATTGGATTTCATTGACCACAGGGAACATTTTGGCAAAGACATCACTTCTCCAAGGGGCAGATACATAAAGGGCAAGGGCCTTCCTATCAAATGTAGGAGGCTCTGGGGTCTACCTTACCCAGAGAGAAGCCAATGGGCTTGGATCCCCAAGAAGATGACTTCCTCTGCTCTGGAGAGCTTTGGGGCTCTACATCTTGGATCAACTTGCCACACAGGTGAGGCCCACAATCTGACCTCAGTGCTGGTCACTGAAACCTTCCTTCTGTGCAGCTCCTTGGGGCTCACATACCTTGGGGGCCCCTTATACACGTCCTACTTCAGGAACCCTCCTTGGAGACTTACATGGAGACTCGAAGTCAATCTTAAATGGTGGGGGAAGGATCAATATCCCTGGTGTGTAAGCAAAGCTGAGACTGCCCCATTCTGAGGGTCTGAGACCTGTGAGTGGTTCAGGCCATCTCAAGCTTGGGGAACACCTTCTGGTGACTCAGGTCCTGATTGAATGTACCTCAGTGTTGCCTTAGAAGGCTAGAGAGAGAGGAGAGGGGGAGGGGGGGGGAGAAGGAGGGGGGAAGGGAGAGGGGGGGGGAGAGCCTAACTCCCAGGTTCCAATCCCAGATCCTCACTTCTATGCTGTGTGGCCTTAGGAAAGTTACTCCATTTCTCTGGGCCTCTGGTTACTTTCTGTGCACGGGCCTTGCTGCTGTGAGGTGACGGAAGGGTGAAGGCTGTGCATAAGAATCTAGCACCATGCCGGCTCATAGCTCTCAAGCACCGAACCCAGGCCTGTTCGTTCTTTAGCTGATGAGCAAGACAGAGCAGAGCAGAGGCAGCAAGGACAGTGGGGCTCACTCCAGCTACTCTGGCTGGGATCTGTCATTTGTTCCTCGTTGGTTTTTGTGGTGAGGAAGTTCAGATAGGAAACCTCTGGAGACAGGAGGACAGAATGGGACCGTTCTGTCTGATCCAGGAGAGCACGAAAGATGTCGATAACTGACACTCTCTCTCTCTCTCTCTCTCTCTCTCTCTCTCTCTCTCTCTCTGCCTCTCCATCTCTCTCCTGTATCTGTCTCTCTCTGTGTGTTGTATGTGTGTGTTGAATTTGCGGTGTGCGTGTGCGTGTGCGTGTGCGTGTGTGTGTGTGCGAGAGAGAGAGAGAGAACTGACATGCCAGTACCTTACAAGGCTAGGAGCTGTCCTTAGCTTCCCTGTCCCTTCTGTTAGTATAGCAGGCACAGATCCTCCCCCAACCTGCTGTCTCCATGGAGATAAGGTAGGGGGATGGATGGCCAGTTGCAGCTCCCTGGAGGTAATTCAGACAGCACTGGGACACAGGTCACAGCACACTCCTGCTCCCATGGCTGGCCTGGGTTCTCCCATGAGAATGCCACACCCTTGGCACAGGGAAAGCCTCAGAGGTCTGATGAGGGGTCCTGCTAGTTAGGCAGGAAGCCAGAGCAAACATCCCACAACGCCCACATCCAGCACACAACAGCTAAGTGCCAGCCCAGCATCCTGCCTGCTGAGGACTTTGGGAGTCTCAGGAGACACTCTAAGCCCCTACTTCTTAGCAACGAAGGTTGGGCCAGTTCTCTGTGCTAACAGCTTCCCCTGGACCAAAGCATTTGCAAGCACGCTGGATACATTGAGAGGTGGGGAGTCAGATATGCGAGGGAGGGCACAGCATCTAAACCAATTTACAGCACAGACACCAGAATGACCTGTGAATGGCCACATTGAACATCTCCTGATTCCCTCTGTGCCTCAGCTGCTGGGGTGGGGTGGGGACGTGCTCACTAGAGGACTTGGCTAGGATGAGGCCAGACTCAGCCCTGACTCACTATCTGACCACACTGTCATCAGGCCTCTCTCCCTGACATCTGTCCAAGGACAAGGGGACATGGCTAACTCATCCTCAGAGGAGAGACTGCTAACTGCCCGGACCATCTAAAATTTGAAGACATCTTCTGCTTTTCCTCCGAAGATCAGAAAGTTCATTCCAGTCCCTGGGTCTTCTCATGCACTTGGAATCTGCAAGGAACCAAGTGTCTGGGGACAAAGTATCATTTGTAAGTCAATTTTCTCAGCATTCCGTGACCTTACAACATGGCCATCAGTATCCAAAGGGGTGGGGCATATACTTAAAAGGGGGAGTTCGAACTTGTGAAAGTTCTTTCTTGTCCCAGCACCCACACAACTGGGTTCAACCAGCCTGCAGAAAAAAAAAAAAAAAAAAAAAAAAAAAGACATACAGTGACAATTTACTGTCACCGAAACCAGACCTTCATTTTTTTTTTTAACCCAATAGGATGTTCAAACCGTCCTTGCATTCTGGGACTGACCGAAACTTCAAGAATTGTTCAGTCTGCTGCTCGAAGGACCCGAGCTGTCAAGCTTTTAGGAGCTGAAAGCCACCACCTTCAAGGTGCTCTGAATTAGATCAGCCGCAACACGGAGATGCTCTAAGCCGGAGCTGCCTGGAGGAAATTACAGGTGCATGGTGCCTGCCCCTCCAGGGACCATCCGGGAACATAGGTGTCTCCAGTGGCTGGGAGAAAGCTGGAGCCAGAGTGGGAGGGGCTTCCCCAGAGCCTCAGCATCCCTGGGCCTCAGAAGGTGAAGGCATACACCACCCCTACCACCACGATGTTCCCCACCGTGGCTATGATGGCAATCCACAGCAGCACAGCATCGTTGGAGGAGCGAGGAGACTCCTCGAGCTGGCCGTGGCCATTGGAGGTCGAGTGGACGTTGGCAGGGGAGTTAAACAGGGAGTACTCGGTACTGAAGTCCTCGTTGGGTGAGTCCATGAATGCTCCTCCCATCATGGGCAGCTGCAAGGAGAAGAGAGAATGAAGCAGGACTGCCCAGCAGAGAGACCCCTCCTGGATGGGACCAGCCCAACGGGCCTGCACGGAAGTGCGATTCGCAGACACCAATGCACATTTCACACTCACGAAAATGAGTGTTTGAAGCTGGCTTCGGTGCGTGCTTGCGATCTTGATGCTTGGGAGGCCCAGAAACAGGGAAATTACAAGTTTAAGATCAGCCTGGTGAAGACTAAGCTAGCCCAAAACCAACTCGAATCAAACCAAATGAACACGCCCCCCTCCCCCAAGCACAGCACCAAGCTTCACTTGGGAGGCCACTTCACACACAAGGCTTGGCGGATCTTACCCCACAAACTCCCACACTCCCCAAAATCAGGCTCTGCCACGTCCACATGGGCTGCAAGTCACCTTTATCCCTATTCTTATTTGTTTGTTTGAGATAGGGTTTCTGTGTGCCCCTGGCTGTCGTGGAATTCGCTTTATAAACCAGGTTGGCTTCAAACTCACAGAGATGTGCCCACTTCTGCCTCCCAAGTGCTGGGATTAAAGGTGTGTGCTACCGCTACCTGGCTGCTATTCTAATTTTAAAAGGGAAAACACGTTAGGTTAGTAGCGACTCACGTCTACAAAGCCAGCCCTTAGGTGCCCAAAGGAAAAGAGTTATGAACAACATGGCTGTCTGAAAATACAAAACAAACAAACAGTAGTAACAGTGTATGCCACAGAAAGCTGCAAACCATTGCCTACTTGGCCAGTTAGCGTCTTGTTAACTTTTTATTTTCTTTATTCTGTGTGGAGACAGAAAGGGCGAATCAGCAGGGAGAGAGATTTAAAGATGAGACTTTCGTGGATGAAAAAGTACCTCAAACTCTCATTTTAGAAGATCTCCCCACTGCATCCCCTTCTGGGATGGGACTACTCAAGATGCAACATGTACTCTAGGGGCTTTCAGAATGTTCTGGTGGATGCTTGAGAGAGGTCTGTGAGCCTCTAGAGGAATCTGCTGATTCAAAATAATGGGCCCAACCTACAGTGTGTCTCAGGACAGACATGGGGCAGCTCTTGAGTTAAAACAGGGAGACCCCCTGCCCGAGTTCCGGTGTGTGAGGAGGAAGGCTAGGATTTGAGACCTGAGCTGCATGTGAAGACACTGGAGTTTGACGGCTTTCCCTTCCAAGACTTCCCATCCTTCAGCGCAGACAAGGAAAGCAGCCACTTGAAACCCACGTGTTTTATCAGGCTTCAGAACCAGAATCAACCTCCTGTTCACCTCCATACATGGGACAGAAGAATGACTATGGGTTCAGACAGACCTGTGTGGTCTCCACCCAGATCCAACGCCTTTAAAAAGGCTCCGAGCTTCATGAGCTGCGGGGATGGCCTGTAGCGACCCCTCGCTCTGGTGGCAGCGACTGTCTGCCTGTATCTCCTTACAAACTGGCATCATTACCAGCCTGTCACTCTCCTTCACTGGGTGGGCTGGAGAGGCTGATAACCTCAGGATGATTTTGTTGGGGGAAGCTGACGGAACGTGATTCACCCAAGCAAGGCTCCCCAAAGCTCTCAGAGTCAGATTTCGTGGTTCAGAATACCAGGTTTTGTTTATACTCTCTCAAAAATCACAAAGAAGTGTCAGGAGCCATCCAGGAGAGGCTAAGGCTAGCAGGTGGCTTTCCTGGAGGTGGCCCACTGTTTTTTTCATGCCGTATGGTGGGTGAGCTCTGAGAGGCAAGGTCTCAGGAGACTTCATCTCAGGACTGCTTCTTGCTGGTGATACGCTTCTTCCTGTCACTATTACATAGTCTAATGATTCCTAGGCATTAGCCAACCCTATGGGTAGACTTCCTGCAGATCAAGATAAAAAGGGACTTTTGTGAGTTAATGCCATTTATATGAATTAATGATTTCTATAGAATTCCTGATTTGATTTAAATAATTTTAGGAAGGAAGTTTTAAGAGATGGCGTTAGTTGTTTTTCCAGAAAGATATAATAAAGTTAGAGTCAAAAATAGAAATGTGCCCACTCCTCACGGAATAGTAAGTAAAGGCTGCAGAATAAGGAACACAATAAGCTTTCATAAATTACACTAAGAATAGAAAGAGGTTTGGGACTGGTTTGTGGTCAAGGAAAAACATTCATTCTAGGTCAGGTCCAAGGAAGAGGTCACAGGTGTACACCGTGATAAAGCAAGGCCATGTGAAACTGTTGCTTTGAACTTATAATGAGCATTAGAGAATGAAGCACTGCTTTGGACTTAACTATCAACATCCTTCTGTAACTCCCCTTGGGTGAAACATTTTATCTATGAGGTAATTTTCCAAGAACTTTTGTCTAAGAGGATGTAAGAAGGTCAGAGAAAGGGAATAAAGTGTGGCATCTGGGGCTCTGCCTCATCCACCCACAAATGTGTGTGTGTGTGTGTGTGTGTGTGTGTGTGTGTGTGTGTGTGTGTGTGTGTGTGTGAGAGAGAGAGAGAGAGAGAGAGAGAGAGAGAGAGAGAGAGAGAGAAAATACTGCATGTAAAAGATTTTAGTTCTTTTTCTTCCTTTTTTCTCTGGTTCATGAAGAGTTAATGAGTTCCAAGCCTCTGGCCTGGCCAGTGAGAGGCCCTTGAACCAGAGAGAAAGGAAACCGGTGCTTATTAAAAGCACAATGGGCTGGAGAGAAGAGCAAGGGCTGTTCTTCCACAGGTCCTGAGTTCAATTCCCAGCACCCACATGGTGACTCACAACCATCTGTAATGGGATCTGGTGCCCTCTTCTGGTGCGTCTGAAGACAGCTACAGTGTACTCATATACATAAAATAAATAAATAATTTTTAAAAAGCACAAATAGTAAGAGTTACAGAGTAAGAAACCAGCCCCTACTAAAGCTCAAGCAATAATATTATAAGGTCAGGGAGCATCAATCTTTAACCTTTGTCTGAAGCTGCGTCCTGTCTAGTACCAGTACCCTAGAGGCTAGAGCAGCAAAGGGGTGACAGATACATCATCTTTCCCTAGTATTGCAAGCAGTGTGGTGACTTGCATGCACAGAGATGACTGACACCCAGTTAAGCATATCCATGCTGGCACAGGCTCTAAAGAAACAGTTGATTTCACTCCATAATGGGGCTCCTGCAAGAGCATGCCAGCTTCCATTTAAAGACTCTTTTATACTGCTAGTTCTGGATTCAGGGGCAAGGGAGCGTGGTTTTCACTGTGGCCTCTGGATCTGAGGATGCTTGTGTTGTGCTGTCTGTGGCTTTACTGGAAGAGCTGTGTCACTGGGAGCATTCAGCTACTGCTCCAGCCTCTCTGCCTGACGTCATGTCCCTTCCGTTATGGTCACGGATGGTCATGGACCCTCTGAGATGGTGAGCCTCAAATTAAATGCTTTCTTTCATAGGTTGCATTGGTCCTAGTGTTTTGTCACGGCAATAGAGAGGAAGCTTTGATAACGACCCTCAGTTGTCTCTCTCTGTCTTCCTCAGATGGGGTTAGACGTGGGGACAGAATGAGACAGAGCTGTGAAGTTAGAGAAGAAAAGAATAGCAACGCATCTGCCTTTTCAGAGAGGAGGGAAAGAAAACAACAAAAACCTCAATAAAACCAAAACAACAACAACAACAACAACAGCCCACCAAGGCTCATCTACACAGAAATGGAATTCTAAGGGAAGGAATGTCAGAAACGAGCCCAGACGTGAGTGCCACCCTTTACAGGAAGATGACTTTGAAGCTGGCTGGGATTCCATTGTAATCAGACCGTACAGGAAAGCTGACCTGTTTACACTCGCATAGTTTCAGTTTGATCCTGCTTTAGGATACACTTTCATTGCCTCGAAGATTGGGTTTCTTAATGTGAAAAGAAATCATCAAGGCTTTGGCGAAGTCCTCCTCTATTGTATAATTTTCCTGTTTTTACTTAAATCTTACGTGCACGAGTACTTTGCTCACATGTACATCTGTGTACAATGTGCATGTGCCCGAAGAGGTCTGAGGAGGGAGTTGGTTCCCTTGGAAACTGAGTTGCAGATGGTTGTGAGCCACCACATGGGTGCTGGGAACTGAACCCAGGTCCTCTGGGAGGATGAGTGCTCCTAACCACTGAGCCATCCAGCCCCAACCCCCCCTTCCTTTCGTGATCTCAAGCATAATTGTGCACACATTTATGTGGGCTTCTGCCCTTGCACACACATTTTTACTTGTGAAGATGATGAAGATTGTGCCTTCCTACAGGCACAATTTCTTTTCCCCCATTTTACGTGGTGCGTGTGAGTTCTGCCTGTAGGTATGTTTGTGCAACAGGTGCTTGTGATGCTGCTGGAGGCCAGAAGAGATCCCTGGGTCCCCTGGAAGTAGAGACAGTAGCAGGGTGAGCTGCCAGGTGAGTTCTGGGAATCAAACCTGAGTCTCTGCAGGAGCAGCCAGTGCTTCTAACCTCTGGGCTATCTCTCCAGCTCTTCGTGTACAATTTCTCATTTTAACAACCCTGAAGCATCAGTTTCTGGTGCTTAGAGACAAGCCGCCCTTGCCTCCCCTCCAGGAGACTGATGTGAATTCCTAAAACTTGCGCTGCACAGCACAACCCATAAGAATGCTGGCATGTTTTCTCCTGGAGATCAGGACTCCCTATCTTGATTTAAAGGCTCCTTGCTCCGTCACCCTCCAGCTTCTGGGTGGCAGGCAGGTTATTCACAGAGAGGGATAAGCCAGGGCACACGATTACAAAGGTCTCTCCTTGTTCTGCACGGCCCCAGGCTTGGAAGGATCCTCCCCAGAGGCAGAGGACATACATTAAACCTTAGGGGTGACCCTGCTGCCTGTGTGGCCGGCAGTCCACCACCCTTTTGAGTGGAATCTAAGTGGGAAACTAGGAAGAAATGTCTCCTTCACTTCCCACTAAGACAGTTAGAACGTAGACCCGCCATGACCAGAGGCTATAGCAGGACCACTCCCTGACACGGGGTGGGTCAGCTTGACATTAATATATAAAAGGAACTGGTTGTTTCATGCAGTGACTACACTGGATCTCAGGGCTACTTTGTAAAGAGCAGTCATCATAGAGTTCATAGGTAGCTTTAGCTAAGAGCACCTTTAGATAGGAGAGCCCTCAGGGGGCATCTGGAGTCTGTCCTGTGTGCTTTTGTCTTTTGTTGTATTGGAGATGAACACATACTAAGCAAGCACCCTTGTTACTGGGAGATTTTTTAAAAAGATGATCCTACTATTTTGCCCCAATTAGGTCGTGAATTCACATTTATGGTCCCCCTGCCTCTACCAGCGGGGATACCAGAGCGGACCACCACAGCGACTCTGGGGTGTAATGACTGAAAGATGTCACTAGGGGGCGCGCGGTGCAGGCTGTGTTTCCTGATATCAGAGAAGGTGACTGTTTACAAGGGAGAAATGGCATCACGAAATTATTCTCAGCAATACATTTTTAACCTGTGTGCTTCTGATATATCTGTTATACCACATCGATAAACTAATAAAATTAACACCACTAGCAAACTAACACAAGGACAGCAGCCTATAGGCAGGTGTTCCTCAACATTGCCTAGACCAGTGGTTCTCAACCTTCCTAATGTTGTGACCCTTTAATACAGTTCCTCATGGCGAGGTGACCCCCAACAGGAAAATTATTTTCATTGCTACTTCGTAACTGCAAATCTCTTTTGAGAACATAGAAGTATTCTAATCAAGCCCTCCCTCTCCCCAACAAGTGGTCGATTCTGGCCAGTGGGTGTCTGCTGCATTTTGCGCCTTGCTGTCATGGTCACAGTCCTGGCTGCTTTCTGGACCAAGACACTCAGCATGAGAGCTCACTGTGAGACTCAGGGTGGCTGAATTGGCACGCAGGGGTTGTGAACTCCAGGCGATGTCCACAGGAACCTCAGAGGGTCCTGACACAGCCCTGACCTCCATCCTCTGGTGGGAGTTTTCCTAAGGAGCAGGGTGCCTTCCACAAGGTAGAGGTTACCCAAACCCCTCTGGGGCGTCTCTGGGGGAAAGAGACAGTCTGTCTCTCCAGAAGGAAAGACCTGAGGTTGTTGACTCTGAGGTGACAACAGCAGACATTTTGCTCAGCAGGAACCCATCTTAGGAGGGCACTCAGAAAGAACCTGTTGGGCTTTGGATGAGGGGTTTGCATTGTCATCCTGGCTCTGCCAAAGCCCTCGGGCAGGTGGGCATTCTCAGAGTCCAGCATGCCTTGTCTCTTCCCACCTTCTCACAGCCTTGGGGCCCAGCTACACAAGAACGTAACATTCTTGGGATATGGACTTTAAATCCACACAGAGACGGCAACATTCCAACCGTCCTGTGCCTATGGTAGGCTCTGGTGACCCCAGGAGGCTCTGGGCCAGGAGCCCTATGACAGCTTGCACAGGTGATGTCTAAAAAGTCTCAGGCAGATACTGAGAAGACCGGAGTGAGCCTTCACTGGGCTGTGGGAGCCGTGCGGCAAGACTTCGAGGTAGCCCCCTCCAATACCCTCAGATGAGACGTGTGGTACCCAGCTAACCACGAGAGTCAGGGCAACAATACAGACCCCAAAGGGAAACCAAAGGGCAATCAGTGCCAATGAGATGACTCTGTGGGTGAAGGCACCTAACTGCTTTAATAGAATCCCCAGAGAATATGGTGGACGGAAAGAACCAACTCATACATGTTGTCCTCCGGCCTCCACAGGTATGCCATGGCATGTATACATGTGCTCTCCCCCAGAAAATGTAATCCTAAAACTGTAAAGAATAATTGCATCTTGTAACCCAGACACTCCACTGGACACATTGAAAAGCTATTGTTTATCTGACATTCAGAGAGTCAGCCCTGCGTCTCTCTCTCTCTCTGCTCCCCCTGACAGGCCTAAGCTTACAGACGCCGAGAAACAGTGCCAGGGACCACACCCTCAGCTGCTTCTCTTCAGAGCACACCATCTGCGGCCCAGACTCTTGGGTGACCTAGTTCGCCAGAGAATTCCAGACAAGCATCCAGGCAGAGTAAATATTATACAGATAATTCCTCCTAACGCTGAATTCTCACAGTCTCTAATGGTCTAAACACAGAGGGTTGCATGACTTGGTGATCTCATCCACTCTTACCGCTCAGCAAACACTCAGGATCAACTCTGTACCAAGGGGCTAGGAAGGTGTCAGTGATATTGCTGTGGGCTGGATCCTGAGGAACCCTCAAAGGCCTGAGTGCTACAGGCTTGGCCTCTAGCTTGTCATCGTTGGATAAAAAGACGGGGTCAGCTGACAGAACATTGAGCAAACTGCTCTTATTACAGTGTGTGTGTGTGTGTGTGTGTGTGTGTGTGTGTGTGTGTGTGTGTGTGTGTGGTGTGCATGCACACACACACCATACACACACTCACAGGCATGCACATGCATGCATATACATCCTGCATGGAATCACAGGCTAGAAATGCCTTGAGAACCCTTCCCGTCCCTGAGCCTCATGCAGCGACAGGAGATTTTTCCAATGGTCAGAACTGATTCATATTTTTGAAATATGAGCACGAGAAGAAAGCTTTGCAAAATGCACACACAGTTCATGTGGGGTCTACTGTTGACCTAAGTGTCCGCTGTCCCCTGGCTCTCGAGGTATTGCATTCTATAAGTGTGGTCTGGGGTCTGTGTGTTACTTGCTTCTCCAGGTGTCTGGTGGCTCAGGAGGAGAGTTAGGTACGGACAAGAACAGGGTCTAGAAAGACCAGGCTAGGCTTAGGGAGCGCCCAGGTGGGCGGGCAGTTCCTGTGTACGATGTAAATAGCTGGGTAGTCTGAAGGTCCAACCCATCCGGGATTGATGGTGGAGGAACAGGGTCTCCCAGACAAGGCAACAGAAAGCAGGCATGGTGGAAAATAACCCGAAGGTTCCTGGCCCCAGTGGCAGCAGGGTAGCATCTCAAGAGATGGCTGGAGCCGTGGGGATGGGGAATGGGAGTGGGAAGAAGCTGTCTAGCTCAGCACCATGGACAGCCCCCACTCCTGGAGCAGGGCTCCATCCAATAAGGACTACCCTGGCAGTAGGGTGGTGTTCTGCTCTGTTAACTACCTCCCCGCTGAACTCTGGTAGGTCCTGGAGAAATGCTAATGCATGCAGATCTGGAGACTCCCCCAGAGATGGCAGCTGACCCCCTCCCGTCATTCTTCCTCAGAGACTGTGGAAATATTTGCCGCCTACCAGCACCAGCAAAAGCTGCCATCCTCCTTGCCGGGCACCCACGCTGCAGATTTCTTGTCAAGCAAAGTAGTTCAATGAAAACACAAGGAACATCTACTCTGAGTTTGAGCCAGGCCAGGTGCTAACTGGGACCTTTAGAACCTGAGGGCATTTGGTGACCGACAACCCACCAGATAGGGCTGACATCCTTGTTTTCCAGGTGGGGAAACCAAGGCATGGATGGAAAGTTTCTGAGAGGAGGCTTGGGGAGGTACAATGATTTCCCCAGAGCTTGCATAGCTCATAAGTAACTGACCAGGAACTAAACTCTAGGTGTTTCAACACACAAACCGCACCGTCATCCTGGGGCCACTGTAAGCATTGGTCACCTGGGAGGCCTCGGTCACCTCTGTGTCCTACTGTCACTGTGAAGGAGATGCTTCCTCCCTGAAAGGGGACCTCAGCTGGTGGGGAATTTAGAAGTGAGGCTGCAGTATCCAGATGTGGCCAGTTTCTTCTGTATTGAGCATACTCAGTGATGTCTGTATCTGATACAATTCTTCCTCTCTGAGCAGCATCTAGCCCTCGAGCTATTAGTGACTTTCATGGGGTCCCATCAGAGCTTGGAGATCATGGGCCCGGGTCCTAGACAGACGAGCTCAGGTCCTAGCTCCTGCATAGAGCGCTCTACTGTCTCCCCTGAACCCGCTATGCCAGGGCTCTCCCTGTACTTTCCCCGCTCACTCATCCGCCCCACCACTGCCTGTGACCCTCTCCATACTCGCAACCCTCCAGAGCCTCCCCTGCCCGTCTCTCTCAGGAGCTCAGACGGAGTGAGCAGGGACTCCTAAGAGGATTCCACCCTGCACCTGGGCCCAGAGAAGCTGCCATTCTGGGGCTCAGAGAGGCCTGGTCCCTTTCCTGAGAACGCACAGCTTACTAGTAATTGATCAGAAACGGAATTTCAAATCTGCCCATTTCTAACCTTCACCACCCACCTTGAGCTCACAGCTCTCTCTGCCAGAGCCCGACACTAATGAGCCTCCACGGTGAACAAAGTACCAATGACATTACACATGCCTATATTCTTATTATATTATCTGCCGGCTACTACAATTAGCTGTGTGCTTACATTAGGGGCCTGTCTATCTTTCTCCAGGGCTGGGAGCTCTTTAAGGACAGAGAGCCTGGAGTCAGATTTCTCCGAGAATCCTGGTGTGTGTGGCGCACAGCTGCTCCCCTGAAGTAGATGCTAAGAGCTACATCACACTACAATCAAAACATGATGTCCAACTGACAGCCGTGGGCAGAGCGATCCAGCACAGAATGGAGACAGATGCCCGCTCTGCCACCCAGCCTCACCCAGGGGCCCAGGAAAAGAAGGGTATTTTTGGAAAACCTGAGAACATTGCAGAATTAAGAGTAAAAAGCAAACAGACTCTTTTCAAGGCTGTTGCCATAGTAACTCCACACACAGCAGAAAAAGGGGGAAAAAAAACCCGCTCTCTCCACAGAGCCATCGTCTTTGATTACTGATAGTGAAAGGAACACTAGCCCTGGGGACAGACATGTTGGATGTGGCCGGCCACCACCTGGGATCCATCCTCTGTGGTGTAGCCCATGGCCACAGTGAGAACTCAGGGTGTCATGGAGGAGCCCGGGCTGCCGTTTGTCTTAGAAGATACTGGTTGAGAACATCAAGGAAAAAGGGCGCCGTCTGGCTGGGATGGCCCCATCTCCTGGCCACGCCTGGCCTCCCGTGAGTGGCTACAGTTGGTTCTTCTGAAGGTCAGCGAGTTTCTGGACAATCTCTCAAAGCAAATGTAAGGCACTGAGGGCTTTAAGGCTTTCTCTTGGGGTCGGGGGCAGCTAGCACAGGCTGCTGCGAACCGAACCTACTCTACCTCAGAGACTCCAGAGCTCTGGACCGCCTCAGTGCACTGTGGGACCAAGTGTGTATCCCTTTCCCTGAACAGAACAAGGTCTCAGGGCCACGAGGCGAAGGGTGGGAAATCTGACCAACTTGTTCATTTGCTCATAAACGAAACAGACATTTTGTTGAGCATCTATTATATGCCAAGAACAGGTCAAAGGCCAGATGTATGAAGAGAGAAACACAGTCCTCTGTCTTGAAGGGGACAGGAGGAGGATATAGGAAGGGAAGACAGGAAACAGAGACAGCCTACACCAGTGGTACATCCCGGAGTGTGTGGTGGTGGTGGGACGGGATAATGGCGTCAAGTTTGCCTCACGGTTATAATTCTTTGGGATTTTTATTCTTCCTTTGCCTGGGAAAGTTCTCTTTAGCTTGAACTACCAACACACTTCAGACTCTACACTGTGGAGTCTGGTGAGTCAAAGGAAAACATCTCCGAAATTCCGGTCTCCTCCACGCAGCACTGTGGCTCCTGTGTGATTCCTGTCACAGGAACACCTGGCTGAGCGGGAGACACACTGCTGTGCTGGCTGCTCCCTGACCCCACTCACTTGTGGTTATTTTTGTGTGTCCAACTGGGTCAGAAGCCAGAGAGTCACCCGTGTCTGGCGGCATTCGGGAAGCGCCATCTGAGTCCTGACTGAGCACAGGGAACAAGTCGTGATGTCGTGAAAATGAGGGTGTGTGGGTGTGCGTAGGGGTCAAATCCCTGTTGGCTAGTGGCTGCTCCATACAAGGCCACCAACCTGTCCCCCAGCAGAGAGCACTTTGTAAGAAATAACTTTCTAAGCCCATGCTGTCTGCTGCAGGGGAAGTCTAGGCAGTGAGATTGACGGGGGAAGAACACGCAGACAGGAACAAGGGAGCGGGGGACTTTGTCCCACAGTGGCAAACTGATGTTACATTAGGATTTCTGTTTGCCACAGTCAGAGAGATGGGTTGACCCCCATCTTGCCCAGCTCCCAGATGTCTGGTGAAACAGTTTGTCTCTCTTGGGCGAGGGGTCCTGCTTTTGTACCCTGAGAGCTACTCCGAGGGCAATATGGATAGGAGAGACGGCTGTTTTTTGACCCCGACTGTTCCGGCATCCCCCGGGCACGCAATGCATCGCGTAGGCAAACGGCAGTCCTGTACCATCCCGTAACACTGAATGTTCTCCATGCTGGAGACAAAAATCAGCTTAGAAGCCAAACTGTATTATTTCTGGCAGTATTTACAACATCAAGGGTTATTGGGGCCTGGAGCACCCCAAGAAACGATGGGTGGTCTTGGCAGTTCAGGAGTGAAGAGGGCACGCTGACCCTCTGGTGAGAAGCCCAGGTCTGACTGCAGCTGCCTGGGCTGAGAGGGCCTGTGTGGCCGCTGCCCTGGAATTGCGGGTGTGTGCACAATGGGAGCGGCCTTCAGGGAACTGGGCGGGTTTACCCAGCTCAGATGGAGCATCTTCATCTTCATGTTGGAAACCTGGTGAGGGTGTTTGCGAGAGACAGCAACGACCACACTCGTTAAGCCAATTAAGGGCAAAGGAGTCTTTTCAGTAATGGCCAGACCAAGAGGAGGTTAACACCTCTCAAACTTTGCCTCTTGGTGCTGAAGCTCAGGGGTAAAAGCATTTCTAAAGACAAAAACCCATAAAAACCACAATCACATCAGAGTGTGTGTGTGTGTGTGTGTGTGTGTGTGTGTGTGTGTGTGTGTGTGTGTATGTGTGTGTGTGTGGGGGAGGACACATCAGTGTCAGAAGTTACTGGAGTAACCTTGTCACTCCTGGCTTTTTGCAGTTTGGCAGGACTTTCCAGCCACATTTGCAGCTGGTGGACAGATCTAGCGACAAACGAAAGAACGCACAGGCAAGAAGGTGCAGGTACCAATGTGCTCACCTCGAAGCCTCGAAACCGAGTTCAATTCCAGAAGCCGTGTGTAAAGAGCTGTGTATGGCCACAAGTACCTGTAATCCCAACACAGACAAGGCTGAGGCAGGGAACCTCAGGCCAGCCAGCCTGGCCCACTTAGGAACAGGCTAGTGAGAAATCGCTCTCACACACAACCTGGTGCGTTCTGTCAAGGTGATAAAATACCTTGGCTGGAAGCAACTTGGAGAGTAAAGAGTTTTATTTGGCTGACAGCTCCCCGTTCCGGTGACTTACTGTGGGAAAGCCAGGGCAGGAACTTAAAGCTTCCTGTTCACACTCGGGAGCAGAGCGAGAACAGAGGCAGGGACTCTTGCCTGCTCCCAGCTAGTATTCTGTCTTATACTGAACAGGACCCCTTGCCTAGGTAGTGGGCCTGCCCACAGTGGGCTGGGTCCTCTTACATCAGTGAACAAGATAATCCCACACGGACCTACCTATAGGCCAACCTGATCTAGCTAATTTCTCTAATGCTCACACAGGCAGGGCAAGCGCTTGAACCATTCCTTGCCCTGCCCGTGTGAGCATTAGGTCCAAATCCCCTTAACCTCATAAATGCCAAGTGGGAATGACAGCACACCTGTAATGCCACCTCAGAAGGCAGAGACAGGGACCCTCGGGTGAAGCTAGCCAGTGAGACTAGCCACGGTAAGCTCTGTCTGGGTTTGACTGAGAACTCTTCTTCAGTGAATAAGACAGAAGAGCATTCATGGGTAAGATTGCAGCCATGGGCAGAGTCCTTAAGTTTGAGTTGCTATGCAGACTCCTTGGGCCATTCTGTACCTCCCTAGGGACCCTGACTGTGAGCAGGAGGCCCAGCTACTGGCTCCAGTGGCTAAGAGAGGGCTTTGACTCCAAGCCAGAGGTCCGGCATCTCTCCTCAGCATCTGTGAAGTTACACAGGCGGGGAGAAGTCTTGGGCTCATCTCAGTTCTTGACATATTTGTGCTAAGGTTCAAAAATATCTACTGCACAAATGCTGCAGGGGAGACCTGCATGAACAGAGGCACACAGGAAGGAACAACAGGGTCGCAGAGCAAGCCAGAGGCTAGGCACGCCGTGAGGCACAACTGCACTCCACGGCCCGCATCAATGAGGGTATCAGGGCAAGATCCAAAGAGGTGACGGGTTTTCTGAGAAATGCTCTATGAAAACTGATTTATACAAACACCTGGGGAATCAGCTCAGCGCTGGAACACGGGCCCCGCATGCACGGGGCCCTGGGGTCAATCCCAATGTTAATTCATAAAGCCATAAAAGGAGGTGACACAGAGGGAGGACACAAGGTGACCGCTCAAGCACCACACCTACTGGCATTTGTACAGTGCCGTGTAGCTGGTTATTTCTCATGCAGTGTTTGCGTGTGTGTGTGTGTGTGTGTGTGTGTGTGTGTGTGTGTGTGTGTGTGTCAGAGCTGAAGAGGGGGGCCCTGAGCATGATAGGCAGGGCTATGTGCTTTCACACCCCGCCTCTCACTTGCTTGTTCTGTGGTCCAGTCATGTGCTGGTTGATAATGTCCCTTCCAAACAGAGAAACTGAGGAGTGACGGAGGCAGAGGCAGGCCTGGGACTCGAACCTGTTTCTTGTCTCAGACACTCTCCCAGGTGCTGGGAGACAGGCTGTCTAGAGGAGATGATAAGACTCACTGCCTAGTGTGACAGGCAGCAGGAAAGGGAAGAAGACCGCTGGCTGAAGACAAGGAGGTCACAGTGAATCAGCCAAGTTTCCCGACACTTATGGGTGTCATACTGCTATGTTTAGGCTACAGAATCCCGAGGCTTCTGGTAACTGACCACAGATCTCCCCCTGCACGGTGAGGCCAAGTGCACCGGGGCTTGGAGGGACTCAGAGGCTTCCTGTCAGTACAGCAGAAGGAGGAGCAAGGCTGCCTGCCTCCAGCTGAAGTCACAGCTTTGAGAGGTAGTGGCACCCTCCACCCCTGTAACTCGATCTGCAGACACAGTGGCTACATGCCCTTGATGATATAAAACCTGACTGTGCGTGGGAGGTTTGGCCAGCACTCCCTGATGATGAAATGGCTTGTCGGAATTCACACCCGGGTTTCTACCTCTGTGTTCATGGTACGTCCACCCAGGCCTGGTGTTTGCCCATTGACCTGAGGGTCTCATAGAGGGAGGCCTTTGTTCTGCAGGGGTGTGGCTCGGGTTACCTGGCAAGCTTCCTCTGTGCCTTATCAGAAACCCTATTTCTTTACACTTCCTTGTCATGGCTGTTGGGGACCGGTGGTGTGAGCTGTGTATCCTGGCTCCCACAGCTGTGCTCCCTAACACTGGGTGGCAAGTGGCCTGGGAGAGGGGAGTCAGCGACATTCTGCCTATGGCTGTTGGGGCTTGTCTGGGATTGGGTGTCCTAGGGCTCTGAGGGGAGGGGACATGGAGGGCTGCAGGGGGAAGAGGAGCCTGCATCACGCTGTGCAGACAGCCCTGAGGCATCAGCTTCCTGGGACCAGTGATGTGTCTATGTCCTGCTCCCCGTCCCGCTCTCCTGACGTCTTTCTACATGTTGCCAGGCTACAGAGCTGACTGGATAGCGTTCATCCATGGTCACATCACACGGAGGGTAACCAAGCCTCAGGGCGTGAAACCACCAGAGGGTGTCCTTTAGAGCTTTTGTCCAAATGCCTAGAAGAGTTTGGAGCCCGTACTGGACAAATGCCAGACATTTGCAGAATTAATGAGGTAGGTGGACATGCCTTTCCCTCTCTCTGGTGAGGAGCGAGCACACACGGGAGCTCACTCGGGGGCATGGAACTCTGGGGCAGCAGAGCTGTCTTCCCAGAGGCTCCCCCAAAGCCCCGGTGCTCTCTTCCGGTGGCAGAGCATCCCCTGTCCCTGACACCATCCTGGCTTCTGCACTTCAAGTCCCCAGTCCTAAGTGAGCTGTGACAGTTGGTGTCATGGTGCCCTTGAGTGACCATCCTGAGAGACAAGTATGGAGGTTCCTTCCGAGGAGGGTCAGCTCTTTCTCCGCATACACCCCAGAGCCTGTGGACCCCATGACACCAGGGCAGGTGTCTCCAGCCTTCTGCTTGTTTCCTCCTCAGGGCACTAAGAAGCACCGAAGGCGCCCTCCACTGACACGTAAGAGGTTGTATGTGACAAAACGCCAAGTGGAAAGCCAAATGTGCCAGGACCCAGCACATGGCAGCCATGCTGCAGGGACTGAAGGGCAGAAGGAAGCTGGGGTTTGAGGGACAGTGGGGGACACTTTGTGCGGGCAGGAAGTACTGGCCTTCCAGGCCCACTGGGACTCGGCCTGCTTCCTAGCACTCTGTATTCATTGACCTCTGTGCCTGATCTTATTTCATTCATTAAATATTTATCGGGTCTGGCCCTGGGCTAGGGCACAGCGAGTTCGGTGTGTATGAAATGAAGGTCTTTGCTGTCAGGGAGCGTCAGAGAAAGCTTCGAGACTGAAGGCTGAACAGAGCTGTGTAGGAGAGAGGAAGGCTGTGTGGAAAAACACGGTATCCCTGTTTTCCAGGGCTGTCGCCAGTCCATCTCCCCATCTCCCTACCCCCACCCCCAGCCATGTTCTTTCTGCCCACCTCACAGAGTCTGGGCCTGAAGACGATTGTAACGGAAGTGTATCTGACAATTACATGCAACACGTGTATCTGAGCCTCACATCTCCTTCCAGCCCTCTGCGATCAATCGATTAGCGGAACTGCTGGTCCCTGTCCTTGGCAATAGCTTAGCTCTTTTCCCTGCCTGCTTGGGTGACTTTGGGCATGCTCGCTGGATTGCTCTTTGGGGGGTGCCCTGACCCTGAGCCATCTGTGCTACCTGCCCCTGCTTCTTCCACCCGAGGACTGGGTTCCTGCCTTCCTGACGATGCTCTTCATGTCTCTTGTGCTCCAAGATGGGGGAAAGCAACAGAAAAGGGGATAAGGCCTAACTAAGATGCTGCTCCAGTCTGGGCAACCCTTTCCCGACTGCCCGTCTGCATGGCTCAGGGCTCACCAGGCTGCAGGGCCAGATGAACTCCACAGGAGGGAGAAGGAAGGGCAGGAAGTCAGAGAAGGAGGCAGCAGTGGCTAACACTGTGGCTGTGGCAGGGCAAACAGTAGGGAGTGGGGGACGGTAGAGCCCATTAGTCACCCCTCAGGCCTCCCTTGGCACAGAAGCCGGGTCTTAATGCATTTCTAATGAGCTTCCGGAGCTCCGCGTTGAGGCTACAGATGGGGGCTCCTCGCGAGACCTGCAGGGGCTGGCTGAGTGGGAGGCGGCCATGCTGAGCCAGGCTCAGTTTGCAGCATCTACTCCCTTCCCTTGGCTCCTTCTTTCCACCGGGCTTCCCACGATCCTGATGTCGGGACAGAAGCCTAAAGAAACCCAGGTTTAGCCAGCATTTGGAAGGTGGAGGCAGGAGGATTTCAAGTTCTAGGACAGCCTGGCCCCCGTAAAACTGAAAACACCCCTCCAAAACCAGCTCCAGACCCAGCCCCGTCACTGAGATGTACCCTTGATGGCTTCCTGGTATAGCTTCTTCTGGAATGTCCACATGTGCGCGTGCAGACATGCGTGCGTGCACACGCACACACACACACACACACACACACACACACACACGAAGCACACGCGCGCGCACACACAGAAGAACCCATGTGGCCAAGGTAGGCAGTGTGCACGTGACTTTACTTCTCCAACTCGGGCGTCAGACCCTTGCGTGCAATATAAGGATCTGCGCTTTTCGAGCTGTATGGCTACAGAAAGAGAAGCTCGTGTCCAGGGTTCTAGGGTGGACCCAGTGCCTATTTCTTTACCATAATGGGAGAAAAGAGGTTTGGAAATACAGATGCTGAAAAACACAGGGTTAAGAAATTCTGCTTCCAGCCCAGATGGAGTCACTGGAACCAAATTCACTTACTCAACTGGAAAAAGCAAGGTCAGTATTATAAAAACAGTTTTCAGGACGTGGCTGTCAAGCGAGTATGCCTTGAGTATTGAGAGATGGCGGATCGGGAGCCCTAGAGGCTTGCAGAAGGTGTTCATGGTCCCCACAGGCTGTGGCTGGGAAGTCAGTCATATGTGTGCATACACTGCTGAGACAGCGGCAACCAAAGAGAGAGCAGCGGACCACCACTCCCGCTTCCTCCCCTCAGCCACATGGTGGGTGTCATAACTCACAGGGAGAATGGGCTACCCTTCCTAGCTGCAGCTATGCAGACTAAATATGGTGCTGGCAATGCCTAAGAAACCTTAAAACAATCCCTGGAGAATCCAAGCTGTTCTCAAATGAGTGGTCTTTATCCAGAATAAAGATAAAGGATATTTAAAGGATACAGTAATTCTTTCCGTGTGACCGAGGTGAAATTTACAATGCTTAGCCAGATGTGGTAGTGCACACCTTTAATCTCAGCACTAGAGGAGGCAAAGGCAAGTGAATCTCAGAGTTCAAGGCCAGCCTGGTCTATTGAGGGAGTTCCAGGACATCTAGGATCTCTCTCTCTCTCTCCCTCTCTCCCTTCCTCCATCTCCCCCTTCTCTCTCTCTCTCTCTCTCTCTCTCTCTCTCTCTCTCTCTCTCACACACACACACACACACACACGCACACACACAGTCTTAAAAAGAGAGAAGACAGGGGGAGGAGGAGGAAGAAGAGGAAGAGGAGGAGGAGGAGGGGAAGGAGGAGGAGGAGGAGGAAGAGGAGGAGGAAGAGGAGGAGGAAGAGGAGGAGAAGGAGGAGAAAAAAAATATACAGTGCTTGGTGTCTGACCAAAAATGACTAGACAGACAAAGAGATACACCCCAAACTAGAAAGTGAGGGTGTCAGTCACTCAAACACAACTCAGCCTAACAAAACCCAAGAATTAGTGTGAGAGGACATTTAAAACAGGCTTTTAACATTGTGTCTCACCTGTTTTAAGAGGCTCAAATAAGCACCGAATGTGTTAAGAAAATGCAAGATAATTTTTAAAGGATGTAAATTACGTGTCTAGAGACAATACCCACAGTCTCTGAGATAGCAATACTCTGGATGGGCTCAGCATTAGTTTAACGATGGCTGAATAAAATGGTAGTGGTCTTGAAAATGCGTCAATAACAGCTCCTCGGATGAAACGTGAGAGAAAGAAAAGCACTGGTGGACGGTGGGAAAATCTGAGGCAGCCTAAGAGAGGAATGAAGAGTTTCTAAAGCACAAAGGCCAGAGGGGGGAGCAGAAAATGCACAAAGAACTGATGTCAGAAAAGTCTCCAAATGTGATGAGGCTATAGCCCACGCACACATTTTTAGATTTACTTTATTTTTGATGATGTGTCACTTATGTGGGGCTGGACCCACAGAGGCCAGAAGACAGCATCTGACCTGAGTTAGCAGTGGCCAGATGAGTGTGCTAGGAACCAACTAGGATCCTCTGAGGAGCAACACACACTCTTAACTGCTGAGTCACCTCTCCAGCTCCCCCCACACACATTTCGGAATCCCAAGCGCCAGAAACATGAGGAGAACTGCATAGAGGCACATCCTCCCCACATTGCTCAAACCTAGAGAAAAGGATAAAAATCTTAAAAGCAGCCAGAGGGGGAAAGACACACTATACTTAGAGGAACAGAGCATAGATATCAGAAGATTTTCTCCAGAAACAACACAAGCCAGAAGGTGAAGCCATATTTTTAACTAAACCACCAACTTAGAATGCCCAGACATACAAAAGCTGGAAGAATTCATCTAGCAACTGAGTAGCACTAGACATGCCAAAGCCCCTCCAGGCAGAAAGAAAATGATGTCTCAAAGAAATGAGGCTCTACACAAAAGAAAGAAAAGACATCAGGAGAAATTACCATATGGAAAAAATATGTAAGGTTTGCCCTTATTATTTAAACAAATTGAAGAAAACTGACTTTTAACAAAGATAGTATTGGTCTATAATATTTATTATATAATAATTATAGTATTGATGTAATATATTATAGTTTATATGTTACATAAAAGTAGCCACCATAGTGCGGAAACTGGAAGAGGAGAAATAGGAGCATGCTACTGTAGCATTTATTACACAGACAAATAGGCTGTGAGCTAAAAAATCTTTAATGAACCTCCTATGTAACCATTAAAATATAAAAACCAAAGATTTATGTCTAAGGAAATGACATAGGAAAATAAGAATTTCTCATCTTAAAAGAAGGCAGAAAGAGGGAACAGAGAACAGTTGGAAAAAAAATAGGAAACAGTGTAATAGATAGTACACTTAAGCGTCACCATATCAACAAATACATTAAATGTAAATGGTTTAAATACTTCAATTAAAGGGTATTGAACTTAGCCCCTGCCAACCTACAAACATTTGCTTATAGCAGCTTCATTTATCAACAATATAATCTCCTGTCAACCAAGATAGATAAAGAAATGGTTCATCCAAGAAGACTGCTAGTTGATGCTAAAAAAGAGTGAGCTACCAAGCCATGCAAAGACAGGGCAGATCTGGGGTGGTGACACACCAGACTTAAGCAAAATATGGAGACAGCAAACAGATGACTGGGATCCTTTGCCAGGAGCTGAGAGTGGGAGAGAAGAGAGAACACTGAGGATATTTTAGGGCAGTGGAAATAGTCTGCATGATGCCATATCATGAAGGATGCACATCATCACATATGTGTTCAAACACACGTAATGTCCAACACGAAGAGTATTGTGAACTATATGCTTTGGCTAAAGTTGACATGTCAACACAAATTCTCCAGTGTCCCTCGGCCCCTGTAGTGATGGATGCAGATGATTGGAGAGGCTCTACATGCCAGACAGAGGGCTTATGGGAAATCATTACATTCCCCTCTTGACTTTTCTGTGAACCTTTAACTTCTCAGAACCAACTACCAACCACCAATCAGGACCATCACCAACAACCAACCGCCAACCAAGACAACCACCACCACCACCAACAAAACTAAAAAAAAAAAAGGTAACAAGTACAGATACCCACACTTGCATCCTAGTTGTACACACCATGGGCAGGTGGCCTCTGTTTCCTGATTTTTACAGAGAACCCATCTCTTGTAAAGATCTGGTGAGATTCCCTGTATGGTTGGGTACCATGCCTTGCACCATGTACATAGGAGATAAATAGTGGCCGAGATGGGAAGGGACAGGACATCTCAGGGAGACAGAATGGGCAGAGTATTAGTATTAGAAGTATTAGTCTCTGACTCTCAGGGCAGAAGAAGCTAGGGTTTGGCTCAATAGTAAGAAAGAGAACACAGGAATTGATGCATAAGCAGTATTTGCTTGGAGATGCACGGCCCCATACCCGCCCACGAAGTCCTAGGTTTTAAAATATTCCCTAGAAATTTGACCCAGAAAAGTGTCTGTGATGTAGATGTCTTTGTTAACTGTTCATTATGCTCCTCAAGAAATGTCGCACAGCTACCTCTGAGACAAGTTTGATGAGAACACTCCATGCTTACTAAGTCTTTTCAGTGAGAATTTGAAGGAGACAAGCCCTCTGGTTAGGCGTGTCCTTCTTGAATCTTGTCCTATAAAACTGTGAGCAGTTTAGATGTCTCCTTTAGATCTCTTAGCAGCCTCAAGAATCAACAGGAACCAAGCATCCCATTACGAGGCTGGTCAGGTTGCTACCGATTCCTAATTCATCGTTAGCGTTCAAAAATCCAATCTGGAGGTTGGAGAGTTGGCTCAGTAGGTCAGGTGCTTGCACAGCAAACTCAAGAACTGAGTTGGAGACCCAGAACCCACATAAAGAGCCAGGCACAGTGACACCTGCTAGCAATCCCAGTGCTGGGGAGGCAGAGACAGAAGGATCCCCAGGATCAGTAGCCACACAGACCTCCTAGTGAACTGCTGAGCTGCAGGGTCAGTGAAAGGCTTTGTACTAAGAGCTAAGGAAGAAATCAGTGGGGGAAAACACCCGCTAATGACCTCTGCCCCCCCATGCTTATAGTATACACGTGCGAACACATGCAAACACACATACACACGCACATGTACACAAAAACATATACACACTCACAGAAACACACACTCACACACACATGTGTGTAGACACATACACACACATATACATACACATGCATATGCACGCACACACACATACACACACATCCACACGTGAGTGCACACATGCACAAACACACACATAAACACACATGCACACACACAAACACACACATGTACACATACACGCACACATACATACACACATGTACACATACATACACACATGTACACATACATGCACACACACATACACACATGTACACATACATGCACACACAAACACACACACATACATGCACACAGACACAGCACATGAACATCACCATTTCTACTTCCTCTAAAACACAGAAGAACCACTGCCCCAGCTCATGTGTGTGCCTGGCACAAATGAGACCTGTAGCATGGGACCTCCAGATAAGGCCCCTACTCTTCAGGGCGCCCCTCACCACCCTGCTCCTCTCCATGAAGCCACCCAGCTGGCCGCAGGCTCCCCGGCCCTGTCCTCTAATGCTTCATCACCTGCCCCTCTGCTCCAACCCAACAAATGGCTTGCAGTGATCCCTGCTGCTAAGGACACACTGTGTCAAGGCGGTGCTGACCAGCGCATGCTGGTTCCTCTGTCCACCTCCCTTCTCCTGTGTGCACGACCACTATATAACCTTCAAGCTAAGCTCTATCAAAGGTGGCCCTGGTGGGCTCCAGCGTTCTAGGCCACGCTGCGTCTTGTCTCACAATCCACTGTGGGCTTGACACGCAGTGAATCCCCACCCGATGAACAAGATGAGCGGCATCGCATCCCCATTTCAAAGGTGAAGAACTTGAGACTTGGAGGAGCATGTGCTCGCTCAGTCCCTAGGGTGGGCGGGGAGGTCTTCAGATGCTATTATCAGCTGAACTGTGTCCCCTTCAAGAAAGGCACTTAAGTCCCAACCCAGCACCTTTATTTATAGACAGATTCTCTGCATGTGTGCACACAGGGTCACCCTATCTAAGGTGACCCTCATCCCACTGGGGACCATGGGAACGGGGCACAGACAGAGAAGATGCCATGTAACCATAGAAGCAGAGGTGAGAGTGACATCTGTAAAGGACAAGGGACACCAGCAGTGGCAAGGGACACCTTGATGCCCAATTGAAGGTGAGCAGACCTCTTTCCAGGCCTTCAGAGCCCAGGACAGTGGACGCCCGTGTGTGGACTGCTGGCCTCAGAGCTGACGGAGAAGAAATTCTAGTGGTGTAGCTGGCTTTTCTGGTCAATTTTACCTTTAAGAACTGGCTTAAACCTGGGCAGAAACACAATGTTTGTGTATCTGAGAAAATGGGGGATTGATTCTCCGAGGCTAATTCTAGAAGGGTTCATTGCACCCCCACTTCTTGGTCTACTCTGGAGGAGAGGAGGGATGAGTATGAGATAGCCCTGGACCAGCAGAGGGGGCCCCACTCTCTTGCTTGTAGAGAAGGTGGCTGTGCGTCTAGGCTCCCCTGTTTCCTCACAGTCTGAACCATGGGAGGAAAGTCCCCTGCTGGACTGCAGGTGACAGGTACAATCTACAGGAGGGAGGTGCTCATGTTTGGAGCCTCATGTTTTTGCTTTAAATATTTTAAGTTGTGACATCACTGTTGCATTTGGGACTTTCTGGGGACACTTGTCTTTTTATGACCCAAGACTGGCCAGAGAGCCAGGGACATGCTTCAACCAAGGGCAGGGAGGGGACCCTGCTGGCTGAGTGTCTCTCCAGGCCTCTGTCACTGGAAGTACTGTTCTTATGTGGATTCCTGGGTGGGACCAGGGGTAAGGGCTGGGGGACTTCTAACAGCCACAGGGGATTCTAATGCCAGGAACATCGATTACTACTGGACAGACACCAGTCACTTTAGACACAGTCCAAGAAAGAAGCATGACTGAGATCTCACACACGCTTGATCCAAAGGGCACAGGAAAGTGCAGTTCCTCTCACAAATCCTAAGGGAATGAGTGTGGGGTCCCAGTAATATCCCATTTCCTGCATGGGAACCTCAATGGCTCTCCTTAGAGTAGATGCTCACCGGTCCCAGGTGACTTCTCAGGACCCAGTCTCAGACATTCCCAAGTGTGACCAATACAACGAACCCAGAGTCTAGAAGTCACGAGCGGGCAGCCCAGGTTTGAAGGAGTGTTAAAGCAGATCTCAGCTCCTGAGGGAGAAAATGGGTGTCGGCCATCTTTGAGTGCAAGAATCTGGGCTCTATCCTGGACATCCTCTCTCTCCCCAGCACTGGAGTCTTGGTGACCCTGCCCATCTCGTCACCTCTGGCTGCAGGAAAATGAATGCCCTCCATGTCCACAATCTCCAAAACTACAGGATCCAGGGACTGCAAGGGACTGTACTGGCAAAGGTGACCGAGTGCCCAGGGCTGTGCAGGGCCCGCCTTAAACCTTTGAGGCCTAGCCTCTCCCACGGCCTCTCTCAGCCTCCTCCAGAGCAGGACGGATACACCTCTGTGTCAGGGTAACAATCCATGCCCAGCAGCTGGCGGGCATCATCTCAACATTTATTTTTACAGCTCCAAATCCTTCCAAGGGCTTGCAAGCTAAGTCACAGACAGGAATCTTATTCAGCATTAGCTGTCCTTGAAGGCAGGAAGCCCAGGTCTGGAGTCAGGTGGGTCTGGTTTCATTCCCTACACCAGTGAAGGTACTCCTGGCCCCACCCATTCCCCCAGCTTCCATCCACGGGCAGGCAGGGCGGGAAGGGGGCACACAGAAGGTTTCCCTAGGCACCGCTTTACCGATGCCATTTCTGTGCTGAAGAACTCACAAAGGCTCCCACTACGCTCTGATTCTACCCAGGCTTCTCAGATCAGTCAGCACCTTCCGTAACCTGGTCCTGACCACACCCCCACCGATCCCCATATCAGATCCACTGTCTCTCCACTCCTCTAGCTCTCTGAAGGGCTCTGGATTGCCCTGAGCCCCTCCCTCCCTCTACCTCCATGCCGCTTTCTTCTCAAGCTTACCGGGGGCCATCTGCCTGTCGTCCTACTATGTCTACCGCCTCCTTCTCAGAGTCCTGCTGATGGCGTTCACACTTGGCGTCTTGCATGGACTTGCTGTCCACATGAGTGTCCTCTCGTGAGCACACATCTCATCTCGCCCACATCCAATCATCTAAGAGAGGCTTTTTGAAGACCTACTATGTGCTGCTCAGTGCTGAGCCCAACAGTTGGTCTGTTTCTCTTGCTGGGTCCTGATCTAAGAGATGCCAGAAAGAGGACCTAGGTCCCATCCAACTCTGTCCCTCAGCGCTCCTGTCCCAGTGATTGGCAGGGTATGTGACACAAGGGGCTAAAGAAGGAAATTGTGTGTCAATATTTCTCTGCAGGAGCTCACTGTCAGACAAGACTGGTAAGAGGAAACAACCCCCCCAACACACACACACACACACACACACACACACACACACACTCACACCAGGTGCTCACTCCCACACACTGCTAGGTCCTACAGATTATAAAACATAGCGATTCTCTTCCTATGGGAACAGGGAAACAGGTCTACAGCAGGGAGCAATGCTAAGTACAACCAAGCCTGTGTTGTGCAGGAGGCACCATGGCTACAGCACTTCCAGAAGGAGGGAAGAGATGCGCCATCTTGGATTTTGCCCCTAGGGTGAGGTCAGAAGGGGGAAATGCCCAATCTCTGAAGATCCTAGGGTCTAGGTTCACAGCCAGCTTCCTTCCTCACGAACTGCAAGTCCTGGGGTAAACTACTCCCTCTCCCTGACATCAGGCACCCTGATCTGCACAACTCCAGGCTAATAGAACTTGCAGGAGTTCACACATAGTAGGTCCTCAACCAACCTTAGTGTGTCTTTCACTGGTGTGCCCGCTCACATTTTCCTTCTTTTCGGCAAGCATGGTGCTGAGCATGTAATCAATGCCGTGTGACAGCAGGGACAAACAGACCAATTGAAGTGTGAGTTATAAAAACAAAAACAAAACCCCACTGCAGCAGCCACCACCACAAATCCCAGACTCCTCCGGGCTCTGCCCACAGGTGCTGAAAAAGCCCTGTTTATTTGTTAAGTCACCATAGCAACTGCGGATGCTCTAGCCAGCCTCAAGGTTAGTTACTAATGATCAATTTATCCTGTATCCATGGGAACCCCAGCTTCCGTGGGATGCAGAGAGGAAGGCAGCTACAGACATCCTGTGAGCTTTTCTCTTCTCAGTTAGAGCTCAGCTAACCCCACCTCCATCTAGAGTGGTAGTGACTGTTTCCCATAGGATGGTGTTTACACACGGTTAGAACATGGTGAATTGGGCCATTGGTAAAGAACAGCGTGTTATTGGGGCGGTTAGAGGTCATAACTTGCTTGCCTAAAACTGGGTCCTGATTCCCCAGAGGCAACATGGAGACTGACTCCTTTGAGGCTTCCATTTGTGACCGTATCTACTCCGGTTTTTGAAGTTACATTTTAAGCAGACTTCCACCACATGGGTGAAGTTTGGAGAAAGGAAAGTGTCCCTTCAAACATCACCCCCAAAAACAAGCAGCAGTGTTTGGGGGGGCCCTTGACCAGCACCCAGGAGACAACAAGGTGTCGTCCCTGTCACTCTGCTCCCAACATGACCGCAGATGATGAAACGTCGTGGTTTGGGACAAATATAGCCTTTCCCTGTAGCCACACTGTGGTCAGCCCTGGGTCTTCCCAGGGGCCACACAAAATCCCAGAAAAGGGTGTGTGTGTGTGTCTTTGTTCTGGCTCAACAGAACACCTAAGATCACAACTCCAGGGGATTCTTCTGTAGCGGAGACCAGGCAGCTCGCCAAGAGGTCATTTGTCCGCCTGCCACGAAGAACCTGTTTTGTGTGGAGCGAACGGGTGGTGGTTCCCGGCTCAAACCCAATACAAAGCAAGAATGCTTTTAAGCATCCGTCTCTATCACAAAGCCCTGGCACTGCCTTTCTGAGCGATAGGGGCTAAAGTCCCACCCACAGTGGGAAGAAAAGGGGGGGTGCCCCGAGGTTACCAACAAGTGATGGGAGTACCAGCGCCAAGCAAAACCAGAATGGGCAGAGCAGCTTCCCCTCTGCCAGTCCCAGGGGCTCCAGAGGAAACAGCGGGTGGGGGTTGGGCTGGGAGGGGCGACTCCAGCGGCCCAGGCTCCTCGGAACTGTCTTGCTTAGAAGTGGGGGTGCTCAATGGAGACAGTCCTATCGCATCCTTCCGTGTGCAAGGGGCATGGGCCACTTCACCCAGGACAGCCAAGCTCTCGAAGACGCGAACCAGGTGGGGCTCCCTGGTTCGGGACAAAGGACCTGGACACGGACGCTATTGCTGCACGGGGGAGGACAGCGGGGCTGGGGTCCTGCAAACTTGGGGACCCCAGGGCGCGTGGGGAGGATTCCAGGTTACCTGCGCGGCCATAAAAGACAGATCCATGGTGTCACGGCTGGTGTGGCTGCTGCTGCTGCCTGCGCTCCAGTCCTCGCTGCTGCTGTCGTCGCTGTCGCCGCTGCGGGTCCAGCCTCCCGCACAGTTATCAGGGAGCCGGCGGAACCGCGAGCAGGTGCCCTCGGGCCCCGGCGACCGTAACCTCAGCAGCCCCGGCGTGGTGGCGCGTCTTTGAAAACCCTCACAGCCCTGGCTGGCTCCAGGCTCCGGTTCCAGACGCCTCCAAGTGGGCGGGAGACCCCGGCGCGGCGCCCCTTCACGTGACCACTCCCAGCCACACCCCCGGGGCGGGACAAGACAGACAGACCCTTAATTTCTAACAGTCCTCTCAGTGCCCTGGCCGAATGGGGAAACTGAGACCTGAGGCGGGCCAGCTAGGTTGGTGAGCCAGCCTCCAACCCAAATCCAGCGAGATGGGTGCCCCTTCTCAGCGCACTTGACTCCAGCCCTACTGGGTCCTCCAACAGTGCTTTCGGGGAGTTGGTTGAGTAGACGCGCCTGTCTTTCGGTGGTAGCACTGCTCCTAGACTTCTGAGTGCTTGGCTCTTGAACTGGGCAGAACAAAGTGGAAAGTCTAGCATTTTTGTATTGTGTGGTTTGGGTGAATTAGTGCTTGTTTGAACCCGTGTATCCTTGTTGATAGAATGAGAGTAACAGAACCTAGGAATTAAGGAAGGCGCGGCATGTGTCACAGGGTGATGTGTAGCGTGACCAGTGTCCCTTATTGGTGACCATGGAGTGAATGGCATATGCAACCTGTAGATGTGCCTGTGGTTCTGTTACCACAAAGTAGCCCAAGCCATGGTCATCACTGAAATGAAGGGCCACAGAGGGGCCTGCTGTTCACGGTGTGTGTGTATTTGTGTGTGTGTGTGTGTGTGTGTGTGTGTGGGCGCGCGCGCGCGTGTCTGTGGCTATGTGTGTCCGTGAGTGCGTGCATGCGTGTGTGTGCGTGTCCGTGCGTGCGTGTGTGTGCGCGTGTGTGTGTGTCCCCATCCTGTCATTCTCTTTCTCCCCTCCCCCTTTCCTTTCCTCCTTCCCACCTCCCACCCTGCTCTTCCGGTTTGTTTTCTCTCTTGCTTCACCGGGTCTCTTCACAGGCTCAGCTCTTCCTCTCTCCACTTCCGGCATCTCTGTACCCTTCCGGGCCAAACACTGGTCTCCAGTCTTCAGTCCAGAACCCCGCTGGTTCCCACCCCTCTACCGCAGCGGTTCCCAGACTTCCTAGAGCTGCAACCCTTCAATACAATTCCTCATGCTGCGGTGGTCCCTGACCATAAAATTATTTTCGTTGCCACTTCACCACTGTAATTTTCCTATTGTTACGATTTGTAACGTAAGCATCTGACATGCAGGATATCTGAAATGTGATTCTTGTGAAAGGGTCATTTGACCCCAAACGGGTCGTGACCCTGAGGTTGAGAACAACTGCTCTATATCCTAGCAGTTCCTCAGCCTACCTAGAACCTTCACACCCTCTGCTTCTCTGCACTTTCACCATTTAGTCATACCTGCAGAGGTCTGTAGGTGTGTGTGTGTGTGTGTGTGTGTGTGTGTGTGTGTGTGTGTGTGTGAGATGCACAGCTTAAATAATAATGCCTCCCCCTGCAGTCTAACAAAAAGAATAAATGGAGCTGGAGAAATGGCTGGGCCATGAAAGGTTCAGGCTCATGATTACAAAGACGGAGCAATGGTCTTTAAACCCTGACGGCCATCTCTTCAAAGCTCTTCATTGCCTGTCCCACTGCCCCAGCCGCCTGTAATCTAAGTCTTCACGGTTCCCCACTGGTCTGTTCTCCACCTCTGTACTTCTACCGTTTCAGGAAAGTTCTATAAGTGGAATCATGTCTGATAACCCTCTGGGGTCAGTGTCAATCCACTTGGCTACCTGGGGGTTCATCCAGGTTGTCATGGACACAGCAGTTTGTTCCTTTCTATTGCTGGGCAGTATTTTATTTTACTGATGTAGCACAGTTTAACCATATGTCTGTCAAAGGATGTCTGCGATGTTTCTGTTCTTTGGTGCTTGTGAAAGCACCCGCTGTACACATTCATCTCTGAGGTTTTGCATGATCACGTCAATTCCCATGGCTATGGTCCTGGAACAGTGTCACTTCTACAGTATATCTGGAAGATTAGTGCCTTGCATGGCCCCTTGTTGCTGTAAAATTATAAAAAAAATAAAATGCTGTCTTTTATCCCCACTAGGTCTGGCACTGCAGTGCCCCAGGATATCTGGTAGATATGTTGCCAGAAATACACATCCCAATTCCATAACAGCTTAGTATCTCTAACTGCCAACACTCTCTTAAACTTAAATCGCTACATGAAAGAACTCACGACACAATAACCTCTGATCCAATTGATAAAATATGATTGCTCACCTAAACATACAAAGCTCTTTACACATCCATCCCTTAAGAACATTTATAACAACCTGTAAATGCACAGAGAGGAATCTCGACATCAGCCTCCATGTTCTCTCCGAGGTTTCCCCCAGTTCCTCTGTCTCCTGTCTCCTTCTGTTCCAGGCTCCTCCTCTTCCCTCAAACTTTTCTCCCGCCCATCCTTCCTTCTCGTCCAATGACAGGCCTCGTTGTATCTTGTACCTGCCTCACCTGTATGACATCATCCTACAGCTCTTTGCCCTGCAGGCCTGGCCTTGCCCACTAGAAACCCAGACAGTTCTTCCAACTGTGCTCTGGAGGAAGAGAGGGACTGGCTGAAGGCAACCCAGTTGTTTTAGTTCTGCTTTGCAAGTTCCCTGAGCACCTGTGGTCCATACCTAACTCTAGCCCTGCGTCCTTGAACAAGGCTCATCTGCCCTTCTTGTCCCTGGGCTGTGGGCCTTTCACCTTTGAAAGAAGATGAGGGTAGCCGGTCAGCATGGAGTTTACCTCCTGTCTTTCATCACCTCTCGGTGGTAAACACTGGTTCATCACACAGAAAAAAAGAAAAGTTGACTTCCCATGATGGCTGAGAACTCCACAGTTGTCCCCAGAGAGTGAATCTTTGGTGTATTTCTGGTCACTTAAATGGACTTCTTTTTACACATTCAAGTTAGGAAGTCTTGGCACACCGATGTAATATTTTTCTTTTTCTTTCTCGTCCTATGTGTATCAGTAGTTCCAATTTACTGCAGAATGACCTTCTACTGAGCCAGTAACCGAGGCCTATCCAGCTACTGTCCTGTCGATGAACACTGGGGTTATGCCAAACCCTTGGCTGTCGTGAATACGTTTCTTATGCACGCTGGTGTAGAAATCTCTTTGGAGACATTCTGTCTGCTCTGCGCACATCCTCAGCAGGACGCAAGAGTCTTAGTTGACTCACCTTCTTGCCAACACTTAGTACTTTCATTGCTCTTCCTTTAGCCACCCTCGTGGGTGTGAAGTAGCTTTTCCTTAAGTCTCAGATCCATATTTCTGTGACTACAGATGATGGTGAGGGAGAGTTCATGGGCTCAGGGGCTAGTCAGTGATCTCTCTCCCTCTGCAGATGGTCTGTACAAATCGTTTACTCCTGCTTGGATCGTTTGCCATTTTGATATTGAGTTGCTAGCGTTCTTTACATATTCTGGAAACACGTTTTATACCAGACACGTGAAAGTGTTTTCCCAGCCTGTGGCATTTTTAGCTTTAATAAAATCTAATGAATTTTTAAAATCTCATCTAAAAGCACACCTCACCTTTGTTCTTTATGCTCCAAACTGTCACCTATTTTTATTTTATAGGATATATGAGATAAAGGTTGGGGTTTTTCTTTTCTAAAACCCAGAGCCATTTCTTATAAAGACCATTCTGTAACCATTAAATTGCCCAGAGCAGGAGGCTGTGCTAAAGAGCCTTTAGGGTGACACCCACACTGAAGCTCTGCCAGCATTTCCCCTTAAACGTCTGGCTCCCACCTTCACCCTCTCCTGACAGAGTGTCTAATTATAGACTCACTCTTCTCTCTAAATGATCTACAAAGGGATGCTCACCAGGCCATCGAACAAACCTTGGAGGTATCTTTGAGTTCTGTTGGCGGTTCACTTAGTGGTGTCTCCTGAGTTGCCAATCTGGCCAGTACTGGGCTCTGACTGTCCCCTTCTATCTGGTGCTGTCCCAATCAGAAGAGGGTGATGTTCAGGTGCTCTGTGTATGTAGACTGCACAAAGGTACAGGGATTTATGATCCAACCACACTCCTTTCTGTGACTGGGTAAGGGGTTGCGTCTGCCCAGAGGAAGAGGGGTCTCTGTGATCACCATGACCAGCAGAGTAACAATCTGTGGGAGATAAGGAAATAGTTCAGTCCAACATGACTAAGTAGCTGGTGTTGGTTCAAACTTCGGGTTTCTGACCCTGAGCGATTCAGTTCAGTCACATTTAAGTACAGCACGACTTGGTGTAAACTTCCCTGGTGATCATTAACTCAATCTCATACACACCACAAGCTTTAGATGTGGCTACATCAAAACTCTTTGTAACGTAGTGTGATGGGCTCTGTACATTGACAAGCTCACTGTAAGGGTCTGGGGGAGGATCCAGTGTGGTCTCGGTCACATAGATAGCACAAAGGTCACTAGGCTATTAATCATGTCTGCTCCTGCCTTCTGGGCTGATAACAGGTTATGCATCCCTCCCTTTGAAGGGACAACCTTGTGTGTTTAGCATTCCTGGTCCCCTAGTGTTTATCTGTGAGCACAGAGATCTCTGCACCTCCTGCAGTGTCTTTGCTGAGTCTCCAGAAATAGTTTTGGGGAAGACAGTGCAGGACCAGACATCAGCCTCCAGACTCCTCTCTCCCTTACCGTAATCTTCAGCCCACATCTTGGTGAGGGCCACCCAGGGACCTTCTTTCTCTCCCAGGAGGATACCAGCTGGCTTGCCTCCTTCCGGGGCGTGTGTGTGTGTGTGTGTGTGTGTGTGTGTGTGCTCGTGTGTGTGTGTTTCCTTCTTATGAACCTTTCTCTGAGCAACTCAGGTTTCATTTCAAAAGCCACCTCTCTACGGCAGGAAAGACAGCCCAGTTAAGAGTGCATACTGTTGTTGCAAAGGACCCACATTCCATTCCCAATACCTACATGTGAGGGGTTCGCAACCATTTGACCCCAGCTCCAGGGAATCTAAGGCCTCCCTAGGCACCTGCGATTAGGTGAAATCCCTGTATTCATGCACGCACATAAACATATACATAATTAAAATCTTGAAAATAAAATCTTAAAGCAAATCTCTAATTGGAGGCCTCCCCAGGACCACACTGGCTCGTGTCTGTCATAGCAGCTTACTTTATTTGTCCCATAGCATTTCTCTGTCTTTGAGACAGGCTTACCTGCTGGAAGTGATGGCATGCTGTGAGCCTTGAGTGCTCCCAAGTGCTCCCCCGGGCTAGCAAGAACACAAGTCCCCGGTAGCCTCCTTCCTGGGTTGTTTCCCAGAGTTGGGATTCAGTGTATAGTCTAGACAGAGGGTGGCCATCTTTCTTTCTGGATAGGAGATGGACTGTTTTGCTTCTGAATGGTGAGTGAATCCTCAGGGCTCTGCATTGCCTTTCTGTAGCACAGCCCACTATGTCTACCACCCTGTGTCATGGGCCTGGTGTCACTCCTGCTTCTGAGACTTGCAGATGCGGGGGGTCATGAGGATCTCAGAGAGGACAACACTGGCTGGTGTCTTGGGAACCCTTGAATGCTGTAAGGCATTGCTGGCAGCCTGGTGGTGGCTTTTCCTCTGGCTTGATCCTGAGGATCTGGTGAAAACGGATCCCTCCTGTCTGAGGCCAGCAACAGTTCAGTGTTCCACCTATCCACCCAGAGCTGAGAAGGGCATGAGGCCACTGCAAGCTCCGGATCCTGGCCCCTTGTCCCGGGACTGAGGAAGGGCTATGCCTCTAGCTCCTGGGACGCTCAGCTTGTGTTCGTGCCAAACCAAGCCCTGCATGCATAATTCATGTGTGCCAAGAACTTGGACGCAGAGCAGGAACAGTGTGTCCCTTTAAAAGGCTCCAGCCAGAAGTAGGGGCTTGGCCTGACCACAAGCACTCACCTGGGATCCAGATGAGGGAGGGAGACAGGGGGCCTGCAGACCCCTCATCTGGTCTTTTTGGAAAGCCTTTCCAAAAGCTTTAAGAATTCATGATTCCCTCACTAAGTGACTTGATAAATTATTCAAGAAGCACACAGGGTGGAGTGGGAGTCATGGCCCAGGACCTGTCCTCAGAACGGACAAGAGTAAAAACATGCAATTGTGGCAGCAGAAAGGCGGACATCCCGCTGGCTTTGAGGCCCAGTGCCACTCCTTCCTTCCCCTGTCAGCTCCCTCAGATAGGCACCTTTGTCTAAAACACCGTCAGTGCTTTTTAAACAGACTGAGGTTGCTAGTCTGAGGGCCAGCAGGGGACCTTGTTAAAATGCCTAGTGCTCTGCACAGGATGATTGGCAAGACTGTTTCTCCCAGGTGAAAGCTGCAGCCTAGTCTAGGTCCCTTTAGCAGGAACCACCAGACAGGCACTGTGCACCAGGGCACAGAAGCCACGGGACTGAGAAGTCAGCCTTGCTGATCTCCCTCAGCACACATGGGCAGTGCTGGGACCGGAACCCAGAGTGGATGACTCTAAAGTCCTCGCCTTCCCCTACGGCTCCTTCCTGTAAAGAATGTACATCTCATTCAAACCAGTGGGAAAGCCATGATGAGGCTAAGGTGTGGAAGAACAGACCCACTCTTCTGCTGTTTCCTTAGTTCAACAAGAACCAGGGCAGTGAGAAGGCTCAGTGGGTAAGGCTGCTGCTGCCAAGGCTGATGGTTTGAGTTCAATCCCCGGGATCCACTTGGTGGGTGGAGGGAACTGATTGCTGAAAGTTTCCCTCTGACCTCTACATGCATGCCGTGGCATACGTGCGCATGCACGTGCACACACACACACACACACACACACACACACACACACACACACACGTGCGTGCGTGCTCACACACATGCACGTGTGCACACACATGCACGTGTGCATATGTGCTCATGCATATGAATATGAAGTGAAGGGGAGATGTAAATAAAATAAAAACAAAATCTACTCGGTTCAGATTCTCTGAACATCTACTATGTTCCAAGTACTATGTCCCCAAAGGGAGAGAGAGGGGCCAGAGCTTCAAGTGTCTCGAGTGTGGTTAAAGCTTCTGTAGCGGTGATTTTTCACTATACCTCTCCGTGCTCCCACTGGATTGCATGTGTGGACCCATCCAGGAGCTATCTCAGATCCGAGAATGGAAAACACACACACACACACACACACACACACACACACACACACACACACACACACACACACACACACACACACACACACACACACACACACACACACACACCACACACACACCACACACACACACACACACCACACACACACACACACACACACACACCACACACACACACACACACACACACACACACACACACCACACACACACACACACACACACACACACACACACACAACACACACACACACACACACCACACACACACACACACACACACACACACACACACACACACACACACACACACACACACACACACACACCACACACACACACACACACACACACACACACACACACACACACACACACACACACACACACACACACACACCACACACACACACACACACACACACACACACCACACACACACACACACACACACACCACACACACACACACCACACACACACCACACACACACACCACACACACACACACACACCACACACACACACACACACACACACACACACACCACACACACCACACACACACACACACACACACACACACACACACACACACACACACACACCACACACACACACACACACACACCACACACACACACACACACACACACACACACACACACACACACACACACCACACACACACACACACACACACACACACACACACACACACACCACACACACACACACACACACACACACACCACACACACACCACACACACACACACACACACACCACACACACACACACACACACACACACACACACACACACACACACACGCCCACACACCAGTTAATTTTAAAATGCCTTGGCTAACTCAAAGACTGAGCACTCCTAAACCTTCCCCTGCTACCCCAGGCCCAATTGGGTAAGGGGCCATTGACCACTTACCCAAAGTCTCACATGGTTTTGGCTATTGAGACCCATTCTTCTTCCCCACCCCCATCGTTGATTCACTCTGCATCCTCTTGAAACTCTAAGTGCCCCACCCCGTGCTCAGCCATTGGCCACTAGCATCTTTATTGATAGATCAAAAACCAATTGGGGACAAGGATCTTCAACATCTGGACATGGAGATTCGAAGCATTAGCACCAGTCTCCAATAAGCTTCCAGTGGGACTTTGTCTTAGAGATTTTCTGTTACTGTGAAGAGAAACCAAGACCAAGGCAATGTATGGAAGAAAGAGTTTATTAGGGCTTACAGTTCCAGTGAGTGAGTTCATGACCATCATGGCAGGGAACATGGCAGACAGGACCAGTAGCTGAGAGCTTACATCTGACCCACAGATATGTGACAGAGAAGAGAAAGGGAGGGAGGGAGAGGAAGAAGCAAGGAGAGGGAGAGGGACAGGAAGAGGGAGGAGAAGGAAGGAGAGGGAGACAGAGAGGGGAAGGGGGGAAGGAAACAAAAGGAAGGGAAGAAAGGAGAGGGAGAGAGATGGAGGAGAAGGAAGGAAAAAAGGACACAGAGGGAGATAGGGGGGAGAGGAAGGAAAAGGGACAAAAAAAAGGGGGAAGGAAGGAAGGGGGAAAAGGAGGGGAGAGGAGGGGGAGAGAAAGGGAGGGGAGGGGAGGGGAGGGGAGGGAGAGGAAACTAACTAGGAATAAGTTGGGCTTTTGAAACCTAGAAACCTATCCCCAGTGACACAGGTCCTCCAACAAGATCATACTCCCTAACCCTTCCCAAACGGTCCCACCAGCTGGGACCATGCATAAGTATATAAGTTTATGGGTGCCATTCTCATTCAAACAGTCCATGGAGGACAAGGACTGAATTGGATTGTGTCTGAGCTCTGTCACCTGCTTGCGAGGGCATCATGAAGCAACTTAAGCTGTCCAGGCCATGGCACTTTATACTCGAGTGTGGAAGGACTGGGCTAGCTGGTCACGAGAGGAGAGTAGTGGGTTACATGGGAGCCTGACATTCACCCATGTTTCTCCCAATTTTCACCAGCTCTCGGCTGGATGGAAGGCACCTTCGGCTGTAGGGAGAGGGCAGGATGCTTCAATCTGATCACAAGACTGGTGACACAAGACACACGTCTCATCTCAAAGGAAGTAACAATCCCTTTATGCTGGGTCAAATGAGTGACTATGTCCCTGAGAACACACCGTCATGCTGTCTTAAATGACACGTTCCCACATGGAAGCAGCTGTATAATGGATTTACAGTCACAGAACACGAGCAAGAGATGAACCAATACATCTCCTGAATACATCAATGGACATCGGGTAAGCAGACTGCAGCAAGGGTGGGAAGTTTACGTTATGACTTCCGATGCTATCTGACAGCAGAGTTCTCTTCTTTCTTCCTTCTTCCCCTGCACCCTCAGCAAGGGGTCTGTTTCTACTTTCCAAAAAAAAAGATGTACCTAATAGTCACAGGATGTTAGGTCACACACAGAAGTGGTCAATGGCTGTCTATTATGGGGACTGAAAATAACCCAAGGTAATATGGCCCCTCACCCACCTCATTCCAACCAAGCCCTCCACCATCATGAAGTTCCCCCCAGTCAGTTGGTGCTGCAGAACTGTCCACACAGGGTTGGCTTTTTCCACTTGGGAACTGGAGTCCACAGAACACACCAGTGCCTGACAGGTCATTGGCTTAAATGGAGGATTCTGGGAGTGTTTCATGAGTGAATAAATGAACGGATGCAAGAATTAGGAGACTGTTGGCAGTGAAATCTAGCCCTCTAGCCCTCTGAATGGCCTTACCTATGTCCTTTGCCCAGGCACACACAGCAGGACAGATTTACAAATGGTGACTGAATGGACAGGGGTGGCTCACCTGTGGGTTATTCTGTCCCTTATGGGTGAAGGTCTCGGGGAGCAGCACAGGAAATGCAGTGGTTTGGATACAAAATGTCCCCCACAGGTTAGTGTGTTTGAATGCTTGGTTTCTGTTGGTGGTGCCGTTTAGAGAAGCTCTGGGACCTTCAGGAGGTGGATCTTAACTGGGGAGGAAGTGTGTAACCAGGGGTGGACTTTGAGGTTTCACAGTGGAACCACACCTCCTGCCCCTCCCTCTGCTTCCTGAGCACCGGGCTGGCCTCACCGTATCTTCCCTGTCACAACGGACTCTATTCCTCTGAACTGTAAGAAAAAAAATTTCTTTCCTGAGTTGCTTTAAGTCAGGGTGTTTTATCAAGTAACAGAAAAGAAACTTATGGGGTTGGGGATTTAGCTCAGTGATACAGCGCTTGCCTAGGAAGCGCAAGGCCCTGGGTTCGGTCCCCAGCTCCGAAAAAAATGAACCAAAAAAAAAAAAAAAAAAAAAAAAAAAAAAGAAAAGAAAAAGAAAAGAAAAGAAACTTATACGGGAAAGCAAAGTGAGGATGGATGGGGGGTCCAGAGCATCACTGTGTCCAGAGAATTAGAAACATTGGTGTATCTTTCCTCAGTGTGGAGCAGAAGGATCCTCACGTGCATCATTCATTCATCCTTACATAAGTAGGACCCTCCCAGCAAGTGCCAGGCACTGTGCCAGGCTCCCTGGTCATGGAGGACCCTCTCCAGGACCTAAGTCTGACTGTACTGTGATGCATGGAAGCATGGCCATCGCCCACCGTGAACTCACAGTTCAGACCTACAGGGCCGACGGCAGCTGTCCTGGAGACTCACTGAGTCAGAATGGAAAGTGGGAAAGTCAGGCAGGAATTGGAAGATAAAGGCCTAAAATTTAAAGTTTTTAAGCACCACACATAGAGGCGACAATATTTCAGGCATACTAGGTTAAACCAAGCCTAGTATTTAATCAGTTAATCAATCAATTAAGATTTCCTCTGCTTCTTTTGACTCTTTAAATGTCACTACTCATACACTCTAAACCATCTCTGTGCTTTGTAAGTCACATCTTTGTGGTGGAGAAGGGTTCCTGTGGAGGTCAGAGGACAAACTCAGGCACAGTTCATCAGGGGCTACCAACCTTCTTTTGGAGAGAAGTGCCCTCCCCCAAGACAGGCTGTCTCTGTGTAGCCTTGACTATTCTGGAATTGACCCTGTAGACCAGGCTGGCCTCGAACTCAGAGATCTGCCTGCAAGAGAGAAGTGTCTCGTTAGACTGGAAGTCACCAAGTAGACAGCCCACAAACCCCAGGGATCTACCTGTCCCCACTCCCCAGGGCTGGGCTCACAATACAGGCCATCATGTGTAGCTTGGGGCTCTGAGAATCAGACTTACCTCTTCCCTCTCATAAAACAGACACTTTACCCCATGGACCTGTCTTCCCAGCCCCTTGGAATTCTTCCCAGCCCCTTGGAATTCTGTTTCTAATGAAGATTCTTGGCTTAAACTGCTCAAAGCAAACAGTCCCAGATGCAGGCGTGGATACAGGAAGGCTGGGGGAGTCTGGGCGAGGGAACCCATTTGAGACATTCAGCTATCCCAATCCAGCCATTCAGTTCATGTTCTCTGGGGGATGTAGCCATCTCAGGCTCAGACTGGGAATCTCGGCTGCTGCTGTGGTAAAGGTGCTTATCCTCAGTTACCCTCAGAAATGCCCACTCTCCTCAAACCCCATGTTGTTTTCTGCCATCATCTCCACCCACAGAAAGTGCTCCCCCTCCAGGTCCCCAGCTAGATCCACCATGCCTCCCACACCTGCATATCTTCACAGGGGACGCCTGAGTCTCCAGGATGATCCTCTTCTTTCTCTGTTGGCTGCTCCTCTGAACAGTCTGATGAAGTCATTTTAATTAAAGTGCCAATTACACCCAGAGGAAAAGGCAGGGAGCTCGGAGTTCTGCAGGGGTGGGCGGGCGGTACCGATGGTGACTCAGGGAGATGCTTCTCCGCCAGCCCAGGGCGGCCCTGACCCGTTGTCTCACAAAAACAATGATGACGGTAGTGACAGTGACCAAGATGTTTTCCAGTGTGTCATTGCATAGGTCCCTCATTGACTCCTACTCAGTCCTCAGAATAGCCTTGCGGGATGGTTACCATTCAGGGAGGAGAGGACATCTCCCTGGAGTGGCTACTGAGTGTCAGGTCAGCATTTGAACCCAACACCTGGTCTAGCAACTCCAGGCCACCACATTGGATGTTGTGATTCCTAGAGTAAGGTCTATGGGCCTTCCAGGGGGTAGCTCGAACCAGCTTCTGCATTGTGCTTGCACACTTGTGTGTGCACATGACAGTGTCTTCCACTAGTACTCTCCGCCTTTTCTTTGGGGGCAGGTCTCTCACTGAGCCTAGAGCTCACTGGTTGGCTAGGCTGGCTGGCCAGCAAACTCTGGCGATCTGCCTGTCTCCCCTTGGTCTTCTCCCTGCCTCAGACAGATCCACAGGCCTGCTTTTACTTGGGTTGGCCATCCAAACTCATGCTGGTGTGGCAGGCCTTTTACCTTCTGAGCTGTCTCCCTAGCCTGAGGTACTAATCTCTAGAGAAATGTCAGTCCTAGAAACTGATAGCCAAGTAGCCCAGAGCCAAAGGCACTCAGGGCATCAGATGGTCCAGGACACAGGCTTTTGAAGAATGGTTGTAGTGCTTTCTAGAATATCCCCAGGGCTGCCATACTGAAGGTCTGGTCCACAGCTTGGCACCGCAGCACTTTGAAGTTTTAGATCTTTGGAGATAAGTCCTTAAAGGGGATTCTAGGATTCTCCCCTCTCCCTCTCCTTCTCCATCTCCCTCTTTCCTTACCCCCTTCTGTTGTATTATTGTCTTGCCATAGACCACTAAGCAACTTGGACTTGAACTAAAAACTCCAACATTCTGAGTCCTGAGACACATGTCTTTGTCAGTTGGGCTCTCCGGTATTTGTGATAGTGACTATCAAAGACAAGGATGGGGTTTTATGACCTGAGAGTGATGGTCAACAGATACGGGCAGAGAGAGCTTGCCGAGGGCAGAAAGAGAGAGAGACAGCCATCTCTGCTGACCAGACAGACCATTCCCCTGCTCCACATGGGTCCCGGCTGCTGTGTAGCTGTGAGTAGACAGGCCCGGCTGTTTGCTTCTTCCCATGAGTACTCCGGCCCCCGTCCCTGCCTCTCTCTGCTCTTACACATCTGAGCCTATGTTACTGGTCCTCTGGAGAGAACTTGCAGGTTCAGCGAAGATGAGTGAAAGCCACCCATCTGTCTTGGCATAGGATCTGGGTTTGAGTCTGACTTCCAGAGCACTCTGTTGGGTGGGTGGGAGGATGGTGACACTGGCTGTGTGACTTGGGTACATTGTGTTGGCTAAAGACATTTTTGAGGAGCTGGGAAGACCATGGTGTGTGGAAGTTGGGATATCAGAGGTATAGTTTACATGCTGGTCTAACACCCTCTTGACCCTTTCAGCTCTAAGAACTTTGTTTTCCCCCAGAGATAGAACCTTCTACCTCCTGACTTCTCAGCTGAGGGACTACTGTGATCAGCCTAAACTGGGTCACTAGTGATTATATATTATGATTTCCCAAGGTATGCATACTGTTCCCAGGACAGTCAGCTGATACTGTGTTTGCAGAGACAAGGAAAGGAGGGGGGTCTCTTTCTCCTGAGACCACAGAACTGATAGGTATAACGTTTGGGGTGGCTGAGGGTATGTAGCTACTATGGGAGGAAAGGGCCTCAAAGCAGGAAGAATTCAGATCAAGGACAGTGTGGTGGTTTGAGACAACAGCCTGAGCCTCTGGAACTCTGGAGCCCTGGAGCTTCCAGCCTGGAGTCAGTCAACATGCCACATTTAATCACCATTTGTAGCTACAAGAGTGTTTGACTTATAAAAAGTCAAGTCGACTGGAGAGATGGCTCAGCAGTTAAGAGCACTGGCTGCTCAGCCAGGGTTCAATTCCCAGCAACCACATGTCAATTCACAACTACTTGCAACTCCAATTCCAGGGTACCTGGCCCCTTCACAGTCATAGAGGCAGGCAAAACACCAGTGCATGTAAAACAAAAGTAAATCTTAAAAAAAGTCAAGTTGGAGGTTAGGGAGGGGCCTTAGCACTTACAGCATCTATCATACAAATGTGAAGACTGGAATTTATATTCCCAGATCCTCTGTGGGTTGGATGTGTGTTTTATGTCAATTCAACACAAGCTGAAGAAGTCTGAGAGGAGGAACCCCAATTAAGAAAATGCCTCCATAAGATCAGACTGCAGGCAGGCTTATAGGACATTTTCTTAGTTACTGATGGGGGAGGACGATGGGGTGGTCCTGGGGTCTATAAGTAAGCAGGCTAAGCAAGCTATGGAGAGCAAGCCAGTAAGCAGCATCCTTTCATGGCCTCTGTATCAACTCCAGGTTCCTGCCTTGTGTTCCTGTCCTGACTTCCTTTGGTGATGTACATTTGTTGTGGAAGTGTAAGCTGAATAAACCCTTTCCTCCCCAACTTGCTTTGGTCATGGTGTTTCATCACAGCTATAGCAACCCTGACTAAGACACCATGAAGTGCTGGGTAGACAAGGGGCTGCCTGACTATAATTCCTTCCTCAGATGGTGGAGACATGAGATCCTTTATGAGTCACTGTTTGACTGAGAGATCCTGCTTCACTGAACAACAGGGAGGAGAAATCAATGATGAATCTGTACATCAATGTGGGCCCCTACATTCACACTCCCACAACTGCCCACACACAAGAAAAATAGGCATGCACAAATATACCCATGCCCACAAACATATGTACACACACACACACACACACACACACACACACACACACACACACACACACACACACACACACCTCCACCCACACACATATGGACTACATGCACACACACATATGTACCACACATATATAAACACACATGTGCACTCCACACACCTATGTATTATACACATACAAATGCACTACACACATATGTACTATACACACACATAAACACACATATGCATTCCACACACATATGTACTACAAATACACATGTTTGCACTACACACACATATGTACTATACACACATGTACTACAAACACACACATGCACCACACACACACATGTATACATATATGTATTATGCACACATATGCTTTCCATGCACACAAACATATGTACTACATACACACATATGTGCTTCATGTACACAAACATAACACACACACACACACACACACATACACACACAAATGGAAAAAGAAAAACATCCAGTTGATCTTGAAGACTAGTTTGGCTGGAAGTCAGGGATGCCGGGAACGTCTCTTGGGGTTTCCATTCTGCATTTCTTCTTCTATAGATGGTTGAAAGATGGTTTGGAAGCCCACCATGACCAAGTGATGACCTCAGAGGTGTGCAAACCCCACTGTGATGGCTTTTCTTGGTTATCAACTTTACTACATCTAGAAATAAGTAAAACCCCCAAACAGAAGGACACACCCAGGAGGGCTTTTTTTTCCCCCTCTTTTCTTTATTTGAAGTGGGAAGACACATCTTTCTAGATCTTTTGAGCTGGGACAATCCACCTCTAATCTGGGCCACACCTTCTGCTGGCAGTCTATACAGAGGCCATGGAAGGAGGAAGTTTGCTCTCTCTGTGCCCACTTGCTCTGGATTTTGCTAGTTCATTCCTTCCCCAGTATTAGAGCCTACTTCTTTGGTATTGTGGTGTACTCTGAAGACCAGCTGAGGCACGGAGCCTTGTGGACTGAGCAAGTGCCGGATTCTAGACCTGCCATTGGTGGACAGTCATTGTTGGATTAGCTGGGCTGCAGCCTGTGAGCCATCCTAGTAAATGAATTCGTTCTGTAATTTTACCACTTCATCACTGGACCGAATTTACCATATATTTTTGAGAATAAGACTATCCTTTGTAGAGTATAATTACCAGAGTTAGCCAACTTTACACTGATAGAATACTGTTTTCTGTTCCGCAGGGATCATCCAAGTGTCACCAATGGGTCTATGACATCTTCAACTTTTCTCTCAGTGCCTCGAATTGAATCCAGTACCTTACGCACGCTAAGTAAGAGATCTGCCACTGGGAGCTACATCCCTAGTCCCTCATTTATTTACTTAGTTGTTTGTGTGTGTGAACGTGTCTGTGTGGCGTATATGTATGTGTGTAGGTGCCCAGGTCTGTGTACATGCAGAGGCAGAAGAGGACATCAGGCATCCACCCGGATCCCTTTCCACCCATTCCTCTGAGGCTGGGTTTCTCCCTGAACCTGGGGCGCATGCTTTCTCCACTGGATTGGAAACCTGCTGTCTCTACCCCCTTCCGAGGTGGGGTTACAGACATGCATAGGATTCCAGGCTCGACACATGGGTGTTGGGGTCCCAAACCCAGTCTTCATGGTGGTGCAACAAGAGCTTTTAACTTCTAAGCCATCTCTCCAGCTCCTGGGACTAATTTGAGCGGTAGAGCAGCATCCCCTTTTGGGATTTTGTATCACTTATTTCTGACTGCTCTGCAGTTTGGAATGTTCCACTGCCTTAGGTTTACTCGCCTCCACCTCACCACTGGAGTTTTGCTTCCCAGCATGTTTCTTAGAGGGTCCCTCTGGTGCGCCAAGCTGTCACGGCCAGAGAATTCATTTCCAATAGCAGAGTCCCACAGTGCTACCGTGCACCCCTCAGCCAGTCAGTCACCTCAGGGCCTTGAGGGCTGGACCCATTCCATCAATGATGAGCTGATCACTGGGTTACAGTGGTTGCCTCCTAGGTCTCTGCATGGCAAAGCTGCTGCTTCCCCTATAACCAAACCCCTCAGAATGGAGAACTTAACATTAGAAGTTTCTCCCAATTCAAGATTCAGGTATGGCTGAGGTCTGCTGTGGCCTCAATTTGTGAGTTATAGATGGCCACCTTCTCACTGCTTGAAAGAGGGAGAGAGCCCTCTTCCTGATGTCTTCTCTTACAAGGAGACAAGAATCCATCTTTCAGATATGCTCACCCCCTCCCCGTGACCTCACTGAAACATACTCACTTAGAAAGGTTCCATTTCCAAACACCCTCACACTGGGGATTGGGCTTCCCCAAAGCATCAGAAGGCGTATGCTTCAGTTAATAACTGCTGTATTATTCTGATTGGCTTAGGCTTTGGAAGCCCCATTTACTGAACTGGAGCTAACATTGTTTTCTATATTCTCATATTAGGCAGGGTTCCCCAGAGGAACAGAACCAATAGACTGCATCTATCACAGAAGCACATTCACTAAATAGCTTACCAGAGGTGTCCAACTTCTTGACACTGTAACATGACATCAATGTCTACAAAACTCGTACTTTAGGACACACAATTGAGATGCAAAAAAACAAAAACAAAAAAACAAAAACAAAAAAAAACAAAAAAACAAAACCTCGTCGTGTTTAAAGTAAGTTTACAATTGGTGTTGGGCCGAATCATTGCTCTCCAGGGACTGAGAAACTTGTGTCTGCTCAGTGCGCAAGGCTGGAAGTAAGTCCCAGTTATGTCAACCTGGTGTCGAAGGCCTTGGAAGATCCCTGGGGAGTTTTGGTCCTCACTTCCTGTAGGGAGGCCAAAGGAGCTGGAGTTTGATGTCAATGAAGGGTGGTGGTGGCAGCAGCAGCACTGACAGACGAGTTTACCAACAAGAAGCAGAAGCGAGCAGGTAAGTACCTTAGGGTTCACTGTGTCTGAGTCACTTGTGGGAAGACAGAGCTCACACTGAGGGAGATTCCCCTCAGTTAGTTCTTCCTAGAAATGCCATCGCAGACCAACACAGAGAGGCACCTCTTAGCTGATGCCAGATCCAGTGAGGTCGACCATCAGAGATGCATCATCCTTTTGGTTCTCTTAGGCCTTCAGAGACATTAGATGTCGTAAGTCTACCCTGCTTTCCTTGGACTGGGGAAACCTTGTTGGCATTGAGCCTGGGTCCAGGCGGCCTTTGACCTGGCCCTTCTTTCCCACGGGGTTGGGCATGGAATGTGAGTCTTCATGTTGCCAGGCAAGCTCTCTGCTCCTGAGCTGCACCCCAGCTCTGGGCGACTGTCTGAAACTAACAGGCTTCTCTGGTAGCCCGGGGACTTTGGGGGGGGATCTTTGGGTATCTCATCTGTGAGATGAAAACCACAGCTTTCCGGACAATCTTTGGACATTTTATTTTTAGCTTTGCTGCAATCTCTTCATAAGAAACCTGGCGGATAAAACAGACATGACAGAGGAGGCCTCCGAGAAATTAATCTGTTTGTGGCTTCTGAGCAAGATGGAGCAGGGATGTGCCCCACCCTTCCACCCCAGCGGCCATGTAGCCAGACCTTTAGTTGCAAGTTGCAGGGTTTAATAATTTGTATTTATGATGAGGTATTTTTTTTTTAAATTCCATCAAGTTGCTGTTTAGAGCTAGGGGGAGTTCAGCCCATAAAGTGCTTGTCACGCAAACGTGGGGCTCTGAGTTCAAGGCCCAGCTTGTCTCATTTGTAAAGCAGTCACGAGGATGCTGTACCTCTGGGTGATCTCGGAGGTTAAATGAGGCAGCTGAGCACAGTGGTGCCATCTGTAATCCCAGCTTCCTGGGTCACTAAGGAAAGACTCACATTCTAGGCCAACCCAGGCAAAGGGGGCGGGGAAGGCAGCTCAGAGGCAGAGTGCTCTGCCAGCATAAGGCCTGGGTTCAATCCTCAATACACACACACACACACACACACACACACACACACACACACACACACACACACACGAGATCCACATGAGATGATCCGTGGATCACTCCTGCCTAAGAACTGACAGAGAATGTAATATCAGGTAAAAGTTATTGGGGTTTTTGTTTTTGTTGTTGTTAATAGCTGTGCCAGTGGCAGTTGAAGTGTAGGGGGCTATTCCGGCAGAGATGCCTGGCAGACAGACTTGGGCAGGTCTAGAGCTCAGAAGGAGTCCTGCGTGGAACAGAGATGTGGCTGCTCTCAGGCTACAGCTGTTGTCTCATTCCAGAATGCCCAAACAGCCCGGAGCAGTCTTCATTAGACTGAATGACCAGAGGCACTCTTTACTCAGCAACCAAGGGCACTTGGTCCATGACAAAAGCTCCTGGTCACTGAGTGCTCCACGGTGAGCACGCTGTCTTGACCTCATTCCCTGTGGATGTCTTAAATCCTCCCCAGTATCAAGAATGTGTGACATCCAGCAAACAAGAATATATGGCATTTATTCTGTAGGTAGGAGTAGTGGAGGGATAACCATAGGAGACCATGCCTTTCAGCCCTTTCCTGATTTCTAGACACACATGCGCGTGCACGTGCACACACACACACACACACAACACAGATAGACACACATATACGTACCACATACACAGTCTCTCTCATATACACACACCCTTACCTTCTCCCTCCCCCCTCACATACACACACATACATATAACACACACAGATAGACACACATACACACACACCACATTCACACACACTCTCTCACACACATACACACACTCACTCAAAAACACCACACTCTCGCACACACACTCTTTCGCACACACATACACATCACATACACACACGTTCTCTCTCTCTCTCACACTCCCTCCTCACTCACACACTCTCACGTACACACTCGTACACTCGCACACACACACACACACACACACACACACACACACACACACACATAAGAATGTCCTTCTTCAGTTCTCTCTTCTCTTGACTGTGGATGCGATGTGACTAGCTGTTTAACGTTCTTACCTTTTCCACAAGGACAGGCTGCAACCCGGAAGTGTAAGCCGAAATAAGTCCTTTTACCGCCTAAATTTCTTTGTGCCAGGAATATGATCGGAAATGACGTGAAGCTAGAGCCCCAGCGAACTGTCCTGTGAGCTTCTGGAGATTCTCCTGCCTCCATCTTCCATCTCACCGTAGGAGCAAGGGGCTGGTCACAGTCTGCTTGATGTGGCTTCTGGTATAAGATTCGAACTCATGTCCTCATCCTTGCAAGGCAGGCTCTTTACCCACTGGGCCAAGGACTCCTTGGTCTCTCTTCATTTTGAATATGAGCTGCCATTTCCTATTCTGTAGCTTTCTATACATTACTGTTATGCTTCTCTTTTCTAATGATTTCTCACCCATTCATCAATTTTTAGGGATATTATTTACTTTGCGTGCATTTGTAAAAGTCTTTCTGTTGTTGACTTTTAGTTCTATCCCATCATGGTCAGAGGAAATATTTTGGATAACCAGTCCTTTTAGATGGGTGGGGCACTTTCTCTCTTAATGTAGTGGTCTGCTCTGGAAGACTGTCTGTGTGCATTGAATTGGGCTGACGGGATGGATGTTCCTCAGGGGCTCGGCCTCCTCAGTGACAGTCACCTTGTGGGAGGAAGGTCCAATATTCTGATGCTGTGATTTGACACAATGTATTGGTTCCATTCACAGCCATCCTGGGATGCACACATGGGTTGGGCACATTTTCTATTTCCTTATTTATTTGTCTTCAGTGTGTCTATTACAAATGGGGAGGAACTTACTTACAAACAGACACATGTAATGTAAAGGGAGAAAAGGTTTATATCCAATCATAGTTCATGGTCACAGTAGCAGGATCTTAAGGGAGCTGGTCACACTATGTCCACAGTCAAGAAGCAGAGAGCTGAATGCTGGTTTGCAGCTCTACTGCTTTGTTTTATGTTGTCCTTCAGACCCCAGCCTAGGGAATGGTGCTGCCCACAGTGGGCACAATCAAGATAACTCCCTACAGGCATGCTTAGGTCATTCTAGACCTCCTCAAGGTAACAGTTAAGATGAATTTTCTTCAGTTGTATCATATGGAAAGCACACAGTTAATATCAAGCTGTAATGTGGCTGTGCTGTTCTGTATTCCCCCTGCAAGAGAACCATAGGGCTTTTTATTCTTACTTGAACTCCCTATTGTTGGGTTTGCTTCTTAAGAAATGTTGTTCAACATCTATGTCATGTAATTTCAAAATGGTTCAGATTTTTCTTTCCCTAGTATTGAAGACATTAACTACCTTTTGGAATGCATAGTTCACATGTAGGTCTCCTCACTGACACAATGTCAATTGAAGTCTTTTGTCTATTTTCATGTTTTTTTAACTGTTCTTTTAGGTTATAAACTAGTTCTTTATGTGACATTTGAGACACAGATACACTTCATGGGTCTTTAGAAGAGCCTGTGTTCCTACAATAATGAGATCTGATTTATACTTTCTCCCACGAGTTGTTTTTTGCTATTATAGCTAAGAAGTCTTTGTTCAGACTGGGGAGATGGTAAAGCATTTGTTTTGCGAGCATGAGGACCCAAGTTCAATCCCTAGTACCCACATAAAAATTCTGGGCATGGTGGGGACAAGTGGATCCTTGGAATTTCTGACCTGCCTAGCCTCGCCTCATTGGTGAATTTTAGGCTGGTGAGAGATGTCTCAACTAAGAAAGGTGGATATCACCTGCTGAATGACAGCTGACAGCCAAGGCTGACCTCTGGCCTCCACATGCATGTGCACAGAAGTGCACATGTACACACACACACACACACACACACACACACACACAAACCTCATAAGAATTTTATCCTGTCTGTTTTCTAACATTACCATGAATTTTTAGTTTATATTATGAACATATATCATAAAGCTTAATATTTATACTAAAATATAAATTTATGAGATGTAAATTGTAAATTTATCATATAGATATATTTATATCTATCATTGGCTTATAGCATGTAAATGTATGATACGTCAGACTTTGATCTATTTGCGTTATTTTCATAGCATGTGGTGTGTGGTTCAGTGCTGATTTATTTATTTTGCGTTATCTATCCAGTTATTTGGTTTGTTGAAAAGACTTTAATTTTTCCATTAAGCTGCTTATCCTGTTTCTCTTTCATCTAGACCTACTGTCCCCTGCATACAACGTATTTGTTCCTGTTGTCAAGACACACACGCTACATGATTTTCACACCGTAAGTGGAAATAAAAGTCTTCTCAAGTGGAAATAAAAGTCTTCTCACTTAAACATTTTTTGAAAATCTCGAAGTTTCTGTAGCAGAGCATCAAGCCAAGCTGAGGGTGCAGTCACAAGACCTGGACAAGGCGCAGGCCATTCTCATGGATTTCATCCCCGCAGTGGCCAGGGATGACGTGGGCTGAGGCTGGATCCCTGTTCTTAGAGATGGCTCCTTCTCAGTGACATTGCCTCCTATAGCTGTAAGTCTGTCTGGTTAGGTGACAACGATGTCTGATATCCTGCACCTTCTGTGCCAACAGGGACGGTTTGCTTTGTTTTGAGCCCTTCCCCAGAGAGCATGGGTTTTCAGTATGTCTGAATGGCGACTCCCTTACATAGCGTTTCCTGGCATGTGTTCTGCCATTCACATAGAGGAAAGGGTCTGGGGAGTGGGGCGGGGGAGGGTCCCTTGGTGGCCGCCTTTCTCCTGGTTCTCTGTCAAAGGCATCCATGGCTCTATCCTCCTCACATCCCCATTTGCAATTTGTCACACATCTCGGCTGAGTTAGCCTGGTGCCACGCGCTCACTTCTCGGAGGTGTCTGACTTTCCTTACAGTTTAGGTTGGCTGGCAGCCCATAACCCAAGCTCTTTCTGATGGACTCAGAGCGTGTACAAAGTCTGGTTGTTTTGTTGTGAGAGGAGAAGTGATGCTCTGGCAAGAATGTTTCCCTCTTAATGAGGCTTGGAAATCTATCGAAAAATCTAAATTTTCATCATGACGAATGTAGAGTAGCAAATTGCTCATCTGGGTCCAAAGGTGAATCCAAGGTCCCCTTTGTTTCATCTATTCTTATGCACAGGAATAAATTCTTTCAGCGTATCCTATGCTCCAGTCAGTGTCAACTGTCATATGTCACTTAACAGTGTGTGTTAAGTCAATAGAGAGATTCAACCACCCAGCCTTCAAATTAGTATCCGAGAGCTTGCTAATGCCTGAGAAAGCCAGGGACTGGACACATCCAAGAGAGACGATCATTTGCATCAGAGGGAGATTGGTAGGGCTCAGGGGGACTATGGGTCATTCTTTTGTGTCATTTAAAAAGTGGGAAAAGGAAGAAATGTGAGAGAAATAAGAGCATACCAATGTCCTCCCCGTCCTCCGTGAATCCCAGCTCCACTGCTGTCTTCTCAGGAGACCTGAGCTTTGAAGCATCAGACCCTGGATTCAAGGAGAAGATGAGAATCTCTTCTGAGATCAGCTGCAGCAGTGGAGTGACAGGCTCTCCCCTGCCTCTGTGCGCGCACGCATGCACACGCGTGCACACACACACACACACACACACACACACACACACACACCATCACTCACCTGTCTCATCTCTGCAATGAAACATCTGACAGAGAGAGCCTAAGGAAAGGGAGTTTATTTGGTTCACAGCCCAAGAGGAAGCAGTCCCAGCATGGTGGAGAAGAGTTGGTTTGGTGGAAGGGACAGCTCGTGACTGGAGCAGCAGGAGAGTATCTGGTCACTTAGCACTGGCAGCCAGGAAGCAGAGCACGCAGGCTGGGGCCCACACCAAGCTCCAGCCCATGAGGGCTATCCTCTCTACCCACAGTGACACTGACCTTTCCCCACCTAGGTTCCATCTCCTAAAGTTTCTATAGCTTCCCTAAACAACTCCACCACCTGAGGACCAAGTGTTAAAACACGTGACTGTGAGCTCTGTGTGTGTGTGTGTGTGTGTGTGTGTGTGTGTGTGTGTGTTGGGTTACTTCATATTCAAACCATACAAAATGCTTGCTCTATACATTCGTTAGCACGCAGTAAGAACTCAGCAAATGTAAGAGTGTCTATTTCCTTGTCTCTACCAGAAGCAGGTTGGGGTGCCTACTCAATGCAGGATAATCAGTCCTTGCACGAGTGAGCCTCTCCTGCCCCTGTGTGGCGTGTTTAGTAATTGCCAGGCTTCCTCATACACAGAAAGCCAAATGATTGTTATTTATTTCACCCTTATGTTGTAGATCACCTTTTACTTCCGGCTCCAAACTCGACTCTACAGTTTCTTATTTAGGTTTCTTAGGTATTTAGGTTAGGTGTTTGGATCTCTCTGTTTCCCTCAGAGGCTGGGAAGCCCCTTTGTGGTCACAGACTCATCTCAGGCCATCTATGATACGTCACATAATGAGAACAACATACGTAACAGTTCTCCTCCAAACACTTCCATGACACTGGCATATGAAGTATGTGCCACCGTCAAGAAGAGTCCCACGCACCAGCAATGTGATGCGTACTCAGGTGTCCATCTTAAGATGTGACTTTGTTCATAGGCCTGGATTTGCAAAAGATTTCCGGTGAAATGAAGCTGGTCAGAATGAAGCTGGTCAGAATGAATTCGGATGGGAATCTGTCATGTTTCTAAGGACACATTTTCAAGTTTATAAGTGTGGAGAAGAACCAGTCTTCGGCTCATAATATACCTGAAAGTTACCCGCTCAGTTAGCTTCTGCATTTGTCCAATGTCTATGACTGATAACACAGCACCACAGCCTGGGTACACTAAAAATAAGAAAGGTCTCTTCTGGCTTATGGTCTTGAGCCAGAGTCAAAGAGCCACAGCTAGTGGTAGCTTCTTTGTTGACGACAGGGTCACAAGGTGTCTCTGGGCAGCACATGCAAGAGACCAGGAATGCACATGCATGGATGGCTCCCATGGTCTCTCTGTCTTCTTAGAGCACCGCTTATCATCATGGGGATCTCTCCTGATACCCTCCCCTAATCAGAATATTCACCCCCTATGCTGCTGTTATGTAGCAATTTTTTCTGAGTGAAAGCATTTCATCCTGGTGAAGACCCTGTAAGGTTCTATTGGAGCTCATTAAGACTCTGGAAGTAACCAACTCAAAAGGCTCAAAAAAGTCCCTAAAACTTAACAGATACACACAGCTCTTCTTTCCTCAGCAGTAAGGATGGCTGAAGAGGGGGGCACTCTCGGACCTGTCAGGCTGCCTGCAAGTCATGTGGAGACCTCCCAGGTTCCAGCTTTCATGAGTTCTCACTGATACTGGGGTGAACCTCGGTGATTCAATCGCCTTCAGCGGTCCATGCTGCTGTGAGTAACCCCAATAAATTCATTGGTTCACCAAATTGGACTTTGGTGGCATGTCTGTACTTAGGTCTCTTAGTGTTTCTTAATCTCTGAGGTGAGCATATGTTTGTTCTTATCTCCTCAGGAATAGCACCTTGTCTAAACCCTACAGTCAGATCAATGTCTCCTCCTTTGAGTAGCTCAGAGCGGGAGTTTAATTCCAGCCTGTATTTGATTTGGGAGACTCACCAAACGTTCAAACCAGAGCAGGTTATTATTCAAACTCATACTTTCAAAAATATTTCAGTAGGATATGTTTAATTATACATAAAATGATTTCCATGACATTTTCACACTAGAAAAGCAAGCAAGGAATTTGAGTGGATGTATTGCAAAATATGGGGCCAGGCAAATGAACCCGTGAGTAAAAGATGACTTCCCAAATTCAAATGATCTTCAATTTTCCACCCACGACACTGGGAAAGACTTAAAAGCATCAACTGTGTTGCCAAGGGTGGGGATCAAGTGGGGACAGCCTGACACTGGCGTGCTGGATGATGTAATGTGCCACCAGATTCCCAGGAAAACGAACAAGTACCCATTGCCCTAGGTCCCAGGGGCGCTGGCTTCTGATGGCTCTTAGCAGAGTCCGTCCCTGTGAACTGTCATTAACTAGAGAAAGTCACCCCAGTATCATTTACTTTTCTTGTCACTGTAACCAAATACCTGACTAGAATTAGCTTAAGGGAGGAAGGGCTTATGTTGGCCCATAGTCTGAGGGGAAGTGTCGCATGCACTTTACAAAGCTTTGACGTAGTCACGTCCGATGTGCATTTGGCTTACTTTCTTCCTCAAAGAGATTAGGTTAGGTCTGTTATTTGTGCACACCGGATCGAGTTAATCATCACAATAGTTGTCACCAGACTGGGCTGTGCTTAAGTATGGCTAAAATAACTCGGCATCAGACTCCCAAAGTTTGAACTGATGCCAGCTACTGAGTCAATGCTGCACCTCTGTCTTCCACAGTCCATCTCTCTGCTGCCCATGAAGGGTCACAGAAATCCCCTCAGGGACTATTGTACAGTCCAATCGAAAGTTCTTCCAAGCTGTCATATCCAATGGCTGTCGCACGTGGTAGCAGAAAGGTCCAAACCCTTGACCTTACCTCTGACCAGCCGAAGGAGCCAACCTCAGCCCTCCTCCAGGCCCATTGCATGCTTCTGTGAACTGAAGTCCCCACTGGGGCGGGGTGGGACCTCGCTTGTCTTAGAGATTTGGTGAAGCCAAGTGATGAATTTCAGAACTATGGAGAGTTAACGCTACAGACCAGAAGCCAAAATATCATGGGCCATTTTCCGCCCCCAGGGCAAGTCATTTACTCACAGCAAGCCTGCTGTGCCATCTGTCTGACCTAACACAGTAAGACTACTTGAAAAGAAAAACTCAAAACTTTAAAGCCACTTGCCTTCACCAATGCACAGGCTCCAACTGTCAGCCGGTGGTAGCTGAGGCTATCACGAGACTTCGCTCCCCGTTTGCTTACCCAATGTCTCCAACCAGGCATCTATCAAACGAGTGATTCATGACTTCGTTTGCTCCTTTACCCTAAAAACCCACATCAGACCATGGTGTCTGAGTTATCCGAATCTGTGTTCTCAAGACCATAGCCATTCACTGTTGGCTCCAGAGTAAGGGATCCCTTATTCCTGTGGAGGCGAGAGCCATGTTTTTGTATTGATGCTACGTTTGCTCACTCTCCCATGTCACCCCAAGAGCCCATCCCTATATATCACACACACATTGCCCTGCTTCCCTGATCCAGTGTGACAGTCATGAAGGAGGGTGGGGAATCTTCCCTCTTGTTGAATCTACATGTATGTTTCAATGTGAAGTCTCCACGTTCCACAGTGTATCACGTTTAAACGGTAGCATCTCCGTGACTCTCTTATACCCAGTTGCTGGACTCCACGGGAACACAAAGATCCCCTGACCCTAACTCCTTTCTCAGGACTGAGCTACAGTGCAGCTACGGCTGATTTTCTCTTGCTTTTTTCAACGTTCTGTGTTTCCATGTAACTCTCGGGCTCTCTTGCGATTTGTGTCTGATAAAGCAGGATTCTAATTAACCAGTTCCCTTCACCTTTATGACCAAATGGCTTTAGCTAGGAGCGCCATAGCATTTTTTTTCTTTTTTTCGGACTGGGGACCGAACCCAGGGCCTTGTGCTTGCTAGGCAAGTGCTCTACCGCTGAGCTAAATCCCCAACCCCGCCTGGCTTTAGAAATGGCATGTGCTTTGAGGTAGAAGTGCCTTATGCTGGAGTGTCCCATTTCCTGAGTGTCTGGCTTTTTGACTCTGTGACACAAGACTGTCACATGCTAGGAATGTACAACTGAGTCGCTCCCCAAATATCTCATCAGGTCGTAAAGGATGCTGATGACTTTGTATCGGGCTGCATTGGTAGCCTTCCTTGGTTGCATGGCCAGGGTTGGACAAGCAAGAACGGATCCCTTCTGTAAGCTTGGCGAGACTTTATTTATCCAGCAGGGGGCTCTAGAGCCTAACAGATAACTCTCGCTGGTTGGCTGAGTTCCCCAGTTTGAAGGAGCTGAGCTTTGTGGTTGGAAGAGCTCCAGGCTGCCTGGGGAGGGGTGGTAGTGTGTGAGCAGGGTGAGGAGGGTGTCCTTTTGCTGAGGACAGTGGAGAGAGACTTAGGTTGTCTACAGGGTCCGCTCTGAGAGGAGATGGAATTTCACCCCAGGGCAAACCCAAACTAAATAAATGTTAAGAAATGATGAGTTTCCTGCCCCAGATGAAGCCCCAGAATGTTCCTATTAGTTTTCTATAGACACAACCGTCTGGGCAGCAGGGCCACCCAAGGTCTCTTTCTAGAAGCTACTGTGGTTGAAAACCCTTTTTAAATTAGTAGTTACTTAGTGCTTGCACTATTGTGATGGCCCCAGCCTCATGATAGAGGTATTCTTCGGTGCTACGATTTGAGACTCGTGTGTGTGTGTGTGTGTGTGTGTGTGTGTGTGTGTGTGTGTGTGTGTGTGTGGTCTTAGCTGTCCCCAGCTCTCTCTGGCCACAGGGACTGCATTGCCATGCCTACAGATTCGTCCCACTGCCTCCCAAGAGTGCTTTATCCGCTGGAGGTGCTCTATCAGCTAGAAGATGTTGGTCCTGACAGCCCCAAGTGACAGTCCTGTGGGGGCGACAAGAGGAAGAGCCAGGCAGTGAGCTCTCCCCATGACGGCCCTGCCTGTGAAAGGAGACAGGGTGCGGGCTGAGTTCTTGATTTCCCAGGAGCCCTGACTCATGGTGCCGGAGACGAGATGATGGTGGCCAGGTCTTCACTGAGCACAACTTGCTTCTGTCTTATGAGCCAGCGTGGGTTGAGTCACACGCAGCATCTGCCTCTGCAGAACCTACTGTGCCGGGAGCTCTGTGAGGACTCAACCTGACTCAGGTCACAGAGCCCAGGGAGTCTAATGCCTAGCTCCTCTCCAGAGCTTCTCATGAGTCTAAGCACAATGTGCCCTCCCTGACACCTCCTGATGGACCCCTTTCTCTGACAGTGCTGCCAGCATTGAAAACAAACATCACCAGTATTACCACCACCTCCATCACATCATCACCACTACCACCATCATCATCATCACCACCATCACCATCATCACCACCACCATTATCACCACCACCACCATCATCACCACCACCACCATCATTATCATGATCACTACCACCACCACCATCATCATGATCACCACCACCACCACCATCACCATCATCACCATCGTAGTACTCAGTGATATTTGACTGCACAGCTTCAGCATATAGTGGTTTGGGCTCTGTGGAGGGGCACCTGGAGCAGCCTTGCTTTTACAATCAAAGCATGAACCAGAGCCAAGGAGTTGCTTGGCTGGTCTGTGTGAACTCTCCCTCTTTGTGGACCACCTGGTTAGGAAGGACAAAACACGGATCCAGTTCTCATCTGGCTATGAGTTCAGTTTCCCTCTAAGGCCTGAGTGAGGTCTGAGTTTGGCTAGATGAGGGCCCTGGATGTCGTATCTCCATCTGCCTGTGGATGCCTGATTAGTGAAGGCTGGACCATTGCCTGCCTTGGAGTGCTCACATGGTGCCTCCTCTTGCCGGGCCTCTGCCTGTGTGCCTTCCTTCTCCCAAGTGCTGTTTGCCGCACCGGACACAACCAACCTTCTCTTCAGAAAACCCAGGACTTCCCGCTTTGTGTTGAATTTGAGCTGTCGCCTTCTCCTGGAAGCCTCTCTGGGCTTAGCTGTCTTCAGGATACACTGAAGGTCCTTTGCTCCAAGTGTAGCCTTCAACCACATCATCCACTGCTCACAGGGGTCTTTTGTGCCTAGGCCTTTCAGCCTGCGGTTCTGAAAGTACCACTGTTGTGTTTGCAAGCGTGTCCTTAGGGTGTAACCCAGGGAGAACAGGACTTTTCAAGGGCTTTCTAGATGAAGCTGTTGTCTGCAGAGTTCCTGAGAAGAAATGGCATGGCATACAGCAACAGAAGCAGGAGAACAGGCGACGGACGGCTAGTTCTGATGGGGATGAAAGACGTTCTTCCTGGATGCTGGCAGATCCTGCAGGACATCTCGGGAATCCTGGTGTTAGAGGCTAGGTCAGGGAAGACCACACGGCAGGAGAATGAGAAGAAAAAGCAGGGGTGGGACCTGGCCATCGGATGTTTGTATGCCTTACGTTTGCCAGGGTTGAGCCATGGCCATTCGGATGGTGCCATACTTCGTGCCATTCGCTTGTTTGATCCCTAGAGCCCAGATGAAAGTTCTGCTCATGGTGGGGTGCATCTGTATTCCCAGTGCTAGGGAAGCAGAGACAGGAGGCTCTCTGGAGCTTGCTGGCTCCCCAGTCTAGATGAATTGGTGAGTTCTAGGTCAATGAGAGACCCTAGTCAACAAACAGACAAAAGCAGTGGATAATGTCTCATGAATGTCACCAGAATTTGTCTTCTGGCCTACACACATACATAAACACAAACACATACACACACTCACACACACATACACACACCCACACATGCACACATACACACATATACATAAACACACACACATACACACATACACGCACACATACACACATACACACATACACACATACACACATACACACATACACACATACACACACACACACATATACACACACACATACACACACGCACATATACGCACACATGCACACATACACACACATACATAAACACATACACACATACACACATACACACATATATGCATGCACATATACTCACATACATACACACATATACACACACTCAAACACATATACACACATGCACACATATACACATATACGTACACACATACATACACACACATACACACACGCACACATGCACACATACACACACATACATAAACACATACACACATACACACATACACACATATATGCATCACATATACTCACATACATACACACATTCACACACACACACACGTGCACACACACACATACACACACTCACGCACACATATACACATGCACACATACTCACACACATACACACATACTTACATACCCACACACTCACACACATATACATACACATACACACACATACATACACATACACACATATACACACATATACCCATGCACACATACTCACACACATACACAGACATACACATTCACACACACACACACACATAGACACACACACACATACACATATACACATACACACATAGACATACACATACACACATATACACACATATACCCATGCACACATACTCACACACATACACAGACATACACATTCACACACACATACACACTCACGCACACTCTCTATCTCACTCACACACATACACACATACATACACATATACACATACACACATACATACACATATACACATACACACATACATACACACAAACACACATACACATACACATTCACACATACATACACATACACACATATACACATATATAAACATGCACACATATTCACACACATACACACATACTCACACACACTCACACATACACACATAGACACACATACACACATACATACACATACACACATATACACACACATATACCCATGCACACATACTCACACATACATAATACAAGTACACGCACACACTCACACATATACATACACACGCTCACGCACATGTACATACATATACACATATACACACATGAATGCACACAGACACATATATATACATATACATACATGCACGCACGCACACACTTGCACACACACACACACACGAGTGACACTCAACACCAATAGGTTTCCAAGTCCTACCCTAGACCTGCTGTTTCCACAAGAATGCAGTCCATCTCCTGAGTAGTCATGACAACAGTTACACCACGTGCTGCCGGTTCACGACAACATGGACTGACATATCTCTATCTGAAGTTATAACGTCTCTCAATGCTTTCCACCTGGCCACAAGGAGAGCATCGCGTATTTTATGTTTATGGCTCCACCACGAGTCAGGTTGTCTGTTTCAGTAAGATAATTAGTACATGCTGTCACAACAAACTCAGCCTGGAAATGTGTGGTTCGTGTGACTTATGTGCAGGCGCGCACAGCCGAGATTTGTGCTTGATTGAGTTCAGTGGAGGCACGCGGGGAAGGATGGATGGCTGTACACGGAAGCCTTATTGAAGACTGCGTGGAGGAGACACCTGTAAGGAATTGAGGGGGAAGGCGTGGTCACTTGAGCATTCGATGCTTGGTCTCCCGTTAGTGACACCGTTTGGGTAAATTCAGGAAGTGTGGCTTACTGGTGGAAGTATGTCACGTGGGGGCGGGACGTGTTGAGGTTTCATGCATCTTTTCCAGTGTGGGCTCTCTACTTCCTGTTTGTGCTCTGAGGAGTGAACGTTCCGCTGCTTCACCAGTCCCCATCTGTCTGCCATCCCTGCTCCGCCATCATGGCCCATTATCCCTCTGGGACCGACCATCAGCCTTTCTCGTCTAAGTTGACTTAATCATGGAATCTTATCATGGTAACTGAAGAGTAAGGAAGACAGCGGCAGGCAGGGGAGAGGCCAACTTCAGCGTGTTTGCTGTGAGGTGAGTTACTCAATCCATGAGCCAAGCAGTCACTGGCTTCATGTTACTATCTAAACAGAAGGTGACCAAGTATGAGGCCATTCCTTGCCTGAAGGACAGGCCTAGTGAGGGTACAGATTTGAGCCATCCGCAGCCAGGAGGTGAGGTTATCCCTTCTGCAGATGGTGTCCACCCTGTGGAGGACCAAAGTTCAGGCGCTGTAGCGAAGGCTTTGTCAGGGACTAAGGCAACAAGAAGGCTCCAGTGGGTGGTGGGAAGCAAAGAGTACCCAGAACTCAGCACTCCTGCCTGCCCACAGCACGGACTTCCCCTCTTTCCCTTTCCGTGTCTCAAAAAGGATTTCCTCATCTGCACATAAAACAGGGCCAGTGTTATAGAAGGACATTCTGGGAAAGGTGCTGATAGCTGTTTCCCCGGGATGTTGCAGAGAATAGAGAGTGGGCGGGGTGTCACCAATCTGAAAACGGACAGCCCAACAGTGGGAGGAGGTTCTCCATAAACAGTTCAAGATATTAATGGTTCAAAAGCTGGGAAAACTCATGTGCTAGGGTTTGAATATGTCCCTCTAAAGTTCACGTCCCCAGCACGTTGGTTTATGGCATCTGGGGGTGGACCACTGGCATGTTACTTGGATTAAATGGTGATGAGGGTGAGTTCCTCAGCTTGGCTTTATGACAAGAGAGCAGAAGTAGGCTGTTGTGTTTGTCATGTTTCCCAGGTGCAGGAGCCCTGTCCTTCAGGCAAGGAATGGCTGCATATAAGGTCTCCTTCTATGTAGGGTAGTAACCTGAAGCCAGTGACCGCACTTTGTGAAACTTGTGTTGTGTTCTGAGGTGGCTGGAAGGCCCTCGCCAGGTTATGGTGTGTTCATGCTGCAAGCTGAATAAGCCTCTCTCTCTCTCTCTCTCTCTCTCTCTCTCTCTCTCTCTCTCTCTCTCTCTCTCTCTCTCTCTCTCTCTCTCTCTCTCTCTCTCTCTCTCTCTCTCTCTCTCCCTATTACCCTACTCCTCACTTCTATTAACAGAAAACCAACCAAGGAAGATGTTATCCCTAGAATCGCTCACCAAGCGGGAAAGGTGAATGAACCCTGAACAGCTGTTAACTAGGAATCCTTGAGTAAGTGCCAGCATGCAACGTACAGCCAGGCTAGAACTCAGAAGGCAAGATCGACCCAGTACAGGCCCAGTTCTGCCCCTGATGATGTGACAGTTGAATGGTACATTCAAACATGACATAGAGCCCATAAGGCTAGACGTACAAGTGGACCTCTAAATTCCAGATCAGTCTATAATGTGTAGTTTGCATGAGGGTGAGCCAAGGCAGGAGAAGTTAGGAGACATGCCAAGTGCGTAGAACCAGGCTGGGGCAATGCCTTTGCAAGCTGGGGGCTCTGCCCTGAGGAGTGGTTGGAGGTGGCCTCTTGGAGTGAGATGAGGCTGGGGAGCGGCCGGGAGCAGAGCCTCAACCCAGGTCAGTACCCTCCCAACCCAAGCTCCTCCAAGGCAGTTTATCTCAGGAGGGACCATGACTGATGTGAATGCATGCACCTGTCTTCTGCATGGATCCCAAAGCAACTGTCTCAGTGAGTCACGAGGCTCCTTTCCTGTTCTGTTTTCTGTGCCTAAGTTCCTGTTAGCGACCTAACAGATGTGCCAGCCAGGCGGGAGTTAACAGAGAGGATTTCTTGGCTCCTGGGTAGTTCAGACTCAGGAAGTTCAAGCTTCTAAGCAGTGGTCTGAGGTGGACGTTCACATCCCGTTTCACGTGCTCACGTTCTCTTCCCTGTACATCGCAGCTCTGTCCCACCTAGACTGGGTGCTGCTGGGTGACATCTGTGGGCCACTCATGTGACAAGCTCGACATGGTGATGAGTCATGGCAAGCAAACTATCTGCACGGCAGAGTCTATGCGTTAAGACACTGGGGGGGGTGGTTAGCTGTCAGCCAACTGGTAGACCTGTGCCCTTGTGGAGTCAAGGAGGGAGGGGCAGCAAACACAGCAAGTGGAATAAGGCAGCAGCAACCTAAAGGGATAGAGGACCATGGAAGGTCTGTTGGGGACAGCCAGGAAAGTAGCATCCCCAGATGGTACTCATATGATATCTAGTGAACTAGAGCAGGGGGAACATTCTCAGGAACAGGGAAGGGACTAGGGCAGCAGTGCTGATGGGTTAGAGCAGATGCTCCTGACCATAGAGGCTTCAGGAAGGGGTGGGAATACAAGCTTGATAGAGTTTGACTACAGGAGAGAAACATAAGGCTCAACATCGAGCTGTTTCTGAATGTTTGCCCCTGCTAAGCCTCCTGCCAGTGTTACTTCCTTTAACTCTCTCTAGTCACGGAGGTGAATAACCCCGGATGTCTGCATTGACAGGCAAGGACACTGTCAGCACTAAGAGTCAGTGCATGGGAGTTGGGCTCTCTGCTCTAAAGCATGACTTGGAATACAAGAAGGGGAGTTTCCTGTCACGTGTTTCATTGGGGATGGGTCATTGCTGCTTCCCTGGTATTGCTAGGGAATAATATGCCCCTGACACGGAAAGCTTTCAGAGACCTCCCAGGTCACCAGGGATGGTGTGGTTAGTTCTAGATGTCAGCTTGGCAGGGCCCCAGGTCTCCGTTACTTGGTCCACTCTGATCTAGGTGTCGGCTGTTCCGGGTGTACCTCATACAGTGTTCTATCTATTTTTAATGGATGACTTAGCCGGCAGCATTCAGTTCCATGAATAGAGGATGCATCAGGGCAGATGTTAACCTTGGAATTACTTGCAAAATGGGAGTGTGAACGAACCCCAAACACCTGGTAACTGGGAATCCTTGAGTTAAGTCCAGGCGTGAAGCCACAAGGTCAGGCTCCAGCTACTTGGAGCCAAGACAGACCTGGTATGGTCTAAATCCATCCCAAAGGTGTAACGGATGATGTAACAGGCTGCACTGAAGCATTCCATAGAGGCCATGATGTCAAGTGTGGAATTGGAGATCAAGCTGATGCAGCTCAGGTTGGGGAGTGCATGAAGCCCTGGGTTCTGTTTCCTGCACAACATAACTGGAGTGCGGCTCTCTCAGCGCTAGGGAAGTAGAGTGGGAGGCTCAGGAGGCCCAGGGCTGCTCCAGGCCCAGGTCAGGTGTGAGGTCAGCTCGAAAACAAAAGTTCAAGATCCCAGCTTGGGCAAAGGCCACAGTCAGTGACTCCAAATGGAGGCAACCACCCTCCCCAACAGGGCTCAATCACTTCCTGACAGCCAAGGGCCCCAAGGCACAGAACTGAAGTCCTGACTCAAGGCATCTTGAACTCTTGGAGCGTTCAGTCTGCAGCTCATCTTAGAGGCTTCATACTCGTCGGCCCTCACAACCGTGACAGCCAGATGTCAGACCCTTAAAATAAACTTCTCTCCTCTCTCTTCCTCCTGTATCATTTCTTCTCTCCTCTCTGCCTCTCTCAGCACACACACAGGATACATATGTATATATGTGTATATGGCAGGGGAGGAGAGAGAAAGAGGGAGCAGAGAGAGAGAGAGAAAGAGAGAGAGAGAGAGGAGAGAATACACCCAAAATATACACATCTAAAAAATACAGCCAACCCTATATAGCTAAACATTCAAAGATGCAATCAGTCATGAGTAAAAAAAAATTTAGAAAACTTACTGTAGCTGTATTGAATGGGTGCAAACATTTTCTTGTCCCCGTTCCCAAACACTGTCTGGTGCCTGGGATTTACACTGCATTGTGTACTCTGAATAATCCAGAGATGGACTGAAGGATGTGTGAGGATGTGTGCAGGTTACATGGAACCACCGTGCAAGGGTTTTAACATGGGAAGATGTGAGTAGCTGCCCGGGTCCTGGAACCAAGAATCCAGAGAACCTGGGGAGGGGGGCTGGTTGTACAGAGACTTCTGCATCTCAGTGTCTCTGTGGATGTAAAGCACTACTGAAGGACCGTAGTTCTCACTGAAGTGTAAGAGCTATTAAGAGGCTTGGCTTGGTAGAAGGTAGGTAGTTATGAAGTTCCTCGAAGGACCCTAGGGGCTGTCACCAGCCTTATACCCACTGCCTCAGGTCAAGAATAGGTCAAGTACCAGCTTCCTGCCTTGGGTCAAGGCTAGGCCAAGTTCCATTCTCCACCACACTTCTCAAGAGGAACAGGGACATTCTTGAAAAACCACAGAATGTGCTGACAGTCACTTGACCCTCCGGTCCCAGATAGAGTTCAAATGCATGTCATATGCTTGCTAGCCAATAGATTCAAAGGTCAATATGCTTAGCCAATAAGTTTAAACTCTAACCTTGCTAATGTAGTCTGTACCCCTAAAAAGTATAAAAACTGCTTGTTATAGCCATGTGGGGTCGCCTTCTAGTCACTCACCATGAGGGGCTGATTGAGGGTCGATCCTGACGCGCCGGAAAATAAACCTCTTGCGTTTGCATCAAACTCCATTCTCATGTCTCACTTGGGGGGTCTCCCAGTAGTTAAGACTCATTTCGAGCCTTACACCTCCAGGTGTGTATGGCTAGATGTGTTGCACAGATATGAGGGGTGAGCATGCAGTAGCTCCCATTAGCTTGGTTGCCCTGAAGAATCCTGGTTGAGGCACACACAAACTAACATTTTCATCAGATCCATGCAGAGAGATTAAGAGCAGGAAGGATGGGCCCAAGGTCACTTCGAGCCAGGACTCTTTCCTGTCCCTCTAAATGCTGCCTCCTGTCAGAGTGTGCCACAGAGCTGCGTCGATTCTTGGTCATGAGGAGGGGCTCCTGTGTGGACATGGCTCCGAGTCCATACCTCAGAACTCCAGCCCCTCAGGGAAGGGATTGCAGGAACTCGCCCCTGATTCCCCCTAACTTAAAATGTTGCCTAATTTTGGTCATTAGCTTTAAGGTACATTCTTAGACCTCGCTCCCCTGTGGGCAGTAAGGCTTCTGTGGTGCGTGAAATGCATTCCAGGTAGAAAACGCCAGAGAAAGAGGGTTCTCGGTTAGGAAGCTGACCCAGTTTCTCAAAGCTCACAAAGAGGATTTTCTGAGTTCCCAAACCCTGTGTTTTCATGGCCACTTGCCATGGAAATCCTATGTCTCTCTCTGCAACATGGTGGTCTTTGTTGTCCTTGCTCTGAAGGGCATATCCTATCTCAGGATCCCCCACAGTCTCCCAGGGTGCCCTGGAGCTCAGGTTAGCTCCCTACCCCCGTTGATACAGCCATAACAAGCAATAGACAGTGGGTCTGGGAACACAGGGCCAGGCTCACCTCTCTCCTGACTTAGCTGGGAATTTTGCTGGAGTCACCTTTCCTCCCTGGGTCTCCATGACTTTCCAGCCATCTTGGAATTCACATAATTCATACTTCATTCAGCATAGCAGCTGACATGTGTTTGGACAAGTCACTTCTGCAATAAATGCAGGGAGGCCTGGGGAGATGCCTCAGTTGGTGAAGAGTTTGTATCTCCATTTGCTGACTAGTTCTATGTCAATGTGACATACTCTAAAGTCACCTGAGAGGAAGGAGCATTGATTGAGACAATGACTCCATAAGATCAGGCTGTAGGCATGAGAGACCTTGTCTTAAATGAAAAAGGCAGAAGGTGTCAGAGGAACAACACCTGAGGTCATCTTCTGACTTCTATGTACCTGTGCACACAGGTACACACACATGTTCACACATACATATTCACACACACATATACACAGGCATGCATATACACATACTTATACATATACACAGACATGCACACACACCTATGCATGTACACAGATGTACACAGTACAACATATATATAGACATGCATACACACACATACACAGACATGCATATACATTCACCCACACATATACACAGACATGCATACACACATACCCACGCATATACACAGACATGAATATACACATACTCATACATATACACAGATGTGCATATACATACATATATATAGACATGAATACACACATATATACAGACATGCATACACATACACCCACACATATATTCAAACATGCATACACACACACCCACACATATACACAGACATGCATACACACATACCCACACAAATACAGTCATGCATGCACATACCCACACATATACACAGACATGAATATACACATACCCATACATATACACAGATGTGCATATACATACATATATATAGACATGAATACACACATATATACAGACATACATACACATTCACCCACACATATACAGAGATATGCATAGACACACATATACACAGACATGCTTACACACACACATATGCACAGACATGCACACTCATGCACCTAGTTACATCCACACCTCCCACAAAGGAAAGAAGTCCAAAGAGAGCAGAGGTTGGGTTGATTCCAGCATGGCTGGGTTGTTACCCATCCTCGCCTGTACAACAGCTGGTCCACAGGAATACCTCCACGGGCTTTAGTGGGAGCTGAATGGGATCACGTCAATCATGTCTTGGGATCTGACTAATCTGAACTGTACTCACTATGGTCACTGTATATCTTTTTTCTACCAAACCATGCTTCTAAAAATCAGGATTTGCTTCCTATTTCTACCTTGGGCATCTAGTCTAGCATGTAAGACTCTGAGAAAGGTATCCAGTAAGTGAATAGACAGATGAGCATGCCCACTTTTATTTTTTTTTTCAGAGCTGAGGATCGAACCCAGGGCCTTGTGCTTGCTAGGCAAGTGCTCTACCACTGAGCTAAATCCCCAACCCTGCATGCCCACTTTTGAATGGAAGTGGGCATCATCAGACAGATAAAGGCTGGGCTGGTGTAATTTAGGGTAATTCAGGCAGTCTCGTGTGGGTTTGGTCATGCCATGAGGGCCTAGAGGCTGGCCGGCCTCTCTTTAAGTAGACTGTACGAGATCAGTTTCTCCAGGGTCCCACAAAGATCAGGTTTCCAAAACCCAACCTCTTCAAGCATCCCAAGACTGGTTTGCGAGGCCTAAGGAGACACTGTCCAAACAGAAGCTGCCCGCTCACGGTCGTGTTGGCTCAGCTCTGTCTGAGGGACAAGCACTTGCACACAGCAGCAGCGGGGACACTCCCACAGTCAACTAGGAGCCTGACACAGGTCTAGGGAATATCTTTGCTGCTGGGGAGCAGATCTGAACTTGGGGGATGCCTGTCATCTGTGTGGGAGGCAGGGAGGGGGAAGTTAGCCGGAGCAGGTGGGGCTCTGAGCCAGGGTTTCCCTGTCTTTTCCACTATTGCCGCCATGAAGCCACCCGTGCAAAGCGGAAAGCCGTCAGTGACAGAAGCTGTGGCTTTTAAACCCGAGACCTGTGACTTGGAAGTCTGTGGCGTTTCCCCTATGCTAATACTGTTTTACAAGTTTCAGTTTACATTCCAAATGGAGAAGGCATTAAACTCTATCACGTGTCCCTTGTGTGTTGCGTATCTCTGTGTACATGCGTGTAGCATGTATGTGGGCTATATGTACATGTGCATTTCTGAATGTTGTATGTGGTTGAGTGCATAGTGCATATGTAATATATGTTGTATATCCGTATTTGAACATATTGCATACATGTATTTGTGTGTGTTGTGTGTACATGTGATGTATATAAATGTATGCAGAGCATGTCTGATGTGTGTATGTTTTGTGCGTGATTGGCATATTTGTGCATGTGTGTGGATACTGCAGTGTGTGAGTTTGTGCTGTGTGTGTAGTGTGTGTTTGTGTATGACTATATATAATGTGCATTGTGGTGTATGTTCATGTATGTGCCTATGTGTTGCATGTGTGTGCTGAGTGTGGTATGTGTGTATGATATGCATCTGGTGTATTTTCATATGTAATATGTATTTTGTATATGTTGAACATATGAATGTATATTGTGGTATGCATGTGTGATGTGTGCCCAGTGTGTGTCATGCATTCATGTATGTGTCTATGTGTTTGTGTATGTATATATTATACGTGTATGTGTGTTTGGTCTATTGTGTATCTGCTGTGTTTTATATGTATGTGTATGTATATATACATATACACACACATATGTGTATGTGGAGCATATATGCTCATGTGTGAGCCTACATGTTATATGTATGTGTGTGATACAGGTCTGATATATAGGCATGCTTATTTATGTGGCATGTGTGATTCATGAGTTGTGTATGGTGGTGTTTTGTATGTGGTGGGCATGTGCATGAAAACTGTAGTATGAGCTGAGATGTGGTATATGTATAGTGCCTGTTTGTATATGGTATATGTATGCATTCTGTGTGTGTGTAGCACATGTTCATGTGTGCATCTATGTGTCTATGTGTGTAGTATTTTTAGTGTAGAGTGTGTCTGTGAATAGTATGTATGCCTATTTTGTGTCCATGTGTGTTATGTAAAGTGTGTATATAGGTATGCTTATATGTGATAGGAATTTGTGTACATGTGTGCATATGATGGCATGTGTTGTATGTGATTGAGTGTGGTGTATGTGTGCATGTGTATGGTGTGTGGATACATGAGTATGTGTGTGCATGTATGCATCTCATTTCCCTGGGAAGCAAACCCAGCGCTCCTCAGGCCTGCCTGCATGGCAGCCACAGCTCTTTCTTTGTCTCCCCCCAAGCCACGATCCATTAGCCAAGGTGATGCTTCGCCAGGCTGGTGCTCTGGGCTTGGAGCGTTATTAAATACACAGATCGTCCCCGGCCTATTCTTAGTTCTGGCAGCTTCTAGGGGAGGAAAATGAATTCTGCCCCGGCTCAGGAACAGCACGTTCACTCCAAGCAGTCACCACAGGGAGGTGCGAATGTCATCAAGTCTTATAAAACGGCCAAGCGCTCCACACGGAGCTTCTTTCTACCATTCACTGGTCTGAGAGAGAGAGAGAGAGAGAGAGAGAGAGAGAGAGAGAGAGAGAGAGAGAGAGAGAGAGAGAGCTCAGTATAGCATAAACGCCATGACCTTGGAACAGGGAGGCCCAGATTTCAATCTCATCCTGGCTGCTTCTAGCTGTTGGTTGTGGAGGATGGGCTCAATCCGCCTAAGTGAGCCCCTCAGTCCTGCCTTCTTATCTGTGACTTGGATAAAGTCATTCCCTCTCGGAGTTAGCTAGAGATGCTGAGAAGCGGTGGTGTCTGCCAGGCACACAGGAGATGCTCAGTAAAGATTCATCCCCAGTCCCCGAGCGTCCTGACAACTCTTCTCCCAGGACTGTCTGTCCTTGTAGTTAACACTGAGAACATGCGGCTGGCTGGCCATCCCCCTCTTCACAGTCTGCCCGGTCCAACTGTGGAGCTAGTGACCCGGGGCACTAACAGGTATGAGACATTTTCCCCTGGGGAGCCGAGCAAGGACCTGGACAGAGGTCACCGCCGGGGTTAGATAAGCAGTAACGGTTGCTGGGAACGGATGCTCTCTCACCAGCTTAGCCTCCTGAAGGTCCTGCAGGGAGCTCCGTGCGTGCAGCTTTCGTGAGTGGCCACCCATGCTGTGGAGTTGGACTTTTGGTAATAAATCTGCTTTGCAGTCATTCACGCTCTGTAGCAGCCCCTTCCCATGCGCCCGTAAAGAACTCTAATAAACCTGCTCATTCACCAAGATACACACGGGTGGAATCGCTCCTCCGGCCAGCTGCTGCTGCACTGCCTGAGCTGAATAGATATCGGCTCTGCTCACGTCTCCCATGCCTCACACAGCAGCGCCTGTCTCTAGAGACGTGGGGGGAAATATGTAGTGTACATCTTGATGGTTACCAGCTAGATTGGAAAAAAAAAAAAAACAAACCAAACACCAGACAGTGGAGCAGAAACCACATGGCCTGAATTATTCCCCATACTGTGAGTGATGCATACACAGCCCACAAATAGAATACTAGCTATATACAGGCCCGTCTGTCCCCCAAATGACACATTTTCCCCACACACGAATACATTGATGTCTGGAACAGTGTAGCACAGATGAGGACGGAAGCGTCTGGAAAGACAGGACCATGGGAAGTAAACAGAGTAAAGACCAGGAGTCCCCGGGGAACTCTGCTTCCAGTGGTTTCTAGAACCTTCCTGGGTAGGCTCAGAGGATGTCTGCAGAGAGCGGACTCGTCTCACTGGACTAGGTGCTAAGGAGTCCATGGACAATATGGTGTCTCGGACTCTGCCCTTTCCACTGCTCTCTTTGAGAGTCTTCTAAAAGTGTCGCCTCAAATCTTCTGGTGCTTGCTTCTGGGTCACTCTCCTCGGTATCCCCACCCACATTCAGTTTACCATGCTTGGGTATTTCCACCAAATAGTGCCTTGCAGAGGCTGGAGGGCCAGTCTGTGACTCACGGGAGCTCAGCAGATCCAATCCTTCCTGTTGAGGCTTTACTTAGCAGTGCGTTCCCCCACCCCCGGGCCAGTGACAGCCAGTGATTAATGTGTGGATACAAAGGTTTTGCCCAGAGCACGCACTGGGGGCGGGGGTGGGGAATTAATACAACCGATGCCGGTCCTGTGCTTCGGGTTTGAAGATGGAGGGGCTGAGTCCTAGTCAGCAATGAATCATAACGTTTTCTTCCCTCCCTTAGACTAAATTGAAATGCACCGTGAGCAGCGGGACCTCCATGCTCAGAGGGATCCCCTTGCCTTATGGAGCGAGCGTTGGGCAATTGTAGTAACTCAGGAGTGTCGTTTTCTTTCCTCTTCTTCTGAAGGGCTCTGCCCCTCTAGTTCTCTTCCTGTTTCCCTCTTTCTTGAGGCAGTGTTTCGCATAGAGGCCTTACAAATGCCTCATAGACTGTGGGCTCATAATTCCGCCTTATCGAGGGGACAAATTATACAGCTGAGAAAAAGACTCTGCTAGTATAAGTGGCGGTGGGCTCTCTCAACTGCAGGCACCACAGGGAGGCATTCTTCCCAGGAGAGGTGGGAAGTCTCTCACAGTCTAGGCAGGACAGTAGCATCCAGAAGCAGCATGCAGAATAAGCCACCAGATCTTTCTCGTCCTGAAGTGTTTGGTTTGGTTTGATGTTGGGCAGTTCCTTCTAACCTCTGGACCCCAGAGTCTGGGCCTTTAAGGGAACAGAGTGGGATTTCTGCCTTCAGTTTTCAGGCACCATAAACGAGGTTGTTGTCTACGGTGCTGACTGGTAACTACTGCCATTAGGACAGGAGTTAGGCCTCTGGGAATTATTTTAGATGCCCCTCGATGCTACTTACCCCATAGAAGAATTGTCTCCTTTAGCAACCAATGACTGAGTTAGGCCAGCAGTAGAGACAGCAGGGTCACAGAGAGGCCATGGAAGCAGGTTCTATTTGAGCTCAGAAGCCCGTAGTCTATCAACTGTGTGATATGGGGTGCAGTGATTTGAATATATTTGGAGCCATGGAGTGGGTGTGTCACTGTGGGCGTGGGCTTTAAGACCCCTTTCCTATCTGACTAGAAGCCAGTCTTTCCCTGTTTGCCTTTGGATGAAGATGTAGAACTCTCAGCTCCTCCTGTACCATACCTGCCTGGATGCTGCCATGTTCCTACCTTGATCATAACGGACTGGCCCTCTGAACCTGTAAGCCAGTGCCCATTAAATGTTGTTTTCATGAGCTGCCTTGGTCACGGTGTCTGTTCACAGTAGTAAAGCCCTAAGACATGGGGTTTTGTCCTAGTTAGGTTTCAATTGCTGTGATAAAACACCATGAGCAAAAAAATTTGGGGGAGGAAAGGGTTTATTTCAGGCTACAGTGGTAGCTTATCATGGGCAGGAAGTCAAGGCAGGAAGCCAGAGGCAGGAACTAAAGCATCGGCCATGAAGAAACATCACTTAATGGATTGGTCTCCATGACTTGTAAGATGTGCTTTCTTATACCAGGATCGCCTGCTAGGGGTGGCGCCCCCCACAGTGGGCTGGACGCTCTCATATCAGTCATTAAACAAGAAATCGGTCCGCAGACTTACTTGCCTATGGGCCCATCTGATGGAGGCATTTTCTCAGTTGAAATTCCCTCTCTCCAGATGACCCTAGGTTTTGTAAGACTGACCAACACAGAGATGGATAAGGGCAGCTAGCTTAGGAATCCCACAGTGTTTTAGTCTGACTCTTCCTCAAGTTCCCCCGCTGGCCCGAATCCAACATTCCAATGCCAAGTGGAGAACTGTGTCTCCTGTGGCAGTCCCAGTGGTCCCAGCCTCATCCTAATACCACACGCCCACATCTTAAGCTGGGAATTAACCCTCTAAAGTGTTGTACCGTGAAACAGCTCTGCTCCAAAGCCCTGTGTGAGCCACTGTCCAGGCAGATCTACAGAATACGGCAATACACAAAACCACAGCTTTGGACGGGTGAGTCACATGCGGGATGTCTTTCTTCTACAACGTACTGGAGTGCCTTCCACCAACACTGTTCGTGCTTTAGGAATTAAGTTCCATGCCCATGTTATGTGAATCTTTTTATTTTTTTCATCTTTATTAACTTGAGTATTTCTTATTTACATTTTGATTGTTATTCCCCTTCCCGGTTTCCGGGCCAACATCCCCCTAACCCCTCTCCCTCCTCTTCTATATAGGAGTTCCCCTCCCGATCCTCCCCCATTACTACTCTCCCCCCCAACAATCACGTTCACTGGGGGCTCAGTCTTGGCAGGACCAAGGGCTTCCTCTTCCACTGGTGCTCTTACTAGGCTATTCATTGCTACCTATGAGGTCAGAGTCCAGGGTCAGTCCATGTATAGTCTTTGGGTAGTGGCTTAGTCCCTGGAAGCTCTGGTTGCTTGGCATTGTTGTTCATATGGGGTCTCAAGCCCCTTCAAGCTCTTTCAGTCCTTTCTAAGATTCCTTCAACAGGGGTCCCGTTCTCAGATCAGTGGTTTGCTGCTGGCATTCGCCTATGTATTTGCTGTATTCTGGCTGTGTCTCTCAGGAGAGATCTATATCTGGTTCCTGCACTTCTTTGCTTCATCCATCTTATCTAATTGGGTGGCTGTATATGTATGGGCCACATGTGGGGCAGGCTCTGAATGGGTGTTCCTTCTGTCTCTGTTCTAAACTTTGCCTCCCTATTCCCTCCCAAGGGTATTCTTGTTCGCCTTTTAAAGAAGGAGTGAAGCATTCGCATTTTGGTCATCCTTCTTGAGAATCTTATCTGTGGGGCATTGAGATGTTGAGATGATGACAAGACATTCAGCAGACAACCAGGACCCCCAGAGCAAAATGGACCACTGTTTTCTAAAGCCCTCTTTAATCACTGAACTTCCACAGAACCCAGGGCAAACATTAAGATAATTAATCACAGCAAACCTGTCAGTCATAAGGACTTTATCTCCAATTAATTATATGACGTTGCTGATTGGTCCAGAAGCAGACTGACTTATTCAACTCAGTCTTGGAGTCCTGGACTCCTTCTCTGTAGGGAACGACTCAGGTAAGTGCTGGAATTACCATCTCTGGTCAGGTCAGGCTGTCTCCACTCTGTTCATAGCAGCTTTATTTGTAGTAGCCAGAAGCTGGAAACAACCCAGATGTCCCTCAACTGAAGAGTGGATACAGAAAATGTGGTTCGTTTACACAATGGAATACCATTAAGCTGTTAAAAACAAGGACATCATGAATTTCTCAGGCAAATGGATGGAACTAGAAAATATCGTCCTGAGTGAGGTAACCCAGACCCAAAAGGACATGCATGGTATGTACTCACTGACAAGTGGATGTTAGTCATAAAGTACAAGCTACCCATGCTACACTCCACAGACCCTAAGAAGTTAAACAAGAAGAAAGGCCCGGAATCACACTTAGAATTGGAAACAAAGTAGTCATAGGAGGCACACAGGGAAAGAGGGAAGTGGGTAAGAGAGGGGAGGAGGAGGGAAACGGGGGGGGGGCAGGATCAGGTGTAGGGAGAGACAGGAGATAAACCCAGAGGGCCAGGAGAATGAACGTCTGCAGTTACTGGGCGGTCAGAGCCTGGGGCGGATCTCTAGGAGGTCCCTGAGACCTGGGATGAGGGAGATTCCCAGGAGTCAGTGCGGGTGGTCTTCTCTGAGATGCCTAACAGTGGGAACATGGAAGAGGCTACCCCCTGTAGCCAGGCAGGACTCCAGTAGAGGGATAAGGACACCAACCCATCCACAAAACTTTTGACCCAAAGATTTGTTCTGTCTAAAAAAATATGCAGGGACAAAGATGGAGCATAGATGGGAGGAATGGCCATTCATAGCAACTTGAGACCCACCGTGGGCAAGCACCAATCCCTGACACTATTAATGATACTTTGTAATGCTTGCAAACAGGGGATTAGCATAACTGCCCTCTGAGAGGCTCTGCCAAGAAGCTGACTGAAACAGATGCAGATACCTACAGTCAAACTTTGGACAAAGGGCAGGGACTCTTATGGAAGAGTTGGGGGAAGGACTGAAGGCCCTGAAGCAGATGAGAACCCCAGAGGAAGGCCAACAGAGTCAACTAACCAGGACCTCTGGGAGCTCTCGGAAATCCTGTCACCAACCAAAGAGAGCACATCGGCTGGATGGAGGCCCTGCCTCATATGCAGTCCAGTCTCCACGGCTGTCTTGTCTGGCCTCGGTGGGAGAGGATGTGCCAATTGGCAGAGATTTGATGGGCCAGAGTAGGGGGATACCCAGGGGGGACCCACCCTCTCAGAGGAGAAGGGGAGGGATGATGGGAAGAGTGACTATGTGATAGGGGGAAGGGGAGCAGCTTTTGGGACGTAGATAAATAAATAGAATGTGTCTTTCCCAATCCCACTACTTCATCAGAATATATTCCACGTGGCTTCCATGTAGCCTGGAAGGATTGTCTGATGCTTTTACAGAAGTCAGACAGAGGGAGTTTTGCTACACCCCACTGCTGGAATCGTGAGTAGGAAGGGAATTCATGAGTATTGGCAGCAGGTGGAGTGATTCCAGATATCAGAAAGCATATGGCTTCTGGGTTGGTCAGTTTTTGAGAGCTCAGAGCAGAAGAGGAGACCCCAGGCCTAGCTTGAGAGCCACAAGCGTTCACATGGGGGAGCCACTCAATGGTGGGCAGTAGCAGAAGCCAACAGTTACGTCTCCATTCTCAGCACGGAACAGCGCGAGGACAGTCAGACTCCTACACCCGCCTTCATGGCTTGGTCCCGTGTTATCTTTCACTATGTCGAGGGGCTCAGCCCAGAAGCCATATTGCCATTTCCACCGCCATCCCTCTCAGAACCTCATCTTTAACCAAGAAGTTTAAATCTGTGAATAAAAACTATTAGGATTTAGAAGGGAGAGGTGCTTGGCCACATGTTTTCCTTTGCTCCCTCCAGGAAGCCCAACAAGAACAAGAATGGTGGTTTGTTTTGTTTTGTTGTTTTGTTTTAGAATATTTAGATCCTTAAGGCCAGAGACAGAAGGGAAGAAGCCAGCCACAGATTTGGGGTCCAACTGCAGGCTGGAAAGCAGGCAAGATGACAGATAGGAACAGGTAAGAGACTCTAAACCCTGGGCCAAAGTGGGCTTAAGACACAACGGACACCTGTCACAGGGCCCTCAGGGCTCTGGAAGATGACAGTGTCCTTCAGAATACGAGGGATGGGGCAGTGGTTATGGTGACTCCCCACACATCAAACAGACTCTCATATAGATTATGGTCATTGCAATTCTGGATGTGCACCCAAAGACCCAGAACACAGAGCTTTAAAGGAGACATTTGCATACCCGTGGCTACACCAGCCCCACTGGCTGAGCCGTAGTGCCATCCCCAGGAACTCACTTTCAAGAGCACCGTAGTGAGAGCCCCAGGTCCAGTTAGACCATGTCGGTTGCCCCTGATATCTGAGTGCCACCACTGCACCTTCAGGGACATTTTGTCACGATGGTCATTGTGGTTCACAGGCAGCACAGCTTCTGTCCCTTGGCAGCTTGCATGGCCCCCTCTGGTTCTATAAATCCTAGGTCACGGGAAGGAGGCTTTCTGGTTATTTCCTGTTTGAGTTGTCCACTCGACAGGAGGGAAATAGAGCCTGGGACTAGAAATCTAGCCAACTCCCTAGGGCTTGTGAGGTCACGAATCCTAGAGAAGAACTTACTATTGCCACTTTATCAGACCGGTGTGATTCCTAACTGCACTGTGAAACGTGTCCTTCTATCAATAGATAAGTATAGCTCTCACCCCTCATCAAAGACTTCTTTTTGCTGCAGACCATCACAGAAACCCACAGCCGGCCATACTGCAGAGGTCAAGTGACCTTGGGGTGGTACCCAGCCCCAGTGGATGCATCTGCAACATAACGTCTGTGCATAAGGTTCCGGGAACGCCAAGGAAGAGGAGGCAGAAAGATTGCAAGAGCCAGGGTGAGCGAGACTGTGTCTCCTAGAAACGACAGGGTGCCACACCCATGACACCACAACAACACCATTGCCTAAACAAGACCTGAACCAATAGGCGTGATAATGTGAAATGTCATGCACGCTCGCTCCTCGACAAAGAACTATGGGCAACCAGCAACCATCAAGTGAGGGGGAATTAGTCTCACTGGTTATCCAACACGAAGTGCGCAGTCCCGAAGCCATATACACACAAGCAGGTTCGGCATGCTGTATATATATATTATGCATTTATACATATATGTAGCAGTAACAAAGAAAAAGGCCATCGATTTGAGAGGGAGTGATGGGGTGGCACCAGGGGTCAGAGCGAGGAAAGGAAAGAGGGAAGTGGAATAATTATATATAATTTTTAAAGATTTTATTTATTTATTATATGTAAGTACACTGTAGCTGTTTTCAGACACACCAGAAGAGGGCATCAGACCTCATTACAGATGGTTGGGAGCCACCATGGTGTTGCTGGGATTTGAACTCAGGACCTCTGGAAGAGCAGACAGTGCTCTTAACTGCACTGGCTGAACTGAGGCAGGGAGAGACAGGAAAGTGAAGAGCGTGGGCTTCAGTTCGTCTTTCAAACAGGAGCAGCTGTGTGCCTCAGGAACTATCCAACCAAAGATGCCCAGGCAAGAGCTCCTTCCACATCTTGCAGGGCTAGGCCTGTGTTCAGTCATGGGCGGAGGAATGTGGCCTTGCAGTGAACATGGAGCAGACCTGAGGGCCAGCAGCTGAAGCTCCCAGGTAGTTACCCCCTCCCTGCAGCAGAACCTCTGAGTGGAAAGCGTTTGTGGCTGTCCCATCAAGGCAAAGAAGCACATGCATACTGCAATGCTCTCCCAGATGTGGCCTTGCAACGTAGCCATGGCTCCAACTCAAAGCTCTCACAGCCAAGATGGGAATGTGAAGATGGGGTGTGTGTAGGTATTGGACACAGGGACTGGGACAAGAGACTTAAACCCCACAGCAAAATGCACAAAAGCTTCCAAGCCAGGCACTACAAATACCTTTTCTCTAAACTTGGGGTGGCTCCAAACAGAGCCAGCCCCACCAAGAACTGAAAGGAATAGCCCCTAAGGAACAGGACTCGAGTTAGCTCTTGGTGGGGGCTGAGGTGGTGGCTCAGTCGGAGACTGCTTGCTGGGTCAGTATGAGGACCCGAGTTTGAAGCCCAGAACCCACGTGGAAAAGCTAGCCGTGCAAATGCTTACACTCTCAGCACTAGAGAGGCAGAGACGGGAGGATCCCAGACTCACTAACCAGCCAGTGCAGCCCTACTCACTCGCTGATATCAGTGAACCAATAAGAAAGCCCAGGGGAAAGCGGACAGCCCAAAGACTGATGCATGAGCTTGCTTCACACACGAGAGCACACATGTGCAACCCCCACGCGTATTCAAGAAGCAGAATAAATGGACGGTTGGATGAACGAATGAATGGATGAATTAATGAATTAATTAATTAATGAGTGAAAAGAGAACACCAGAAATGGATGGATGAATGAATGAGTGAATGAATGAATGAATGAATGAATGAATGAATGAATGAATGAAAGAGAACACCGGAATACAGCTAGTGAGTCTGGTCCAAATGCCTGGCATGAAGTAAGTGTGGGCTCACTCTGTGTCTGTGACGGCACTGGGGGAGTCCACTGGGCAGTGTTCGCCCACAGCCTAGCATTCACCCCATCCTTTAACAGTATCACTGCGTGATCATCGTTAAGAGCCCTTGCTTGCACAATGAGAGTCTTTCAGGATCCATCTGCCTTGGACACTGGTCCGGTGCTCCCCTGCCCATCATTTCCACAGTGCGCTAACCCCTTTCCTCCCTCTCTCTCTTGCCTCCCTCTCTCTCTTGCCTAAGCAGGTGGAGTCCGGCTGCTGAGCAAACCTCTTAATGCAGAGGAGGATGTGCGTGAATTTTAATGAGCTGAGAAGCCACGGGGGAAGAACAGAAGCTTAGATGTGACATCAGCTCAAGGATGAAGCTGGCAGGTAAGCCGGAACAGAGGTGGCTGCAGCTGTGCCAGTGGGCGGGAGGCAGTTGGGTGGAGGAGTGGGGCGTTCCACGCATGCCCGGAAGTCTGCTGCAGTGGAAGGGGTCGCTAGGGAAAACACGCCAGCTTTGCTTACTCCAGAGGCTCTGAAGATCTGTGGGTTTTGTAGAAGGAAATCTAGAGGCTGTGTGTGGCCGGGAGTGGGGCTGGGGAGGTGGGTGGATGTGGGTGGATGTGTAAGGGGGAGGGAGACTAAGGCTGAGAGACGGAGACAAGTGACAGCAGACTTAGCTCTCGCCTAGACAGGTGATGCCCCAGCATCGCCAGGATAGAGATGCTAAAGTGGCCTTTGCTGCCTCTTGCAGAGCCCGGACAGTGTCTTTCCTACTCTGGCCTCGGTTTGAGGCCTCTTCATCCGTTATGGCGGGCCGCTGACAATTCTCACACACAGTAGGGCTGCCACGAAGACTGCAAGAGAGCAGCTGCTGAAAAAAGTCATGTTTGCCTTTTTAGAACGGAGGCAGCTGGGAAGTCTAAAAGCAAGCGGAGGAAGCCCAAACACGGCTTTCTTAGAGCCCGGGGAAGCCAACCACACAGGCCTGGGGTAGGAGGAGAAGGCATAGCTGAGAGAGGAAGGCAAATGGTTTTGGGTTACCATGGAAACGCGAGCTGATAGAAAAGGGACAAAGAAGGTGCCAAGGGTGGCATTTTTTTCTCCTTCTTTTTTTAGACTGGTTATCTCACAGGGAACGAGAAGGAGAGAGTGGAAAGGAAGGGCTGAACAGAGGACTCAGCCTTAAAGCTACCGGGGAATTTTCCCTCCATAAGTAAACTCGTTGATCCTGCGGTGGGGTTGCCAGGCCCAAATGAGTTTCACCACCATAGTGGGTCTCTGCACAGCTCCCTCCATAGTGCTGGGGTTAATCCTGCCCACAGCTGCCATCCAGAGAGGGGTTCCTTTTGCAGACAGGGATACAAAGTCACACAGGTGAGTACCTGCAGTCAAAGCTGCACTGTGACAGCGAGGATGAACAACGCCACGGCCTGGGCAGGAAACGCTCTGCCAGATAGCCTAGGGGATGGTCATATGGATAGGAGGGCAGCCCCTAAACCTGTGCCATGAGAACATGGTGACTTCCTGGGCTGGAATGAGTGCCATGTCCTCCGTCTTCAGAGCTCACCAAGTTCTCTGTGGTGGGTGGAGGTAGATGACAAACGGGGAGTCCAAAGCATGGGGTCCATTCCTGCGCAGCTGCTATGCACCCTGGGACTGCACCTCAGTTCACTCCCCTGGAAATGGCAATGACTGGGAGGCCTTTTTACTAGGCTGTAGCAACAACTGGACAGGCTATTGTAGCATCTGCCCATGAGGCTGATCCACAAAGCACACACAACAAACAGTCTATTGTGGGGAGAAAGGAAGGCCGAGAGGAATGAGGGCCCTGGACTTTGGGCAAAGTTAGGACGGCTATGGCTTGAGCCAGGCTCCAGGTCTCAGGATGGGTGGAATGCACATTCTACAAAGGGACTGTTGGGCCCCATGCCAAATCCCTCACCCACCGTGAGGGCACAGCTTCATTGCACAGCTCACCAAGGGCTCAGAGAACGTGGGACTTCCCACCAGCTCTGGGCACTTCTAGTCATGGTGTGTGTGTGTGTGTGTGTGTGTGTGTGTGCACGCACGCGTATTATGTTATGTGTATTGAGCAAGTGCCCATTTTTGTGCTTGTGTCAACATGTGTGCGTATGTGTGTGTATGTGTATGTGTTTGCTTGTATGTGTATATGTGTATAAATTTATGTGTGTATGTGTATGAATAATTGGCATCACAGGCTCCATGAATACCTTTGGTGGGGACCCAGATCCCCACTGCTCTTGATCTAAGATTTTATCACTAAATCTTACCGTGATTCATCATTGACATAATCCGTTCTGCTTAACTCAGCCACTGACTGCCTTGACCGTCTGCTTAACTCATTTAGATGGGCTGCTGCTGTGAGGATAGGTAGGCAGACACTCCCTGTGAGGGTAGTCTAGTGGGAAACTGGAGGACTCTAGGAAACAGTTCTGAAGAGAGGGCCACCCACAAAGAGTACCATTCGGAAATAGAAGGTGCCCAGGTAACAAGGGGGAGCTGGAACAATGACATTTACAGAGCACCTACAGACCCCAGCACCTACCTGAGGCATCCGGATACCTTTACCAATTCTCTGCAATTGGTACTTTTAGCTCTGTTTTGTAAGAAGGGGAAACTGAGGCCCAGAAAAGGAGACAGAAGCTGGCCTGCAGCCAATCAGGCCACTTGATAGATGTGAGAGGGTCTCGATGGCTATGCTGTCCTCCCAACTTTGGATCACAGGAGTTAGCCTTTGTGACAAGCTCCTGCAGGGCAGGGGTTGGAATTTCCTAAGCCACAGGTTGCCATGCTTATGGTGAAACATTTCCCAGGCAAGCAGACCTGAGGAAGCCCCTCACCTCCTTAGAAGCCAGGGTGGAGGATGCCAGGGTGGTAGCTCCTCCAGGCAGCATTGTCCTCTTCTGAGGGTGCATGAATCAGCGGGCAGCTAACTGCCACAGGTTGGTAGCAGGTCTTTGGGGAGAGGTGGTATTATTAGAAGGTGTTGGCGTGGTGCTGTGCTTGCAAAACCCTCCCCAGTAGCTGTTAAGTTGGGAAACATCAGGTGCACGTTTACCGAAGCTGGACCATTGGATTTCTTGGGGGAGGCTACTTTTTTTGGTGACTCCTGCAGAAGGACTAAGAGCAAATGGGGAAGATTTCTGTAGGAACCAGATGTACTCTGAGCTGTCAGGTGAGGCGGTACCGTTCTTGGGATGAAGCAGAACGATGCTCAGACGCCATCTGGTCCTAGCTACCGCTTGAAAAGTTTGGAGAGTTAGTCCCAAGGCACTCTCATCACACACTGAAGGTCATCATCAAGCCAGTTGGTCCACAGAAAAGAATTGTGCTCAACCTCCTTGCCTCTGAACCCAGGCATGCCGGTCTGGGACTCCAGATGACCAAGGCTGGCTCAAGAACACCCACAGTCATATACCATAGCTAAGAAGTACATGGACCCAGCTGGTAAGAAGTGGAGTCAGGTGAATCTGGGTGAGAGGGGAGGGGAGAGAAAGGGACTGGGAGGAGTGGAGGTAGGAGGGACTGAGGGAAGAATGTAATATATGAGATAGGAGTAGTAACAGTAGTAGTAACAGCAACAGCAACAACAACAACAACAATAATAATAGTAATAATAATAAAGTGGGGTCAGAATGTGGACTTTTGTCTTTATCGGTCTCAACTGACCAAATCACTTCCCATCTAAATGTTACCTTACAAGCCCCTTGCCCAAAATGTCACCTTTGCAAAAGAACATCCCAGCTAAATAAAGCTGAGTGCTTGACAACATAGGTTCATGTCACGCCCTTTAACACTTCTGACCCTTTTCTTTATTAAAAGCAAATCCCAAGAGCTCAGAAGTCAATTCCCAGCTTCCCTTGGAGCTAAGAATGTGGCTTAGACTTGGTCATCAAAGGCACCCTCGGAAATGCTGGGCCCAGTAGCTCACGCTTGCAGCCCCTGTACTTGGGAGGGAGGCTGAGGTAGAAAGAGCAAAGAGTTCAAGTCTAGCCTGGGCTATGCAACACCCTGTCTCAAAGCAGAAAAAAACAACAACAATAATAGCAACAACAAAAAGAGAGAAAAAGAGGATGCGGGTTTGAAAGAAACACAAAGTAGCAGTGCATCAGAGAATGTATTCCCAGGAGGAAGACCACATCTGAGCAAGGAAACAGTTTCTAGACCTCAAAACCCAAGGATGTAGGAGCCGTGTCCTGGGCTCAGCATCTGCAGGGCCCGTGCCCCAAGGACAGAGAACCCAAAGGGCTGTGAACAGGGCTGGGAGATGAGCTGGCTACCATTCATAAGCACTGGCCTTTAGGACAGACCATTGGCCCCGAGGGAGATTCTCGAGGCTCCAGATAATCTTAACACACTCTGTCCCTTCCATTAAGGCAGAAGGCACAGTTCTGCCAGCTGTCTGGCTGTCACTAGAAGGCACGGTCCTGCTGGCTCTGGGCATCAATAGCACGTGGTCATGCTGTCGTTGTTACCATCACGGCCGTGCCATACACCTTAGATTTCAAATTTCACTTACTCTTTACGACACTGCGTATCCTCCTGACCTAGAGCCGATTGCATCAGAGGTGTTCAATGAAAATTTACTGATTTCTAGCCAGCTAATTAGAGGGACAGATGAAATCCCCATGCCTAAACATGTCGAGAGGAGGGCGTTCCTATCAAGTCTCTGTCCCTCCACTAAAAATGTCTCACCCGCAGAAGGCCATTAATAACGTTCCTTGTCAGAAATTCCAGTGGATCAAGAAACGTGGTGGCTAACGGAAAGGTTTGTCTGTCATGTTAAGCTCCCAGATTCTTTCCATCTTGTTGCTCATTAAAACATCGTGAGAGAGCGTCTGTTCTTGGGGCCCATCCCTTCCTGGTGACAGAGGGCTGCAATACAGAGAGAGAGATACCGCTTCAGGCTTGTTTCCTGTTGCTGGGGAAGCACCCTGACAAAAGCAACTTTGGGGAGAAAGGGTTTGTTTGGTTCACAGTCCAAGGATGATAGTTCATCGAGGTAGGAAAGAAGGAGGCAAGAGTGAAGCCAGTTACTATCACACCCAGAGGCAGGGGTGCAAAGCTGGTCACATCACACCTACATTCAGGAACACAGAGGGATGATTTCTAGCTGTGTGATTTCTAGCTTAGGTTCTCTTTCCCATTTTATATACTCCAGGATATAGAGTCTGACCAGGGAACAGTCCCACGCACAGGTAAGGCTGATATTCTCACAATTTGCCGAAAGAAAATAGTCCCATTACAGGTATGCGCAGAGTCCCAATTCACCTAGATCCCATCCAGGTGACAGTTACCATCGACTGCCAGAGATAATCAAGAGTGTAAATTACCTACTGCACTCTCAAGGTGTCTCCTGGAAATAACGAATCATCTTCTCCCTAGCAGATGTGTTCACCATGAGCATTCAGTCTTGCAGAATATTCTTTCTTAGCTCGGCCATGGATGGGGGCTAGTTTTGCCATGGTGACATATATAGCAATAAGAATCCATGTTCCACCACTGGGCAGGCTGTACCTCCTGCTATCCAGGATGCCCAGAGCCTGAGCAACACACGGACTATTGTGGAGAATGGAAGGGAAGCCTTCGGTCCCAGCATCGGTTTGTGGTTGCCCTTGGCTCTCACATAAGCATCCCTGTGCTTGACAGGAAGGTGCTGCTATGCCAGTCTGTTGACCTTGAAGTTCAGAGAGCAGAGAATGTCTCACAGTCAGCTGGCAAGTCCCTGAATAGATTGAGATCAGGATCCAATTGACTCCATGTTGGGAACTCCCAGGGTTCCCCCGCAAACAGTGTTTTGCCTAACAGTGTGCACAGAGACTTCAGCACTGCACTGACTGGTTAATTGCAGGCAGAAGTAGGAACCGTCGCCCCTCGCCAGGTTTAACTCTGTATTTTAATAAACAGTTTAGAAGGAAGAAAAATGGCTTCCTGTTGGCTGTTGAGAAGCCCCCTCTGGGCTGCTGAAATATTTAGCCTTTTGTAATTGCTGGCCATCCCTCAGGCTCAGGCAAACTGCTGTGAGGGGAGGAGATTTGAGCTGTGAGTCAACCCAGTCTTTGCAGGGAGAACCTCCTGCCTGGGGGTAACCACAGTTGCTAATGGTCTCCCGGGCAAGTACATTGGGGATTTATTCCTGGGCGGAATTAATTTCTCCTTAGGGTGAGCAGTCTCAGCTGCCTCTTCTGGAAGAAGAAAGGGGGGAGGGCGAGGGGGGAGGGGAGGGGAGGGGGAAGGGGAGAGAGGAGGGGGAGGGGAGTGGGGGAAAGAGAGAGAATATTGCTCATTTCTTTCTGTGTAGCTGCTTTGGTGTCTTTGAGCAGGAAGGCAGTTTTGTTCCTAATTTAGAACCGTAAGCAATATGCTTGTCTCTGTGCAGGACCTGGGGACACCAGAGGCCTGGGATGTCCTGCCACAGTCTTCTGTCAGGAGAGAGAGAGGAGTGAGCAAGCCCAGAGGTAGAACACATGATATGTGCACGTAATTCCCAACTGTAAAATCCTCAACCGGGCTGGCTTGAACATCTAAAGTCTGGAGACCACGCCCTTCGGTTAGCAGTTTCTCTGGAGGGAAATGGCTCACAGGAGGGCTGTTTGGAGAAAGCCAACCGAGGAGAGCACATGTTCTATAGCAGTGGCATGTGAGGAGGGGTGGGGGATGGGAGAAGCCTTTGTTGGTTGATGGATCTCAGTAGACTCAGCAATGGGCCTTCTGATGACCACTTGTTCCTCTAGGCTCTGAGAGAACTACATCAACTACAAGAGAACTTTACAGTTTATCAAATCACATCACATGGCTCCTTGGTCTCTCAGTACCTCCACGCAGAGGCTGTAAGGATCAAACTCATAGCCACCGAGATAATGAAGAGGAAGCAAGGCTCAGAGACTGTGGGATAGTCAGTCTGAGCTGCTAACTTAATGGGTCTTAGCATCACTGTGGAAACAAGCCTCTGCGCATATATGTATATGTATATGTATATGTATATGTATATGTATATGTATATGTATATGTATATGTATATGTATATGTATATGTATATGTATATGTATATGTATATGTATATATGTGTGTGTGTGTGTGTGTCTGGGAGATTTTCTAGATGAGATTAGGCAAGGTGGAAGACTTACTGTAGAAGTAGGAAGAGCCATGCCATGGGGTGCAGTTCTGGGCTAAACAGAGAGAGAAAGCAAGTTGAGCATCAGAGGTCACTGCTCTCTGCTTCCTGCCTGTGATGCTGGGGCGCCAGCCACCAAAAGTTCCCATAGCCTTGAACTGTGAGCACGTCTAAACTCTCCTTACTTCAATTTCATTTATTTTTAATGTATGTGTATCAGTGTGTGCATATGTGTATATGTGTGGTATATGTGTACATGTATTTGTGTACATGCATGTGTGCATGTATGTATGTGTTCATGGATGCATGTATATATGTAGGTGTGTGTATATGCAGGTCACGTGTGCATGTGTGTATGTGTACACGTGTATGCATATATGCATGTGTGCGGATGCACATGCATGTACATGCACATGTATGAGTGCACATGTATGCGTGTGTACATATAGGTGTAAATGAATGCATGTGTACATGGATGTATGTACACATGTATGTGGTCCGTGTGAAGGTCAGATGAAAATGTCAGATGTTCTTTCCACATGTCATGTTACATACATGTCAAGTATTACTCTCCACTTTATTCTCTTGAGAAATGAGCTCATTTAATGTGAGGGTGTCTGTGTGTGTGTGTGTAGGCTGGTGGCCAGCAAGCCCCGGACATCTTCCTGTTTTCAGTCATCCCAACAATTCTGGGGTCACAGGCATGTGACCACACCTGAATTTTTTATGTGGCTTATGGGGGGGTCTAAATTCAGGTCCCCATGCTCTACAGCAGGCTCTCCTACCCACAAAGCCAGCAGTTTCAATCTTCCCAAGACTGTGACCCTTTAATATAGTTCCTCATGTTGTGGTAACCCCAACCACAAAATTATTTCGTCTCTACTTCATAACTGTCATTTTGCAGCTGTTATGAATCACAATGTAAATACCTGATGTGTGGGAGAGCTGTTATTCGACCCCCCGGGAAAGGGTTGCTGGGCCCCTCTCAAAGGGGTCATTACCCACAGACTGAGAACCACTAAGCCATCTGCCCAGATCATACTTTAACTACAGAATTTATAGCAGAATGTCAAGTGCCTGGCACTGGTTGGGAATTAAGGCACTGCATCTCACACACCAGAAACTCGAAGACTCACCCCAGTAAGCAGGAATGTAAGGGATGCTCTGGATGGGGGTGTTAGGTACCAACGGAGGCTGGTGATTCCAGATCAGAGGTATATATATACCCGTGCCTCTCCTAGTGTTTGTCATTACAGTGACAGTTGATCTTATAATCCCAACATTAGGAGGCAGGTAAACTGTGCCTCTGTTTAAGGCTGAAGAAGCCTGAAGAATTTGAGTATCTCGCCCAAGGTCTACACAGCTGGCGTTGACGTCAAACACGCTGCTGCCCCTAGAAAGTGCACAGTACACCACAGTAGCACCAAGCCCCTGATTGTTTAATACCAGCTGGGTCACCCGCTGATCTGCCTTTCTATTCTTAGCCTCACTGTGAGGCTTCCCATTATAGTAATGAGCTTCCCATAGTCTCCATAGAACTGAGGTTTTTCCATGGTTCCCTTCTTGGTATATTTCTGCCATGTGAGGGTGGAGGTGGGGGGCATGATGGGGACATGATGGGGACATGATGGGGACATGATGGGGACATGACGGTAGAGACTGTTACTGGAAGCCCTCAGTCTCTGTCGTGTTTAACAGATATCGAGTGAAAATGCTAATCCTCCAAGAGTGAGATTAAAATCTACAGATGTGTGACACTTCCTCCATTTAACAAACTTTTGATAAGGCAAAACCAAATTCTAATTTAGTAAATAAATTAATGAGTAAAATAAATAAATAAAAGCAGGAGTGACTGTCCCCACTTTGCTCACACAGAGACTGAATTTCAGGAGTGAACAAAGCTGCATTTTGTCACACGATGAGCAGGGAGGTCAAGACTAAGCATAGCCTTTCAACCACAAGTTCATAATGCTTCAAGTTGCTCCGGGAAGATAACTGTAGTGTTTACCCACAGCCACCCCTAGTTGGAGTCAAAGAGATTCCAGAGTCTGAATCTGGCTACCATGGTTATTCCTCTGAATTTGTCTTCCCAGACATGGCCTTCCATGAGAATAACTGTTCATTTATTCTGTCCTCTGGTGTAGCCCTGGCCAGGTGCCAGCATACAGCAGTCACTCAGCTATTTGCTGATGGAATAAATTAATGAATGGATAAACAAATGAATTGTCATTGTTGGCTCTTCCTCAGAGGCTTGGCTCTTAGCCTCTTTCGTTGTCTTGCTTCCTGAGCACAAGAGATCTTGCCTCCGTGTCCTATATTCTGACATAGACAAGGACAGGATGGGATCACCCAGGGATGCATGGCTGTGTCTTTCCTTGAGGTACCAAGTCTGTAGGGAAGGTTGGAGAACAGTCTACTGTGTGAATAGTGTTTTGTGTTTGCCCATGGGCAACTTGTGGAGCATTTTCTTGATTGATGATTGATGTGGGAGGGTCCGGCCCACTATGGGCGGTGCCATCCCCTAGGTAGAATTCCAGGATGGTATAAGAAAGCAGGCTGAGCAAGTGTTGAAGAGCAAACCAATAAGTAGCCTTCCTCTGCCTCCAGGTTCCTGCCACGAGTTTCCTACCCTTGTTCTAGTATAATTAAAAAAGTGGCAGAAATGTTCCCACTCTGCGAGGATCGGAACACTCTAGCTGTTTCTCTGTCAGCCACTTTCACACACTGTCCCCTTGGCAGATTGTTAGCATGCCTGACACACACATAATGTTCTGAGGGCCGTGCAAGTGTGGCCCCATGCCACTCTAGCTCCAAGCATTCTATAGCCTAGCATGGCGTGTCATGGAGAAGCTCACTCTCCCAACAACCCAGTGAAATCATGACTCAACAAACTGTAGCCCAACATCCAGATTTCTACGTTAAATACTCTATGTACAATACAGTCACACAATTAACTTACATCAATTGATAAGGATATAAACCACCCACCTAGATAAGATAAATTTGCCTATAGAAATCTATCCCTTAAGAAATAATCATAACAACCTGTATCTATGTAGAGATGCACGGTGAGGATCGTTTACATCTGCCTCCATGTTGCCTCTCCCTTTCTGCTCCTCCTTCCCTTGTAAAACCTCTGTTCCTGCCTCCCTTTATTCTTGTCCAATGACAGGCCTCGTTTTATTCTGTGTCTGCCTTCTCCTGCATAAGGACATCCACCTACATACCCCGACTTCCCTCAGTGATGGAGTTTGAGCCATGAGATGAAATAAACTCTTTCCTCAAGTTGCTTTTGGGCAGTGGTTTTTACCACATCTGTAGAAGGCAAACTAAGAAAATGGGCTTTTCACTGTAGAAGCTAGAGATGCTGTGTGCCCGTCCCTTCAGATCACATGATTCAGCCTGTCAATGAAGGAGTAGAGGGGGCAGCACAGAGAATGGCCCCAGAGGCAAGGAGAAGGCACGGGCCCAGTGAGGAGCGAGACCGGCTTCAGAGCCCATCTTGGAACCAGGACCTTTCCTTTTTGCTTGGTACAAAGAGCTCACTTATAGAATCTCTGGTGCACCAAAATACCCCCGGGGATTTCCTCCGAGCTCCTCGGCACACACGGTGAATTATTCACCCTCTGCATTAATATTTGATTCTTAACAAAAGGGTAGGTTTTAAAATGATCTCAACAGAGAAGGAAGCCAGGGTCAGCCCAGCTCTGCGGCCTCTTGCTCAGCCTGGTTTAGCTTCGGCAGCTAAACGTTTCAGGGAGTTGATAAGCACCAGTGCTGTTTTTCATAAGCAAGTAGTTCAGAAGTTGAGGCAGGATGTCAAGACTAAGGCACATTGAAGAACAGGCAACTAAAGTCAACCTATTCTTCCCCAAGCTGGGAAGACTCTGGCGAGCCTGGCATCTACACAGGTGAGCCTGCTCTCCCTGCGAGAGTGGAGAGGTCCTGTGGAGATGCAATCCATACCATGAGAAAATGATGGAGTTAAAAATCTGCAGGCCTGTGGCAGTTTCCTGAGAGGTTCTACCAGCACCTGACCAATACAGATGCAGATACTCACAGCCATCAGACTGAGCCCGAGGACACCAAAGGGAAGAGTTATGGGAAAGTCTGAAGAAGCTGAAGGGGATTGTAACCCCATAGGAAGAACAACAATATCAACTAACTGGACTACCCAGAGCTCCCTGGGACTAAACCGCCAACCAAGATATATACATGGAGGGAGCAGGACACCATATACTGATATAGCAGAGGATGGCCTTGTCTAGCATCAATAGGAGGGAGGCTTGATGCCCCAGCCCAGGGGGATGCTAGAGGGGTGAGGTGGGAGTAGAGGCAAAGGGGAGGGGAGAGAGGGGGTATGTGGTGGGGGTTGGTGGAGGGGTAACCAAGAAGGGGGTACCATTTGAAATGTAAATGAATAAACTGATTAAAAAAAACTTGAAGACATTGGATTTGGAGACAACTTAGTGTCACCTGACAACAGAAAGTTATGAGAGTTTGGGTCTGGGCTTGTACACCTATTCCCTCTTCTCTCTCCCTGACCCTGCCTCTGCCACCCACATCTTTCTCCTAGAGTCTCATGACCAAAGCCTACACGTCCTTCGAAAAAAGCCTCTTCTAAGAAGGCTTCCATTCTATTCCATCGTATTCTAGATACAGTGAGGCATCATGGGTAATAGGATACTTCTGTCTTCCCACTACACACTGGTTTCTCGTGGTGAGCTGGTACATCACGGATGTCTTAGAAGTCTCCAGCCGTACATGGTGCCTGGGGTGGAGTAGCTGCTTCACGCATGGTCCATCGATGGATGGAAAAATGAGTCAATGAGTCCTGTGGTCTCAGTGGAGGGTTCACGATGGGGAAAGTCTGTGGAAATTTGATGAAAACTGCTGCGTTTCTGTGGGTGCGGCAGGGGCATGGACAAGAATTTTGAGCATCTTCAGAGACAGTAAAAGTTGACATGCGAGGCACGATGGTGTATACTCTGTTCAGGCTCCTAAGACAAACAGAGAGCTATTGAGATAGGCTTCGTGATTCTGCAGGTCAGGAAGCCGAATGCAGCCACTGAAGAATTAAGTGTCTAGTGACACTTAAGTGTCTTCCTCAAGTGTCATCACATGGCAGAAGGAGCCAGTTTTACTGTTTTCCTCAAGGAAGCTAATCCCCTTACATGACTCCTTTACCTGAACCAAGACCCTTACATGCAAAGTCTCCATACTGCTATTGTTTAGATAACGGGCAGAGAGCTCCTGAGTAGACCTCAGAGTGCTGTCTCCATGTTTTCCACAAGGTTTTCCACACTTGCGAGTCTCGTTCCAGGGATTCTCATCTCCTTCTGATCCCCAGATGAGCCTGCTTCCATGGGCGTGGCTTCGGCTATTTCTGTGTGTCTTGCACACTTCAGCTGGCCCTATGTCCTAAGATCACAGGCGTGGTCAAACACTCTCTCTGCACCCCCTTTCCAGCTGAGCAGAGCAGGTTTATCGCTGATGCCCAGGGATCACTTCCTGTGGCCCTGCTCTCTTCACCCTTCAGACAGTCACTCTGTGGGTTTCTCCGTTCTGTCCCTGTGCATATCCCCCTTCGGTGTCAGGGGAGGCTGCACTTCATCTCATCCTCACACCATGTCACGAGTCAGCTCCATCGGTAATCTTCCTCTCTCGGAGTCTCAGAAGAGGTCCTATGGCACTGATGCACACACTGGGCGATTTACACCAAGGGAACTGGAAAGTGCTGTAGAGTCCCTGTCAGATCTTAAAACTAGTTGATAGGTTACTCTCTATGAACCATCAGTGTGAGCATCACCACCATCACCATCACCACCACCATCACCACACTACACCACCATCACCATCACCACCACCATCACCACCATCACCACCACCCTCCACCACCACCACCACCACCACCACCATCACCACCACCCATCACCATCACCACCATCACCACCACCATCACCATCATTCACCATCACCATCACCACCATCACCACCACCATCACCACCATCACCATCACCACCATCATCACCACCACCACCACCACCACCACCACCACCACCACCACCACCACCATCACCACCATCACCACCACCATCACCACCATCACCACCACCACCACCCACCACAACCCACCACCCCCACCACCACCATCACCACCCTCCACCACCACCACCACCACCACCACCACCATCACCACCATCTCCATCACCATTACCACCATCATCATCACGACCATCACTATAACCCCATAGCCTGTTCTCTGTTTTCCCTGCGAGAGTGGAGAGGTACTATGGAGATGCAGTATCAGCATGGACCCCAGTCACTTCCCTCCGAAGCATTTCAGGGGGTGAGAAGAACACACCCCACATCTAATTATGATCTCACACATTTTGAGCATGAGTTTACTAAACGGAGTGATGTTCCATTGGGAAGGAAACCATGTTGAACTCCGAGTGGACCCTCAGTGCTGGACTGTGTGCGGCTTTGAACCTGTGCGACTGAGCTCTTGCCTCTTCTCCTTCCTCCGAAGGTTGATAACTCGTAAGAGGAGACAAGTGATGTATGTTTGATGGCAGCAGCTCTCTGTGGAGCACAGTTCCAGACCCATCCAACTCAGTAAGTACTTACTGTGCACCTACTATGTGTCACACCTACTGTGTGATGGCTCCGGTCTGGGCAATGGAACATCAGAGTGGGCTTGGGTGGATTTGTCCAGAGAGATGGAGTAACTGGTGGAGGATCTCTGGCTCATAAGTAATAAAGATATTGTTTGAATGTAGAGAGCTTAACTCATGGCTCTAGCTCTTATTCAGAACTCCTGTCAAGTTCTTTCTGCCCTGGCTTTTCCCCAGACCTCCACCCCCACCCCGTTCCTCACACTCTCCCCAGCTCCCTCCTTACCGTATCTGGCAGGTTCCACAATCCCATGGGGCAGGCAGCGCTCCATTTGGAGTCAGGGCTCACGAGCAGACATTTGGAGGAGTTTATACAAAGCTGGGTTTGGGAACAGAAATGCTTATTTATAACCTGACAGCCCACATGGCAGCCTTGCAAAGCCAATAAAAACTCTCCATTTGGACAAGATTCCAAGGGCAGAAAACGCAGTGGCCAGCTGTTGAGGAAGAAGCTCTGCAGGGTGCTCCCTGGCAGGCAAGGGGGCCGCTCTTCCCAGGGAGGTCAGGAGAATGGGCCTTCCTCCTCGCTGGCAGCCCTGTCCCCTGCAGACTTGACTGTACCAGAGACAGCACTAGGAGCCGAGGCATTGGTGAAGCAGGTGGCCATGGGATGGACCTCTGGGCTTACGCCTTCCTGGATGTAAAAGGCCGGGGATGGACTGGGGGATGCTGAGGAGGTCCCTGCAGGAATGGCCGTTAACCCGCAGACTCGGGCATTTGATACGAGCAGTAAGGTTGCCGATGGATGCTAAATCCTTTGTGTCAGGTGACGCTGACATGTCTGTGATTCTTTCTCGTGGTTTCTGCCTGAAGGGATATTGAGTTAGGAACACATTCATTTACCTTGAGGTTTGTGAAACACATTTATGTCGTTCACAGTTACCTTCATATATAGTTTAGCTGTTTCTAGCAGGAAAAGCTGCCAGGAATATTGTCTCACTTAACCGAGTGAAGCACATGATGGACCAAAAGTTCTAAGGCAGAAATGGATTCTCTCTCTCTCTCTCTCTCTCTCTCTCTCTCTCTCTCTCTGTATGTCTGTGTGTCTGGTGTGTATGTCTGTATGTCTATGTGTCTCTGTGTGTGTGTGTGTATGTCTGTGGGTGTGTCTCTCTGTGTGTTTGTGTCTGTATGTCTCTGTCTCTTTGTCTCTGTCTCTGTCTCTGTGTGTATGTCTGTATGTCTGTGTGTCTGGTGTGTATGTCTGTATGTCTATGTGTCTCTCTGTGTGTGTGTCTGAATGTCTGTGGGTATGTCTCTCTATGTGTTTGTGTCTGTATGTCTCTGTCTCTTTGTCTCTGTCTCTGTCTCTCTGTGTGTGTGTGTGTGTGTCTCTGTTGTATGTCTGTGTGTCTGTGTCTCTCAGTGTGTGTCTGTATGTCTGTGTGTCTCTCTCTGTGTGTGTCTGTATGTCTGTGTGTCTCTGTGTGTGTGTGTGTTTATATGTCTGTGTCTGGTGTGTATGTCTGTATGTCTATGTGTCTCTGTGTGTGTGTCTGTATGTCTGTGGGTGTGTCTCTCTGTGTGTTTGTGTCTGTATGTCTCTGTCTCTCTGTCTCTGTCTCTGTGTGTCTCTGTGTCTCTCTGTCTCTCTGTCTCCCTCTCTTTCTGTGCTATGTACATGATTTGTGATATGTGCACATGCGTATGTGGAGATCATCGGCTGATAATCTGGTGTATTTCTTAATGGCTCTCTAACTTGCTCTTTTGAGACAGGGTCTCTCACTGAACTCGGAACTCACCAATTCAGCTGGATCATCTGTCCAGTAGGCTCCAGGGACCTTCCCTTCTCTGTCTTCATTGGTGATGGGATTACCTATGTGTTGCCGTGTATCGCTTTTGCATGGGTACAGGGAATCCAAATTCAGGCCCTCACGGTTGTATAGCAAGCCATTTTCTCAACCACTGCAGATGTGTCCTTAGTAGGAGCTTTGTCTGTGACACCCAGCTGCCACAGAACATGGGGGACAAACAAGTTTGAGATGTGGAAGAAGGAGCCTGGTTTGGGAAGCCCCTATTCCTTTAGGTTTCCAGAGTTTCACTGTTGGATGCTTTTAAACATGTGCGAGACTCTGGGTTTTTCTTTGTGGTTACAGGGCAGAGAAGATACGAATGCTGCGTTATGAAGGTGTTCAGCCTTGTTCTCTCGGGGATGCAGCTAAGATTCCGAACGGCTTTGGAAGTCACAGCAAGATGCAAGCGTCTTCATTCAGGGCACGGGTGTGCAGCCGGCATGACTGTGAGAGTTGCTCGCATCTGATCGTTTGTCATTCATGTGTCTCCCTTTGTTTATAGCCCTATATTCATGTCTTTCGCTGATGAAATATAAAGGGCCAGGGTTGTTTTTTTTAATTGCTGAGCTGTAATAATCCTTATATATTCTGATTATAGGTCCTTGTTAGATTAATTATTGCAGTTTTTCTTTCAGCTCAGGACTTGATTTTTCAGTTTTAAAATGGTGGTTTTGATAAGTAAAAGAATTATTTCTCCTCTCCTCCCTCTTTCCTGCTCATCCCCTCTCTTCTTTCTCCTCCTCCCTTGCTCCTCCTCCTCCTTGCTCCTCCTCCTCTCTTCCCATCTTCCTCCCCCTCCCCCCTCCTTCTTAGCTCCAAGAGTCAAATCCAGGGTCACCAGTGTGCCAGGCAACTGCACTACCTCTAAGCTATGTCTCCAGCCTTAGTGCACAGAGGCTCTGAGTTTAATGACGTCTGGAATATCAACTGGTGGTCTACAGTGAGCGTTTCTGTGTCTTATGTAGGAATTCTTTTCCTACCCCATGGTTGGGTGGATGCTTCCTTGTGTTTTCTTACAGCTTTACCTTTGACCTGGTCTTTGTATTAATGCCGTGCCCGGCGTGAGGAAGGGGATGGGGTTCATACACACTCACTGCCTTCAATTGTTTCCACTTTGTTGAAAGGATTCTCATTTCCCCATCATCTAGTATTGGTGCCTTTTATTAGAAGGAAAACAGTTAGAAATCAATTGTTCTATTAGATATGAGTCTATTTCTAGATGTTTGTATTCTATTCCATTGGTGTCTCTCTGTCTCTGTCTCTCTGTCTCTGTCTCTCTGTCTCTCTCCCTCTCATTCTCTGTCTCTCTCTTTCTCTCTCTGTGTCTCTGTGTCTCTGTCTCTGTCTGTCTCTGTCTGTCTCTCTGTCTCTCTCTCTCTCTCTCTCTGTGTCTCTGTCTCTGTCTCTGTCTCTGTCTCTGTCTCTGTCTCTGTCTCTGTCTCTCTCTCTCTCTGTCTCTCTCTCTCTCTCTCTCTCTCTCTCTCCACAAGGCCCCAAACACCTTGTTTGTTGTGGTTTTAAAGTGAGTTAATAGGAATTAAATAAGGAAGTCTTAGCCCTTGTTTTTTTCTGAACACTTCCCAGCTGGGTTGAAATTCCCACATACATTTCAGAATCATCTTGTCAATTTCAATTTCAACCCAGAAAGGCAACTGAGATTTGAAGTGGATTTTGCTGAATGCAAGTTTCAAATGTAGGGAAAATGAATGCTAACAGTAACAGGTCATTTCCCCTGCAGATCTAGAAAGCCGTTCCTTGCCTGGATCTTTCAGAGTTTCAGCAAAGGCCCCTCATTTTTATGCACAGGACTTATCTATATTTTAAAAGGTTATTCTTAGTCAATTCATAATTTTATATTGCCATTCTGCTTCCAGCTTTAGGAGGGAAAAGATTTAAATTTTTATAGTTAAGAAAATGTTTAAGTATACTTTCTGCTTGTAGATATGCCTCGGGTGTCTAAATTGTCCGATTATGAGGAAGTTTGACACAATTTCTTGGAAACCGAGAGTGAATGCCAGACACTGCCAATCACTTTTCTGCACCCCTTGTGTGGCCTTTATGTTCTCTCCCTTTCCTTCTGTGGCCGTGGTAGGCTTCAAGGACCTTTCTTCCGTTGCTAAATCAACTTTGCATTTCCAAGAGGGACCTCATTTTGTCAAAAATAGATTACACTGTAGATCACGACTTGCTAATTTTAAAGTGACTTTTGTGTCTATGCCCATGGTAGCCATTGGCGTAGTTGGGGGAAAATCATTATTTGTTTTTGTATCGGGATAATATTGGCCTTGTGCAATGAGTTCATAATTGCTCCCAATTACTTTGTTATCTTGGAGCCTTGATGCCCTGTTGGAGTTATTTCTGCTGCACCGGAGACCCAGTGTGTGCTGTGAGTTCTTCTGGTGGCTGTCACTCCGCCTCTGTCTCTGGACTAGGTAAGACATGAAGATAGCCCAGCTGGTGGCAATGCCCCCCATGCCTGATGACCTGAGGTGGACCCCAGAAACCATGAGGTGGAAAGAGACAACAGACACCCACAAGTTAGTTTCTTACCTCCTCACAGGGGCCGCAGCACATGCATACATGCAGGTGTGTGTGTGTGTGTGTGTGTGTGTGTGTACATAGATAAACAAACAAACAAGTGTTATTTATTTTAAAGGTGCCAGGCAGTGGGGGATCGGAACCCTGCCACAGAACTCCAGAAGTATGTCTCCGTTTTCTCAGTCCACTTCCCTAAGTGGCTTCTGACACTCACCTTGAACAAGATGGTGAGCCCCCCTGCAGTGGCCATCTCTACAGATGATTACCAGTGCCTCCACCCTGCGGTGGGATTCTGGAGACCTGCACCTCTGTCATCCCCACAACAGTTCTTCTATTTGTGTCCTTTGTGAGCGGGAAGAAGATAAGGAATAAACCCCAAGCCTGCTGGAGAGCTCACTTCCCTCAGGCTCCAATGGGGGAAGTTACCTCCGCTGTCCTCGGACTCAATGACCTGGACACCATCTCGGGTACAGTTCTTCTCGGCTTTCACGGGAAGAAGATTTGTTAACCTTACTGACTGATCATCCCTCACTGTGAGTGAAGCCTGCTCATCTCTCATCTCCAACCTTTACTGAACTAGGCTAAAGCCCACACCCCAAGTAATTTCATGCTGAGATGTAATTCACCAGACATCGAAGAAAGGAATGTTCAGAAGGATTGAAGATTTGGTCAAAGGTCAATAGCCAATAAATGAGTCCCAACTTGAATTTAGAGATTTTTCTTTCCATATTTTATTTCTACTTCTTGTTTTTTTTTTTAAAGTATATATTCAGGGGGGAAAGTATGCATCCTGGGGAAGGAGGGGCTAGATGGGGTCTCTGCTGATTTACTGCTTAGACACCCACAGGTCATACAATTATCTCCCAACTTTTCTGTAGACAAAGGCAACAGGTGAGAGTGTGGGACCTGGGCCACCATCACACCACCACTGGCCTCAAAGCTTCGCTCACAGGACTCCCCAACACTGAGGCAACCTCAGAATCTCAGAGCTCAAAGTCCTACAGTGGAGCCTTTAGAACCTGAAACACTGAAGCCAACTCTTCAGAACCAGAACTCAAATGAGAGAACGAGTCTGGCATGGTCATGTGATTACCTCAGCGACTGGGAGGATGAGTCTTTGATGCCGGCAAAAGGGAGTGGGTGGTAACTCTCTGGAGAAGGATGAACAGCCAAGAACGGGAGTGCACATCTCTCAGGAGACCACCTGTGGAGTCAGGCAGGTTGACCACATGTGGACTCCAGAAGGCAGCACACCCATGGCAGCCTACCCCTGAATACACGGCTGTGGGTGGGTGCCTGCTGTCACCTCCCAATCGGAAGTCACAGGGTCTAAGTGAAGACAGGTAGTTCTGTAGATTTCATTCACGACTAGTCCTCAGGACTATCCTGGCTTTTTGCGAGGTGGCAATCCCCCATTTTCAATGAGGGAGATGAAGAGCAAATAAAGAACGTTAGCTCTTCTCAGAATACAGCTGACTCCACTTTGTGCCTGGCCAGTCTTGATTTCCTTACTCCTGAACAGATGGATGCTACTCAGCCCCACTGACGGTCATCACTGTTGTTATTATTGATCTATAATGTTTAAGGCTATCCTGTCGTTGGCTCTCTGTTTCCTGAACTTGGCTAGGCAGGGCATAGAATACTGCTGGCCACCAGGGTGGCAGGACCAATGACAAGCTGACTACTCCGGAGTGAGGCTATCCCTCAGCATGCCTGGGTGGGAGGTCTACTTGCCTGTATGAAGGGTCTGCTCATTGAGAGGCCCCTTCTTGACTCTCTCCCGCTGCTCTCGCAGGGATGCAGGGAAAAGGAGTGTGTGCCTTTCAACAGTTTTGAGAGAATCTACAGAGAATCTTGATTCTATTTCTTAGAGCAAAACAGCCACCTGCTGGGAGAGCATGTGTAGGCTTGTGTCAAATGTTTATGAACATAAAGTATGAGTAATCTGCTCCTTCCATCTGCTTTTCCTGAGAGGCGAGGTTCCTTATGTACTGGTGGGAGCGTCTTCCCGACCACACGGTGCTCTTCAGGAGGAATGGCATGGCAGAGGCCCATGTGTAGTGAGGCTCTGGCACAGGGTATGGGTGGAGGACTGTTTGGACAGGAGTTGGGAACTTGGTCCCTCGGTCTTTCTCTTCTTAGGGTGAGGTAGGATCGTTACCAGTCTGGGGATCGATGCAGCTGTTGGGGAAGCACTCGCGATGGGTTGTTTCCATGGAGAACAATCAGAGGGGGATGTGGTAGGCTTTCTCCTGCTTGGAGGCAGAAGGTAAAGGAAGCCCTAAGCTAAGCCGAGGTGTTGGCTATTTCTAACCTCTATCCTGGGTTGTAGAGGCAAGGCCGAGGGGAGGAGGATGTTGGAGAGAGAACAGGAGGAGAGTGTGAGAGCCACACGCATGTACTCACACACACATGCACTCACACTCACACATATACATTCACACATGGATGCACTCACACAGAGATGTACTCACACACACTCACACATGCATGCACTCACACTCACAGGTACTCACACACAGATGCACCCACACATACACTCACACTTGAATGCACTCACACACACATGCACTCAAGTGCATTTACTCACATACACATGCACTCACACTCACACATATGCATTCACACATGGGTGCACTCACTCCACAGATGTACTCACACACACATACACACACACATGGATGCACTCACACTTGCATGTACTCACACTCCCATGCACTCACACACGCATGCACTCACACACATGAACTCACACACATGTACACACACACACTCACACTCGCATGCACTCACACATACATGCACTGCTTTTGAGATCGCCTATGCTCCACAGTGGACAGACGGTGCTGGAGTCAGAGGGTGGGTGTTAGCTGAGGCTGGGCTAGGCTCACCTACCTCATTGGTTAATGGGAAGGCTGTGCTGCTCCCCTGGGTCCAATATTTCCCCCCACCCAAAAACGCCCTGCAAGTCAGGTGACGGCTATGATCCTGCCAGTGTGTTTTTAATTTCTGCTAAGGAGCCAGAGTGGACACAGGGACTGAAGCTATGAATGAAAGGTCCCCATCAAGTGTCAGCCACGGAAAGGGCAGTTTTATTTCCAGCCAAGAGATTAGGGCCAGGTAAAGAATGGTCAGGGATGATTTTCTCTGCTCCTCTGTAAATTTCTTTTTAACAGTCTACAAAGTCACTGTACTTGTCTAGTCCAAACCAACCAGACAGAATTCTGTTTAACAGAGTGACATTCAGTTGGGCTGGGGCGGCCCATACCTGTGATTCCAGGACTTGGGAGGTGGAAGCACAAAGATCACATCTTTAAGGTCATTCTTGGCTACATAACAAATTCAAGACCAGCCCGTGCTGCATGAGACGCTGTCTCAAAGTCAACGAATTAGATAAAATGCATACACAGCCACGGTCAAGTTTTATTAAATCAAACAATTATACACGGGCTCACAAGGAAGTTGACGACACCGACAGGTTTTCCCCACTGTACCTTTATTGTTTGTTTAGTCCACTGTCCAGAATTACAGTTTTTCCAGAATCGCACAGCCTGATAGGTAGCGCTCACCCCCGGATGTCTCCCACGTTCCTAACCAGCCTCTTTTCGGTCTATTTGTGTCATATTCTGCGTCCTGTGTGTCCAGGGAGTTCTCAGGTTGTTTTCTGTTATGAGGGGGTGTGTGTGTGTGTGTGTGTGTGTGTGTGTGTGTGTGTGTGTGTGTGTGTGTTGACCCTCAGCAAAGTGACAGGCTTTCCAGCCACAGTCACCTTCCTTCTTAGCATCCAGGTCCTCGCCGGGATAAGGAACTAGACAGACTGAGGCTAGAATCTGACTTCACTGGGTGCCAAGTAACCTCAGGGAAGATTCCTGGTCTGAGCTGCCCTTCCTTCTACTAGGACACAGGTGAGAGACTCTCCCTCTCATGGGCTACAAAGAGGGCCTGGCGGCTTGTGTACAAAGTATCCGTCCTTCTGGTGGGGAACAGGAGACACTTCCGGGCAGAGCCAGGTGCTCATGGGTAGTTGATTTATAAAAGACACTGGTATCTTAGTGGAGCCCAGGAAATGACTCCGTCATGGTGCCATTTAAGGAAGGGGGCAAGCAGAGCCCCTCCCCCATTAGCGTCATCTGTATGCCAAGGGGCAGGCTGCTGCCATTTCTGCCCTTGGCAGAATGAACACTGACCCTCTGCTCTGCTCAAGGCTGTGCACTGCAGCCAGGTTGGGGCTACGTTAGGGAGCCAGGGAGCAGGGCAAATTTGTATTTATTCAACCATCCCCCCTCAGAGAAAAGTGAGCTTAGTGTGGGTGGAAAACAGCTTTAAAATGTACAGGGTTTCTTAACTGAGATCGGCCAGTCCCCTCCCAATGCCCTTGAAGGGTCACTTGTCACATCAGTGCCGTTATAGCAGGAACTGTGTGTGCACTCTCACAGTGGGGAGGTCTCACTTCCTCACATCCCACTGACTTCTGAAAAGACCCCCCTCCCCAGGCATCTCACCGAGGAAGGGATGGCGCACTGAGCATTGAGCTCTCCCCGTTCCCATCTCTCATGGTCACAAAATAAATAAATAATAAATAAATAAAAAATCTGATAATCGAATGGTTACAGGAGCAAATGAGCAATACTGCACTTGTGCTGGTGACTGCTCCGTCCCAAGGGTGACCCGCAGGCAGGGCCGGTCCTCTTCCTCCGTGGTAGTCCTTTAAAACGTGGAAAGCTGATCCGTCACTCAGCCCTTGTTCATGCATAATTCTCAGTAAAGACAGGGTGCATCTAAGGTCTGCATGCCCACAATCGTTTTATATCTCTGACAGAACAACAAAAAGCCACTTGACAATCTCGAAGCACACACCAGCCAAGACCACGGCTGGCATTATGGGAAAATGTCCTCTAGATAAGAGATGAGGAGAGGGGCGAGCAGATGTGGGTGGATAGGAGGGAGGGATAGGAGAATCAGAGATGGAAGGGAGAGGCAGTGGGGAGAGAGAAGAGAGAATGGGTGCGGGGGCACAGAGAGGGTGAGAAAAGCCTGAGGGGCAAGGCTTGAGATGAGCTGAGACAACCGGATGACTACAGACAAAGATGTCCTGCAGCTGACGGAGCAAAAGCGTTTAAAACCAAGAAGAGCTATGGATCCAGAAGCGCCTCTCCAAATATTTGGTTCATGCTAAAAAATAGAGCACATTTATTAAAAATATAGATTTATAAACCTCGATATGAACAGATACACACATCAAGCCAATGAAAAAGGAAAAATAAGTTCTCTCCCGTATCAAACAGCTGGAAACATTTGATGAACAGAACGCCTGTCGGCGAACCGCACCTAGCGCTTATCCTGCTGGTCCTGGGAGGAGGACAGCAGAGCTGTGACCGCCCCATGCATCCTCTTTCCAGTGTGGGATGCGGTCAGCCTTCCAAGGTGAAGCATTTCCTCACCCATATGCTCACCGCTGGTGCAGAAGGCTGGCCTTTCTGGCATCCTGCCTGGTCCCCTGCCAGAGACGCTGAGTTCCTCGTGGCCTGAATGAGTTCCGCTGGATCCATTGTGCTTCAGAGTGTGTGCTCCTCAGAGCAGGACGGGTTCATCTGGTGACCCGTCAGGAAGTTCGAAGGCGCATTGATGGAGCAGTGTGTGGTCTTCGAACCTGCCAGCCCCCGACAGTGTGTGGTCACCGATACGCGGACGCACGGGAGCCTTGTCTCGTGGCCATCCCGAGGCCACCAAGGCTTCGCGGGGCCTTTCATAGAGTGGTATATATGTATACGAAGATGATGACGATCAGGTTCAGGATGGTCCCGATGATGCCCAGCATGGCCAACACGCTCTCTTCTTTGCTCTCTTTCTCTTGGCCTCCCCGGTCTTCGTCATTTCCGCTCGTGATTACCATCTTGGTGGCAAATGTCTTTATCTTCCTCGACAGGTTATCCTGTGTGAAGAGAGACAGAGCGAAAGACAATCATTTCCCAGCATCCTCGATGAGGCCAGGTGGGAGGGTGAAGTGACTATAGGCTTCAGGACTAGATCATGGCTAGGAGTGACACCCGGAGCCTCTAACACAATCGTGGGAAACATTCCTCTCGGTCACTGAGAGACGGCAGAACACGGGGGCTGGGGAGATCGCTCAGCCAGTCAAGTGCTTGGTCTGCAAGCTCAAGGACCTGAGGTAGATTCCCCAGCACCTACAAAGCATACATGTGTGGAATCCCAGTCTGGGGTTCTATAAGAAAGCAAGCTGAGCAAGCCACGGGGAGCAAGCCAGTAAGCAGCACCCCTCCATGGCCTCTGCATCAGCTCCTGCTTCCTGACCTGCTTGAGTTCCAGTCCTGACTTCCTTTGGTGATGAACAGCAACATGGAAGTGTAAGCTGAATAAATCCTTTCCTCCCCAACTTGGTTCTTGGTCACGATGTTTGTGCAGGAACAGAAACCTTGACTAAGACAGAGAGGTAGACACAGGAGAATCCCTAGGCTTACTGGCCAGTCTAGGCTTGTCTAGCTGCTTAGCTTCAGGAAATTAAGACATATGGTCTCAAAGGATGTGAAAAGCCTGCCTAAGGATGACAGCCTGAGGTTGGTTGACCTTTGGCCTCAACATATGGGCATGCATTTGCATGTGCACACATGCACGCGTGTGCGTGCGCGCACACACACACACACACACACACACACACACACACACACACACACACACGAAAGAACACAAGGTAAGGACTCCAGGGTGAGATATTAATAACATAAACGCATGCACCCTGACGTCAACCGTTGGGTCGTCCACTCAGTGTAGCTTGCTCTCCCCTTTCCCAGGAAGGAGGAATGGGTGGCTATTGCAGTCACACTAAAACTAGTAGGTCCAACCCAGCAGATGAGTCCTCCTGTTTTCAGGAAGGCACAGGGGACATCCCAGTTAGTCACACCTGTTCTGAAGGTAGGGACAGGGGTAGGCAGGCCTGAGGGAAGGCGATTCTGTACCCAGAGAGGCTGTAAGCAATCTTTGTGAGGTGTGAAGGAGGTGGCCCCTCAAGAGACTCTCATGGTCGCTGGCAGGGATACGCGTTGGCACAATTGTTCTGGAACACCGTTTGGCACTAGTTAGGAAAGCCAAGAGACACAGCCTACAGCTGGGCACCCGCTCTCCCAGCTGGGCACCCGCTCTCCCAGCTGGGCACCTGGGGGTGTGAGCTCTGTTTTGTGTACCTGGAGACTGAGGCCGCATCACTTCTCCAGCTGCAGAAGCAGCTGTCACAGCGAAGGGCCAAAGGCTGCCCAGGTGTGCGTCAGTGCCCGTGTGGTAACGCAGCCACATGACTGGAATATTCCAGTAAGATGGCAGAGCTGCAGCAGCTGTCCCTGACAGCATGGAGCAAGCCCAGACACTGGAGGGAGAAAGCACAGCCTACCTCTGTCTGTGAGGGTTCCAAACAGCACACTGTTGGGCGATGTGTGTTCTGAGTTCTGTTACCCCTCAGGAGTGACGGCCATGAAATTCAGGAGCCTGCCTTCCTCACGCCACAGCAGTAAGGAATACCCTGGGGACGCAGTGGCCTTTGGAGATGCTGATCGCTCTCTGCATGGGCTGGGGAGTGGACACTGGGAGTTTGTTATTTTCGCTGTGGACGACAGGTGTATGTTGCTGCCATTCTTTTGTATGCCTTGTGTGTTTTTAATCGGCAAGACTAACATTTATACATTAAGGTAGTTAACTCAGTCACCCAGAGGTAGGGTCAGAGATTGAAGCCTCTACCCCAATTATACTTAAAATAAGCTCACCCGTGGGGACTTTAATGGGATGAGATTGGGGGACAGACCAGACTGGACTTCTTCCACGAGGAAACTGCATCTCGTCAGCAAAAGGCTTTCTGATACTTAGGGGTGGCACGGCTAATGCATGTGCTGGCTGGTGTTTGTCAACTCGACCCAAACATAGACGTATCTGGGAAGAGAAACCTCGACGGAGAAAATACTCCCATCCAATGGTCTGTAGGTAAATCTAAGGACCGTTTTCTTGACTAATGACTGATGCGGGAGGGGCGGAGTTACCCTGGGCAGCGGACTCTGAGTTGTCTGCTGTGGAGACCAAGCCAGTGTCCTCCCAGAGCCTCTGTTTCAGTCCCTGCCTCCAGGTTCCTGCCTCGCCTTTCCACACTGGTGGACCATCCGCTGAAAGATGAAATAGACCCGTTACTCCCCAGGTTGCTCTTGGTGTTGTATTTATCACAGCAATGTACATAGACACATGTGTGTTGCTATGGGTACAGAAGTGCACATGTACGCCCACACAGCTCACCACCTCCACACATGCTCACTCTAACATGCTTCCTCACAAATTCTTGATTCTGTTTCCATGGAGACTCTTGACTAAGGTCAAATGATGTCCCAGGCAGGATATCCCAGGGGGGATCACCACTGGAAATCCAGGATCAACGGCAAATGCCTTTCCACCTCTTTATTGTACATGTGATCCCCTGCAAAGCCTGGGCCACACCTCCACAGAGCAGTTCACTATACTGAATACAGTATATTGTCTTGGTGAAGGACAGAGCCCATCAGTGACACCTGGAGAGACAGACACCACATGGGTGTGTGTATAAGTGAATGACGTATTCCAAGGGAATACATTCTATTTTCTTCACAACTGTGGCTTGTGACACTGGCTCTGAGTGGCCTCTGACCTCTAGACCTGTCAGGGAAAGTTTGTTTGGTCTTTTCTTTCTTCCTTCTATTTTCAATGCTGTATAAAGGGACATCTGTGTCTGTGTGCATGTGCGTGTTTGTGTGCATGTGTGTGTGCATGCATGTGTGCATGTGTGTAGCTTGATATACTCTTTAGTGCTCAGATTACAAAAGAGCCTTCTGTGAGCCTAGGGCCCACCCTTGGTGACCCATTAAGTCACTGTCCCTTACTTCCTCCTCTTGACAACTCTTAAGCAACTCCTAACTCTGTCGGCAGCGTTGCCCAGTTTGCAATTTTTTACAAATGGAATCACACCACATTCTCCCTTAGGAGTTTTGTAAGACTTATCCATGTGGCCAGGAGTAGCTCTGGCTCACCCAGTCCCACCTAGGAACAGAGGTCTTTCGGATCTACGTACCACACACCACATCGGTGGGTGACGGATGGCTCTATTCTACTGTTGACAGGGATTTGAGGGGCTCTGGGTTTGGCACAATTGTGACTAGCGTTGCCGTGTGGCCATCCTTTTTGTCCTCGTTGTCTCCTGTGCCCAGCATGCACACTTCAGAGGTCACTCTACTCAGTTGAGTAGAGCTGAGGAGGCTCTTACAGTCAGGGGCCACACGCTCGCCTGCTCTACCATTCCCCGTGCCCTGGGATGTGTTTGCTTCAACACGCGTCTACCCGCTTTCTGTTTCAGAACATTTCAAAGCACACTGCAGATCTGAAGCTTCTCCTGTTAAGCGCTGCTGCATAAACATTTTAATTATAGCCTCAAGTCCATTTATATTTTGTTCTGATGTAAAACACACACATATGTAGTTTCTTCGTAGCTACATATATTTGGCAGAGGAAAACAGGCATGGGGTATGTGTGTGTGGGGGTTGGTAGTATTGTTGAACAGATTTTCAACGCGGTGATGTATGTTTGCTCATTGACAAGTGAGGACGGACTTCCTTCCCCTTGATTTTTGCCACTCTCTGGAGCAGTCATTGCAAACGCATTAAGAAAGTTACTCAGAAGCCACTCCTCATTCTGCTCTGGGTGGAGGGGGTCTCTAATCACCAGTCCCTTCTTTACTGGGGTCTCTTGTTTCTTGTCTATTTTCTTCTATAGGCTGAGAATCCTAGGACAGGAGCGTCTGACCTGCTACTTCACAGCACAGCGCCCAGTCATGCTGAGCAGCCAGGCTGGTCCTGCGAGGGACCTGGCATCTCCCTGTCTCTGCAGGGCAGAAGCTGGACAGCCAGGCTGCTCTCAGGAGATGCGATTAGTGCTACCCTCATAACCAGACTCCCATCATCCCAGTCACTCAAGCACAACAGAGTGCCTGTCATCGAAGCTGCTTCATTTCAAAGCTTAATTTAGCTCCTTCCCTGAGTTAACCCCAGATGGTTCTGACTCAGGAGGAATTGGAGGGCATAATCAGGTTGGCCCTGTTTACACCTCGAGGGTTCTGCAGCTAACCAGAGAGGTCCCTCTGACCTACAGGAGAGCTGCAGCCTCCAAGTCCCCAGGGTTGCTAACATGTCAGCCCATCTTTGCCCACAGAAACCACCTCGGGAGGGTGGCTGGATTCCCAGGAGTGTAACGGAGGGCCTCACCAGAGGGAAGCGTGGAGAGCATTGTTTCCTTAGGTAATAACTGGATCCAGGCCAGGAGGTGAACAATATGGCTTGGAGAGAACAAGGGGCTGGGAGCTCAGCCTGGAAACAGGGGCAGCGACAGGAATGCAGTCAAGATAAATGCTTGCTGCTTCAGGCTGCTTCATGCCGGTTGTCTGGTCGTCCTGAAGAGGTAACTGATTACAGCAGATCAAGACTAGGTGAAGTCAGACCAGTCAATTCCAGATGGAAGACGGGTGAGGGGAGAGCGCGGAAACTGGAATCAGGAGAAAGGAGTGTGTTTGCGGCCACGGGGTAGTGACAGCTGCCTTAAGACAGAAACGCTCAGAGAGAGGTGCGGGGGAGACAGAGAGAGAGAGAGAGAGAGAGAGAGAGAGAGAGAGAGAGAGAGAGAGAGAGAGAGAGAGAGAGAGAGAGGGGGAGAGATGGATAAACTCCTACCCAGGAACTTCTCAAAAGCATAGCCACAGAGACGCCGAACAGTTATCAGAGGAATTCAAACAGCTCCTGTTCTAGAAGCACCAGACTGGCAAGAAAGAAAACTCCAGCCGAGGCATCAAACCCAGGGCTGCAGGAATACCAGAGAGTGGCTTCAGGGCCTGTCAGGGCTGCCACCTTGGAAACCTGTATGGCACCTGGTAAAGCTGAGCACACTGGCCCCTGAGGGGCAGCCATTCACCTCTGGGGACAAACCCTGAGTACACGCGCCAGTGCGCACACCAGGGCGCATGGACAAGATCTTTATCGGCAGTAGATTTCCTCTTACAGGACGTTGGACACTGCAGATGGTCTTTTCGATCCCTTACAGTGTGAGTAGAGAGAAGGCTGGCGATGTAGGGCTACCACAGGCACAATGATGAGAAATAGAGCGTCTTACAGATAGAAGGTCACAGTTTCTATGGGAAAGTATAAACCCAATGAATCTGCAAAGGAAAGCAATGGAGTGAACTTGCCAACACCAGGGGGCGGGGCAGGGTGATGGAGGAGGATGCTCTGAGGCTCTGGTACTGTTTCTTAAGCCACCGGCCGGCACACAGGCCTTGTGTGTTGTAACATCATTTCCTAAATGCATTCCTTTTACCTACCCATTGACTAGTAAGAAAAATCAATGACTAGTAAATTGACCAGTTGAACTGGTCAACTAATGAACAATGCTAAAGAGAGAAACAAGAAATTAGAAACAACTTGGTGGATGCATTTGCAAGTGGATATTCGTGAATGGGCAGATGTAGGCATGGGGGTGTGTACCTGTGTGCATACGGAAGTGGGGGGGCTGGAGGTCAACCTTAGGCGTCAATCTTCAGGAGTCATGTACCTCGTTTCTGGTGGCACAGTATGTAACTTAAATCCAGGGCTTGCCCATTCGGCTAGGTTGGCTGGCCAGGGAGCCCCAGGGATTCCTTACCCCTATCTCCTCACCTCTGAGATAATGCACACACTACTATGCTTAGCTTTTTGCACGAATACTAGGGACCGAGTCCAGCTCCTCATGGTTACATGGCGAGCACTTGGCTGACAGAGTCAGCTCCCCAAGAGAAACAACATTTAAAACAACAATAAGATTTTAAGGTCTGTCCATATCTAGTGTCATGTTAACTGTCAAAGGAAGCCCTTCCTCGCCACCAGAAAGAAGGTCATGATTCTGCAGAGACAGAACAGTGTTCACAGCCCAGCATCCCTAAGGTGCTGGACCCTAAGTGGGTCCCTCACTTTGAGCAGACTCAGCAGGCTTGGTCTTCTGCTGGGCTACTCCTGCTAAACACACTGGAGAGTTTTAATTGCTTGTCTAACTGGGATGCCCATCTTGGGAAATAAGCCATGAGTACACAGTGATACAGTGTTGCAGGGATCTGCACCGTGGACACAGCAGGGGAGCTGGGAGAGTAGAAGCGAGGGAGGGCGGGCTCCGTGTGCTTGCTGGAGTCACAGCAGGGCAGAGGCAGCGAGGATACTCACGGCTGCTCACAGCACTGTCCAGCACCCGTGCATTCCTCTCTGTTCCAGCCTCTCGGGTTTCCTCTGGAAAATTATCCTCCATGTGGGTGCTGTCAGTCAAGGCACTGAAGGGATGGCCTGCATCCGGATAAGCTTACCAAACAGATGGGCCTCTTTCTACACTCGACCTTAGGAAGAGAGAAGGTGGGGCCACCTCAAACTCTCAGACATCCAACACTGATAGCCAATGGAGAGGCGTCCCAGCCACAGTGCCCAGAAGAGAACCCACTGGCACTGCCTCTTGGAATCAGCCCTCTGCAGAGCTTAGCCCATTGTCTCCTTGTGCCCCCAAGAGCATCCCCCAAATTCCTGCCATGAAAGTACTGTTTTAGCTTAAGCCAGTCAGAATCTGTTGTGATTGGTAACTATTCCAGGTAACCAGAGAACATTTCCCCTTCCAGAATGGGTATTCTGTTTTGAATTCCTCATTTGATACCTAAAATTTCCTAAGATGTGCAAAATCTACTTTTTAAGTAAGTTTATGTCTTTGTGTTAGACTGCCGTCAGCCATATGCAGCTGTACACAGCCCCACGAGCTGTAGACTGAACATGCCTGCTAGAAATCTATGGAGTGTTAACAGGATTCCCCTCATCATTCTGGAATTTACCACCTCTCAACCCAGCTGATTCCACTCCCCTGGCAGCTTATTCAGAAAGTCTTATTTGTCTGAAAATAAAACCTCCTCACTACATTTTGTCCCCACTGGGGCCATTTCAAAAACTAGCCGCTAAGCCAAGGTAAGTCCTTATCATCCTCAGTAACATTTCTGTTTTGGAAAAATTAGCATCCAGAGCTCCGGCTTCGGGGACGGCAGGGATCCTAGCTTGTCTCCATGGCTGAGCAGCTGTGTGATCTGCTCAGGATGCTGGCTCCCTCAGAGCCACGGTTTCCTCATTTTTAACATGGTGGAAGGTTAGCACGCAGCTTGTAGGGTGAAAGACAAAAGATGCACCTGCCCATCTGAGTGATTGACAGCTGCCGTGCTCAAGGGTAACAATGATGGAGGCTCTTCAGGACACTCCCTTTCCCCTAAGCACCTTCCTGCTCCTTACTCAACCAGAGAACCCACTCATCACAGCCCTTCTCTTAGGGAAGCTCACACTAAAACATGACATTACGCTAGGGTAGGGTTCCCACTCTACATAGTTTCTCTTCTTTCTGACAGACACGGCCAACCTTCTCTCCTACTGGGTGAGCCTCCCACTTCTCTCCAGAGTGAGAGGGATAGTGGAACTTAGATTCACTCTGTTACTGATTTTGCAGGAGAGGCAATGATGGGGGGAAGGGGTTGGGCAATTTCAGTAGTCTATTGTGGTTTGTTCTAGATACTTTCTGCTGCTGTGAGAAAACTCTGTAACCAAAAGCAACCTGGGGAAGGAACGGTTTGTTTCATTTCCAGGTCACATCACTGAGAGAAATCAAGGCAGGACCTCAGGCAGGAACTGAAGCTGAAACCATGGAAGATCGTTGCTTTCTTATAAAGCTCTGACTCACTTACGTAGGGCACCACCCATAGTGGACTGTATCCTCCCATATCATCTACAGTCAAGGCAGTCTCTCATGCTTCACAGGCCAATCTGGGCAGGACAACTCCTCAACTGAGGGTCCTCCTACCCAAAGGACTCTAGGTTTTGCTAAGCTGACAATGTTTGAGCGTAAAATGCTTCACAACTTAGGCTCCTGTATTTGAACACTTGGCGGTAGGGTAGTGGTGCTGTTTGGGAAGGTGATAGAGTGTTTAGGAAGCTTAGCCTTCCTGGAGGAAGCAGATGGAAGTGGACTGGCCTAGGGATTCTATAGCTTGGTTCCACTTCCTGTTTACTTTCTGCTTCTTTGCTGCTGATACAGTGTAACCAATCAGTCTCCCTTCTCCCTGCCACTTCCTGTTCACCTTCTACTTCCTTACTGCTGATATAATGTAACCAACCAGTTCCTCAGTTCTCCCTGCCATTGAGAAGGACCGTACCACCTGGAACTGAAAGCCAACCTCTCCCCCTCCCCCTTCTTTGAGTTGTTTTTGTTGGGCTCCAAGAAACATAACTAATACAGTGCCTGCACCGCTCCTGGCAAGTATGCAGGGGCGGAGCTCCTTCTTCGTGAGTCCTCTGCACTCATTTCTCAGAGAAGCGTACGGGGAATCGGAGATCAACCCTGGCAGAGCCAGTCACCGATCTGCAGTAGCTGGGGACCCACAGAATGCAAAGAGCAATGGGGGCAAAGACCGTGTGGCAATGAGGAAGTTATACATAGGAAGGAAGACAAAGGGTATTAAAATTCAGGTCCCCTTTCCAAATAATAACTTTAATAAGCTTTACTTGACTAGGAAAAAAATGCCTGAGGGGAAATTCAGAAATTTTCTGCTGCACAGTTGGTTGTTTTGTTTGTGTCCGGTTCTAAGCAATCGATATGTAAGTGGCTAAACCTACGAAGACCCTGAGTACTTCTGTTCTATCTCAATCTTAGAAGAACAGCAGCACCCAGGTGCCAAGAGGAAGGCACTCATTGCTGGTGTGTGAGGAGTGGCCTTCATACCTGTCTGTTTTTGCTGGAGAGGCAAGAGAGAGTCAGAGACGGGTTGGAGCTTGGTGTCAAAACCGTAAAAGATGAAGGTTCTAAGGCTAGGGAGAAAGTTGAGCTGGCAAAGCATTTGTCTTGCAAGTACAGGACCAGGGTGTTCAACTCAGAATCCACACTAATAAAAAACAAAGGTCAGAGACAAGCAGATGGCTTAGTGGGTAAGGGGGCTTGCTGCAAAAGCATGCGGGCCGAGGTTCAGATCCCCTGCTCTGTGTACCCGAAACACTAGCACGGAACAGAGGGGAAATGGGGTCAAGTGGGGCTGACGGGCTGTGAGTCTAGGAAGATAGAGTGATCTTCGTGTCCAGCAAGAGACCCTGTCCCAAAGGAATAAAGGAGCAAGGCAGAGAGCCGTGGAGAACATCTGGCATGCTACCCAGCCTCTGCATGTACACATGGGTGTGTGCATCTGAACAGACACGTGCACACGCACACATTGCATGTGTATACACACACACACACACACACACACACACACACACACACACACACACACACACCAAGCACGGTGGTATATACTTATTAATCCTAGCATTGGGACATGGAGACAGATAGATCTCTGGGTCTCACTGGCTAGCCAGAATGTTCCAGGCCAAAATGAGACATTATACTAAGAAACAAAGTATATGGCTTCTGAGGTGCTGCCTTCAAGTCTGTGTATACACACACACACGCACACACGCATATGTACACACATGTACACACACATACAAGTGCACACACGCATATGTACACACACATACACACATATAAGCACACACATGTACATACACATACACACACGTATACACTTACACACATGTAATCTCTCTCTCTCTCTCTCTCTCTCTCTCTCTCTCTGGATAAGCAGAGCTATTTACCTGGAGTGGGAGATGGCATCAATGTCTTTTACCCTAGCTTCTTTTCAAAGCAACACCCATCGAAGAAATCCTCCTCTGCTCCCTGGTGTGTGAAAGGTACCACATGCTCCAGAAGGGGAGGGGAGAAAGCCTTGTGTCCATCCACACCCTTTCCTCCCTGCATCCTCGCTTTGCAGCCAGTCACCCGGTTCGATTGTCATTCCGAGCACTTCCTTCTCTAGAACATTTCCATAAGCTGGGACAAGGAAGGTTCCTTCTGGCCCTGTTTACAAGGATGAGCTACTGTCTTTAAATTCAGACCGTCTGTGGGTGGTTGCTGGATGGTTGGGGCAGCATTAGCTTTTCCCTCAAGAGAAGACTCTGGTGGTCTCCAAAATCATTCCTTGAACATCCTCTGAGCACAACAATGGGTGGTGGAGTTACGAATCAGACAAGGCCTAGGCTTTCAGGTCTAAAGGCAAGCAGACCACAGAGGACATGTGAGTCCAGGGCATTGAGAAAACCCAGGATGGGGCCGGGGTCTAACTGCAGAATGAGATGAGCTTAGTGAGTGCAGGAGAGAGCACTTGGGTGGGAGGCTGACAGGCATCAGGGAAAGGGGAACAGAAACACACATGGTGGCATTGCAAGGCTAGGCTACAAAGAAGTGAGGTAGGAAGGGGCTGGACTGGAAGGTGAAGCAGGGATCATAGCCGGAGCCCCGTAAGCTTCGGAAAGCAATTCTGGGATTTATTCAGTAGATACAGTGGGGACACAGATGCTCATGTCACATTTATTTTCTCAGCCACACACACTCGCTATTGACACGCCTTGTATGCACAAGATATTTCGTAATAAAATTTTAAAGCTCAATTAGCTCCCCAAATCAAGCCACAGTAAGCAAACACCGCTGGCTTGCTCGGTGGCTAAAACGGCGCACCTTGCCGCCAGCTCTGCTGGTGCTGCACCCACGGATCTGACTTCCGTCTTCTAGCTCTCAGGACAGGAGCTGAGAGCTCTGTGCAAGTGGCCAACTTCCTGTGCTCACATAAGGTCCTCAGAAGGGGTAGGGCAAGAGTTTCTCCAGAGACCTGGGTCTGAGCATCTCAGGTGGCCACAGAAAGGCCTGGTGTTGTAACACAGTTACCTGAAGAGGGTGGAAGCCGGGTCATTCTGCCATCGGAATCCCACCCTGTTCAGCAGCTCCTGAGAGCCACTGAAGACAGGAAACATTTGTAAGACATTTAGCCTGTTCAACAGAGCGTCGCAGTTATGACTATTAATTAGAGCTCTTCCTCTCTAATTGCTGCAAAGCCCCGTACTGGGTACTTCTCACAATGTACCCAGTTAGTGTTTTCCAGTTGCATAAGGGGACAACCGTCCAGGCTATTTAGTAAGCCAGGGTGTGGACCAGGCTCTGTATGGACTTCCGTCTGTCTTCCCAGAAAAGGACGTCAGAATTACAAATCAAAACGAGGGACCAGCTACAGCCACTGTGAGAATTTTTTTTTAAATTTAATAACGGTAGCATATATAGCTGTATGCCAAGAATCTTTAAATATTTATTTAGCATCTATTATATGCCAGGACCTGTTCTAGTACGTTAGGATGCACCATGAGAAGTGACAAATATTATTCTTATTTTGGAGACAAGGTCTTCAGTCAAAAGTTATTTTTGTGAACACCTACACTGTGCCAGGCACAGTAGTACCAGGAAGATCGATGGGACTAAACAAAGAACTCAGAGAAACTGAGGCAGGAGTTGCACGGATGTCTCTCCCAGCACTCCTGCCTGGCCAATGCTTCAAATGCCACATTCTCACCCCAGTGTGTCTGCTCATACACTCTTCTGACTTACATAACCGCTGGTCACCCTGGAGGCGCAGGCTCCACAGCGTGTCTAGGGCCCTTTATTCTGGCTGCATCTGAACGTCCTTCATCCTGGCCACGGTCATCCTTTTCCCTGGTCCTTCTGCACTAACCTGTGTGGGATGCATGACACATCTCCACAGCCTCCAACCCTAATTCCACCATGAAGGCTCCATGGTGCTCCAAAAATAAACAAGCTAATGGGTGGATGACGGATAGACTGACGGTGAGTGGATGGATGATGGAAGACCGAGAAGTGAATGGATAACTGTGTAGATAAACGATGGGTGAGTTTATGAATGGCTGATGGATAGATGGATGACGGATGATGGATGACGGATGGATGATGGATGGATGATGGAAGGCTGATGGATGGATGGATTGATGGATGACAGATGGATGATGGATGGATGACAGATGGATGGATGGATGGATGACAGATGGATAGATAAATGCATGGATGTGTATATGGATGGATGATTGATGGATGAATGGATGGGATGCATAGATGTATACATGCATAGATGATGAAGGAATGGATGTGTATATATATATGGCTGGATGATGTATGTATGTATGTGTATATGCATGGATGTTGGATGGATGGATGTATATATGCATGGATGATGGATGGATGGATGCGTATATACATGGATGATGGATGGATGTGTATATGCATGGATGTTGGATGGATGGATGTATATATGCATGGATGATGGATGGATGGATGCATGGATGTTGGAATGGATGGATGTATATATGCATGGATGGATGGATGGATGTATATATGCATGGATGATGGATGGATGGATGCATGGATGTTGGAATGGATGGATGTGTATATGCATGGATGATGGATGGATGTGTATATGCATGGATGTTGGATGGATGGATGTATATATGCATGGATGATGGATGGATGGATGCATGGATACATGGAATGGATGGATGTGTATATGCATGGATGATGGATGGATGTATATGCATGGATGTTGGATGGATGGATGTATATATGCATGGGATGATGGATGGATGGATGCATGGATGTTGGAATGGATGGATGTGTATATGCATGGGATGGATGTGTATATGCATGGATGTTGGATGGATGGATGTATATATGGATGGATGATGGATGGATGGATGCATGGATGTTGGAATGGATGGATGTATATATGCATGGATGATGGATGGATGGATGCGTATATACATGGATGATGGATGGATGGATGGATGGATGTGTATATGAATGGGTGATGGATGAATGGAGGGAGGGATGGATGGATGGATGGACGGATGGAAAGAAGTACTAAGAGCCTGGAGAGGTCAGTCCAGGTTATAGAAAAGCACAGGAACCAGATGATCTGTGTGGCGAGAACAATCCAGACTCCCAACAGGATGCCACTAAATAGCACGCGCTATTCCCTGGACCCCCAAGCAGGGTCCGCCAGGTAGTGTTCATGTTCCAGAATGGGGGAGGGGGACTCAGGGGAGACAACGGGAGTCCTTCGCCTCAAGAAGTTCCTTCTGCCTCAGCACCTTGCGTCTCTCAGTTCTCACCACCTAAAAGTGGCGACACCTGTGTCAGTCTGAAAGCACGACACTAGGAGTTCCCAGATAAGATTCCACTTCCCGCCCTGCTTGCTCCCGGGGAGAGAGTCTGATCGGTTCCTCCTGGATGAGTCTGCCCACGTGCGTAGGGGGACAGTGGGGGCTGACAGTGGTCACGAGACCTTGGTGGTCTGGCTTAGTTTCTTTCTCACCTTGAAGTCTGATGACAAGAAAGGTCGCTTTACTGTGCGATGTGTTAAAAGAGAAACAAAACCCCAAAAAGCCTTGAACAGCAGTCTATGGAGAGGAGCGAGCTCCCCATACTCACACTTAAGACTAAATTAATCAACATTTCCCTTACTCAGCGAAAGAACATATTTTTAGGTGTGGAAAAATTAATTATATCAGACTAAACTTCCCTGAGGAGTGCAAGTCACCAGGTAGTCCTGAGCCAAGGGCACAGAAGCTAAGCAGGGGACACGAGGCCCAGGCTTGAGGGACTGTTGTCCATGAGCCCTGCTACCCTGCATGCTCGCCACCTCCTCTGGGCTACCGACCCTACTGGGAAGTCAGCGGATTCCACCCCACCAGAGGACAAGCAAGATGCACAGGCAAGGGTGGGGATTTGCATTCATACCTGGCTCCAAGGAGCTGTGCCGTAGGAGCTCACACAAGCCAAGGTGGCGATGGCATCAGCAGGTGGCAGGATCCCATGTGGTCACCTTCATTTTCACATACATCTCATTGATGGTTAAGATGCTAAGACCCTTCTGAGGAAAACTGCAGTTTTCACATCTGACCAGAGACGCACAGGAGCAGCAAGAGGAGCTTAGCAGCCGTGTGCATGCCTGGTACCCAGGTCTTGGTTGGGGCACGCCATTCTCCAACAGAAGGAATTGGCGCTCCTCAGAGAAAAGCCCAACTCTGGAATTGAGGAAGGGCAAATTCGAGGTGGGCTTTGGACACCTACAGTGCCACACAGTAACAAAGAGCTGGAGAAAAGATCCGTGGGAGGGCTGGCAGAAGATGCTAGCACAAATCTGGACAGCCCTCAGTGCCCAAACAAGGGAAAAAGCCTGGCATCCAATGGGAGCTCATAAAGTAAAATCCACACCTGCGAGTCTTTATTGACCACATAAAGGGATAAATGTGTGGGTGGGTCAGTTGTTTCTGCGGATGATACGTGCAGAAGAAAATAGAGATGAATGATTGCCACAGGCAACAGAGCTACGCCACAATCATGGACCAGATCCGCTGAGGGATGCTAAAACTGGTGAGGAACGTTTGACAGAAAGATTCACACGGATTCACATGCTCTTAAGGATCTCTTCCAGGAGAGCAATAGAGAGAGGAAAGAGGGCTGCGCTACTGGTCTGGTGGAAGAACCTTAACCAAGCGACCAAGGTCAACACCGCCATGAAGATCCTGACATCTCATACCCTGATGTGAGGGACCAAACCCCAGGGGAATTTGTCCTGAAGAGTTCAACCTTATCCAGGGCTAAGCTGAGACTGAACATCGCTAAGTGCTCTTCTGAAAGGCCAAGGTCGTGGGAGATGAGACACAGTCACAGGTTGGAGGCTACGGAACAATGCTGCCCGCCACTTGCACATACGAAGGTACTGGCGTCATCTGAGAGTGAGCTTGGTAAAACGGCTGAATGTTTTCGCTATGTCTAAAGTCCCCCCAAAAGAAGGAGTTCAAGAGATGGCGATGTCTACTTCCTGTGCAGTCGGTCCATCCCAGACAGACACCAGACACCAGACAGGAGCCTTTGTTGCTCCAACTCCAGTACCATCTGACTCCAGGACATGGGAGACTCATGGGGAATGACCACGGGGTCCAGTCAACTCAAGCCACAGAGTCAAGAGAGCAGGAAACAATATTTGTTTCCCGGCACCTTTGGGTGGCTACTTAGCAGTGGACACTGAAAGGCAGCCTCGGGGAGGCTCCGTTTATCATCCTAAGGGAAAAGGTGTTTTCTTCAGGCAGGAGTAAGAGATTCTGGTGACATCTGAGAGACAGACAGGTTGGAGTCTTCTGAAGAGACTCAAAGAATAGGAACCCCAGTTTTCTCAACTGCGGAGTAGGGAGAAAAATTCTCTGGGCAGTCCGGCAAGAACTGCGAGTCAAACGGGCTCGCTAAGTCTGTCACTGTGTGTGTAGGGGAGCTGGGGGAGGTGCTTATTCTAGAATCCTTGTGACCTCATGTCTTCATTGTCACAAACGAGATGGCCGTAGAGCACTTCCGGGTAAGGGGTTTGGTTTTCTCTAACGAGAACTTTCACTATATGCTCCATGCTAGCTAAGCCAGGGGGTAGTTGGGGACATTATTCCAAGCACTTTATATCTGCTGATGCAAGCAGGGGCTACAAGCGTGTGCACGTGTGTGAGGCCAACCTCAGACGTCATTCCTTAGAATACTGGCTGGCCTGTGTGTGAGTCTTGAGCCGTTTGCCTGTTTCCACCTTCCTAATGCTGGGACTGTAAGGACACAGCACACAGCACCAAGTCCAGATGTCTTCACCCCACTTCTGCTGCTCAAACTCAGATCCCAGCAAGCACTTTTCTCACCTAAGCTGTCTCCCCAGCCCTCTGAGCATTCCCACTTGCACAATGGGGAAGGGGAAACACCGTCATCACATTTCATAGATGAAGGACGGCACTGTGCAGGAGGAAGATGGAGGGAGATTGCTCCCGGCAGGTCTCACAGACGGACCCACAGCTGGCAGGGCACAAAGCAAGACAGATCCAGACCCACACAGTCTGGACAAGCCCACGATCTAAGCGTGTCACTAAAGCGCATCTGTGCCCTAGTCTCTTGGCCACAAGATGAGATCATACTCCTTAGCTGAAAACTGCCGCCCACATTAAATGAGGAACATTCCAGAAACTGTTACAGCTTTCTCCCTCTCTTTCCTGACCTGCTTTATGGCTCAAAGCCACAAAACAAATGCTATCTACCTCGGAAAGTAGACATTGTAACACCTTAAATCCCCCCAAGGAAAAGGTAAAGCTTTGAAAAAAAATTTACTTGTGGACCCTGTTCAGATCACAAATCAAAGACATCTATCTGGAGCCCGGTACCCAGGCGACTTCACGGAATTCCTGCCAGCTATGGGAGGAATACAGTTATGAGAGACATGAGTACAGGCGTAGAGGGTGTGCAAGGATGTGAAGACCTCAGCTCTTGGCAAAGTGGACTGGCACTGTCTGGACTCCTTGCCCCTAGGTTCAAGCTGAGAGGTGCCAACAGGAGATGGGCAGGGATGTGGCCAGACAGTGCACTTAGGAAACCGGCTTCCCACACCACCTCACCGAACAAGCATTTGAGGGTCCTTGCTTCCCAACACCCTGGAGAGATCTGGGGTCTGCGCAGAACAGATTTATAATGGAGATTTCTTGATGAGCAAATGGTTGGACTGTGCTAGCTTTGGATAAACAGCCTGCGCTTTATGAATCTTCTCTGGCAGGCTGCTACCCATCCGAATTTCACTTACTTGGGAGCATTTACATTTTAATGTGATTTTTTCCGACAGGACCAGACAGCTGGGTGGGTTTTACCAGCTCCTGAGATGCGAAAAATCTCATCTCTGCATACGGAGTCTTTGCAGTCATTTTTTGTGGGTGTCCAGGCTGCAAATGGCCCCTTCTGAACTTTCTGGATGACAACTTTCTGAAGAAACAGCTATTGACAGGCAGAGGAAAGCCAGGCGGACGGTTCTGAGCCAACGCTCGTCCAGAACTAATAGGGAGAAGAAGGATTTTTCCCAAGTGCTACCCTCACTAAAAAAATGTACACCACGGCATCCCTGCCTACCCACCTCAATTCCTCCCACGCTCTCCCTCAGTCAGCCCCACATCAACGGCACTGGCGTCCTTGGTCTTTTGTGAATGTACATCTCAGGGCCCCTGCACTCTGTTTCCTCCAGTGTAACACTTTGTTTAGACCGTCAAACTGGCGTTTTGTACCCTACCGCACAGAGGTCACCTTCGGAGCACAGGTCCCCCATTTCTCTCATTCACCCCCCCCCCATCGCAGTAATGGTTAGTGTTAATGGCCAGTCTGGCAGGAGTTAGAATCACCGGGGAGAAGGGACTCTGAGCATCCCTCTGAGGATTTGAATCGAGGTGGAAAGACACATCCCACTGTGGGCAGCAACATTCCCTAGACTATGGAACTGGGGAATGGGAACTGAACAGCAATAGACTCTGCTTCCTGCTCATGGGCGCGATGTGACCAGCCGCTTCGAGCTCCTGCCACCTTGAGTCCCGCTCCACGACAGACTGTACCTGGAACTTGACCTGTGAGACAAAATACACACCTCGGGAATCTGATTGTCACCACCTCCCCAGCACTGAGACTCCAAGGACATACCACCACACCCAACGTGTTTTGAATATGCCTTCTGGGGGACATTTTGCGGCCTCATACTTGCACGGGAAGTGCTTTATCTACTGATTGGAGACCTTTATCACCTGGTATCTATCTGGAGCCCCGTATCCAGGCGACTTCACAGAATCTCTGCCAGCTACGGGAGGAATAGTCATGAGAGACAAGAGTACAGGTGTAGAGGCCCCTGCCCCCACCCCCAACACCAGGAAAGTTGCAAATATCAAAGCTTTGTGATCTAATCCCTACAGAACCCTCCCTCCTCTCTAAGAACTTCACCCCGTGGCCACCCAGCCATCTCCGGGAGCTTTGTAGAGCATGTGGTTCCATGGGTGGAGACTTCTCAAAGCAGCACATAAGCCACTGCTCCCGACAACTCCGGTGGGCAGAGTTCTCACAGGGGGCCACATTCCTTTCTCTCTCTCTACAGCCCATTCCCTGCCTGCCCCCACTAAGGCTGTGTCCTACATCATTTCTTACCCATCACGAGTATGAGGTCTGAAAAACAAAAGGGGGGGGGATCAGCAAACAATGACAGGAAATAAAAAGTGGACAAAATGCACCTTCATAATATAAGTAGAGAAAGAAAGGGGGAGGGGCCGGCCTTCCTCAGCCAGGACTTGCTACGTAAATGAGCCACACTCTCCGACTCCGCTGGCCTGACCAGTGGATGAGGGCTCAGCTTAGGTGGTCTCATCCTGTTTGGAGGTGTGAACTGTTTGTTAAGTCCGAGAGTGTCACAAAATCCACCGTAACTCTCCCTCCACGTGCGTCCCTCTCTGACTACCTGCCTTGTGCGCAGTGCTAGGCGCTGCCCTGGATTGTGGCTTACCCATCAGGGCCAATACAATCTGTCACAGTCCTGTGCCCGAGGTGGATACTGTGTCCTCGTCTGCCGAGAGACCCACATATCCAGCACAGCCCCAGTGTACTCTGCTCATGGTGCCTCAATTCCCTGAAGCCATTCTGCTCTCGTCAGCCTGGCCACTGCCTTCTGGGAGCCTTGTCACGCAGACCTCAAGCTTCTTGTATTGAAAGAGCAGTTTTGTGCTTACAGAGAGACTCCACATAGAGCCGCTGCATATATGGGAACATAAAGAAAGAGAGAAAGACCCCAGGAAGTGGCTCCTTCTGAGGCACTTGCCCAAGCTGGAGGCTCTGAGATTCTTTAAAAAAAACAAAACAAAACAAACGTTTACTGCTTCCTCTCTTCCTGTCAGAAGATTCTACGGGAAAAAAAAGTTCTTAGCAGCGGCAGACAGTGAAGGTAACATGAGCTGAAGTGACTGCTTAACGTTTACGTAACCTTCTCCCAGTTCTGCGCTGTGCGGTCCAGATTCTGTGTCCTCACCAAATCTGCATGTTGGAATTTCAACTGCCAAGATGAGAGTGTCAGAAATGAAGTTCTTTGAGGGAGGTGATGGCGTCAGGAAGACAAGGCTCTCGGCGATGGACCGATGCCCTCTGGAGAGAGCCCTTCCTATCTCTGTACCACAAAAAAACACAGTAAAGACAAAAACAAACGGAAAACCGGGTTGACTTGAAATCCCCCTCTGAGACTTTGGCCCTGACTACTTGCAGCCTGACACCCAGTGACTTACGATGTCTTATATAGACGTCTGGAGCCCAACTCTTAACAGCGCCCAACCCAAATGGCCAGTCTCAAGAGAAAACAATCTGTGCTGTAAAATTTACTACTTAATGAGGTGGCAAAGATGTCTGCTCGTTGATCTGGTACGGACTGCCCACAAATGACCCACAGGATAAGCCCAGGGAACGTGTCACTAACTGTTGTAAGGAAGACGCCCACTCCTTCTCAGGGGTGTGGTCCCTTCTGTGGGAAGTCATAGTTCCCTACCATCTCACACTGAATTTCAACAAACTCTCTCTCTCTCCTCGTATTTTGGGAAATACCTTTACCGCCGATATCACGTGTAGCCAAGGTGTCATTTATGAACTGGGAAGTGGGTCTTCACCAGATACTGAAGCTGGACCTTAGACTTCCTGGTACCCATGAGGACTAAGTCATCAATCTGTGTGGAGTCAGAACCCTCATCGAATATATTCTGCTGTGGTGGAGTTGTCTGTCTAAGTGATCGCTGGGTCCCAGGAGTCCTTTCAGTGAGTGTTACCCCAAAGCAGCCGGCGGGCACACTGGGTTCCCCGTGTGGGACCCACAGGAGTGTCTGTTGACCTGAAAGGGAGGAGCTCGAGTGTTTAGTGGTGCTTCTTAAACACCTGGTATGGAATCGGAGGTCTAGCCTTTGGCAAAGGGTATTGGCTTGGCACAAAGAAACTAGTATGGTAGAATGGGGCCACCCAGCTCCTGAAGGCTGGGAACACCTTAGAACTTGGGACAAGGGGGACACAAATGCCACACTTTCCCAGAAGCCTGTTAGTGGGAAAGAGCAGCCTTCACAGTCCTCAAAGATAAGAGCCCCTTGACCCTAAAATCTACTTGAAATCTATCAAGTGCTTTGAAAGACAAGCAGAGTGGAGACTGGAAAGTCTTCCAATCAGCAGATGCCCGTTTCTACCTCTGTGACTCAGGCCAATCATGTGCTCTTTCTGAGCTTGCCGTCAGGTGGTTGGTGTCAGGATTCCCACGGATACCAAATTCCACGAGTGTGCAAGTCTCACATAAAAATACACAGTATTTTCTTACAACCCACAATCCTTCTATATGCTTCAAACTGTCTCTAAGTTACTTATAACCCTTAACATCATGTGAACGTCATACAAGTCACTATTACTCTGTGGTGTTCAGCAAATGATGGTTTGAAAAAAATCTTAGTGCACATCTGGCGTAGGCGTAGGCTGCATTACGGCAGGCCTGCCTGACCACAAGTACCCAACCTGCAGATGGACTCCACAGATACAGAGGTGGACCCTAATCACTAATCAGACTGCTCTCAACCCTGGGTGAGCAGGCACGTAAGGAACCAGAGGAGTATGTAGAGGAGGATGGAAACAAACACATAAACTGACCTCCGGGGAGAGAAAAATAATTCCCAGTCTGCCACAAAGGCATGGGCATTCTAATGCATCTGCAAGCATCATCTTAAAAAAAAACGTGTTTCAAGAAAAGGTGATGGGGTTGGGGATTTAGCTCAGTGGTAGAGCTTGACTAGCAAACGCAAGGGCCCTGGGTTGGGTCCCCAGTTCAAAAAAAAAGAAAAAAAAAGAAAAGTTGATCAGAGAATAAAAGCTCAGAAAAAATCAGCACTAATGATGATGATGATGGTGGTGGTGGTGATGATGATGATGATGAAGCGTGTGTGTGTGTGTGTGTGTGTGTGCGCGCGCGCGTGCGTGTAAAATGACTAGAAAACAAAGACAATAAAATGCACAAAACATAAAATAAGGAAAGAATAGGAGAAACACAGAGGAGGGTACACGGAGAGATAAAGATATCCAATGGCAAGTGCATTCAGAAATGAAAAACGAAACCCAGGACTGCTTTAGTTTTAAACCACATGCACTAGAATCCTTAAAGCAAACGGGACCTCGGTGTATCCAAAACAATGCACTACTCCCAAGTAACGTATGCAGACCCGGGATGAAGAATTCTTTAAGCCTTCTAGGAAAAGAACACGGAGAACAGATTTTCAACTGCTGTGAGGTTTTCAAAAATCTGGAGGGAAATTGTTGAGAACTGGGAATCCACCTTTGGTGTGAGTGTAAAATACAGGCAAATTCAGGCAGCTCGAAGCAGCCAAAGCTCTCATGGGAAACAATGAGAGAGCTGTGAGAGCGCATGGCCTGTGGGAGGCACCCAAGAACACTATGTAAAGGGAACAGAAAACGCCCCAGGAAGGAAGGTGTTCTCTAGGATGAAAAGCACAGGGTAGGACTTAGCAGAACGGGTAGAGAGCCCTGGGATGGAGCTCAGTGGGTGGAGTGTTGGCCTAGCATGTTCAGAGCCCTGGGTTTTGCCCCTAGCATCACATAAACCAAGGGTTCTATAATCACGACGTGATAGTAATCACAGCACCAGGAGGTGAAAGCAAGAGGGTCAGAGGTTGAAGAGGTCATCCACGATTAGAGTGAGTTTGAGGCCGGTCTAGGATAAGTGCAAACATGACTGAAGAAAAGAAAAGAAAAATGAACAAAAGACACTAGAATCCCAGGAGACAACGATCCTGGCTGATCAAGTCCCAGTCTGCACTGGTTACTTTGTGTTGCTGTGATTGCAACATCTTGACCAAAAGTGACTCTCGGAAGAGTATTTCTGCTCACGGTTCCAGGGAGAGAGTCCAAGACCGCAGGGAGGGCAGGTGTGGCAATAGGTGACTGGAGCAGGAAGCTCAGAGATCGCTTTTCAACCACACTCAGAAAGCAGAATGAGATTGGGGGAGGGGACAAGATCCAGAAGTGGGTGGTGCTACAAACCCCCAAAGCCCTCCTTCAGTGATGTTCTTCCTCCAGCAAACTCCACCTCCTAAAGCTTCCATGACCTCTCCAAACAGCACCTACAGAGACCAAGTGTTCAAAGATGGGAGCCTCTTGGGGACATTGTCTGGAACCACATGATCCAAGCAAAATATGGCTAAGACACTGATGGAGAGAGCAAAAGCAGAGAGAATGTTCCAGGCCTTTCTGTTTCACCTGGTCCAAGGCTTCAGGTGTCTCAGCACATGGCCAGCAGTTGTCACTTCTGTCACAGTACAAACAATGCCAGTGACACCTTCTGCTTCCAAGTCCTTTGCCAAGCTAGGGGCAATAGCTATGGCGAGAACACGGGACAAGACATGTATGTGAAGGACTCTGATGACAGTAGGTAACGCTGAGGCAGAGAAGAGAGTCTGGAGAAAGAGCAGGACACCAATGGCCTTGTCTTACAACACAAGATGACATCAGCACCGCAGAAGGAGAATGGCAGATTTAAAGATTAAAAAGCAACTGACAGAAGGGGCCGGGCGGTGGCTCAGTGGTTAAGAGCACTCACCGCTCTCACAGAGGAGCCAGGTTCCGTTCCCAGCATTCACATGGCCGCTCACAGTCATCTGTAACTCTGCTTCCCAGGGGATCTGATGCTCTTTCCTGGCCTGTAGATGTACCAGGTATGCAAGTGGTACATAGACTTGCATGCAAGCAAACACATACATACACACACACACACACACACACACACACACACACACACACACACACACAAAATAATAAAACTAGACTTAAAAAACAAAGTAACAAACTTTCCACAGAAAAAGTGCCTAAGAAAACACAGATGTGTCTGGACAGCTAGAACAGGGCCAAGGCTTCCCTTTTTCCATTCGGATGCCTGTGGCAGGCACACGGGGGCTCCCTTAATCATGTGGACAAGACTCTTAGTGTCTGCAGAAGGCGACTGGATTGCAGAGGGTAGAAAATGAGTTTATCTGGAAAACGTCTCAGGACAGCGTAAGCATTCAATATGTAACAGGCGTTCATTGTATGCCTGTCTGCACAATTTTATTTATCATGTGAATGTGTTAATTAAAAAGTAATTTTAATACAAAGTAGAAAAATATGCCGGGCAGAGCTATCTGAAGGAGCAAATGGAGTGGATTATGTGAGGTTCCAGCGACCCAGGAAACTGAGAGAGGGGATCTCTTAAGTCCAGGGGTTCAAGACTCCATCAGGCAGCATAGTGAGACCTGGTCTCAAAATAACAAAAGCAGTGGGGGCAGACAATACGGCTTAGCAGGTAAAGGTGCTTGCCACAGTACGGATGACCAGAGTTCAATCCCTGGGGTCCACATAACGAAGGATGAAACTGACTCCTCCCAGTTCTACGCTGACCACTATACCCTCCACCCAGTGAATACATAAAATCTAATTTAAAAACAACAGTGAGCTTGTACTGAGTCAGGAAGTGCACGTTATGGTTTTGGAGGCTGCTGAGGAGAATGAGGTTGCAGTTGGGGGTGGATGGATGGGAAGGCGGAAAGAGACCGGAAGAGGGCTGAGGAGAGGAGGCTTCTCAGGGAGGCCTGGGGAAGATGCTGCCTCTTGTACCGTAGAAAGCAAACTGTGGGGTGCTCTGCACAGTGTATCAGTGTATTATTTTGGCTGTTTCGCAAACAGGAAATAAGAGAAATCACCTTCAGGGGAGCCTTGTGCATTTCTGCAAACTGTATCAAGGGGGATCCACACTTCTACCGCAGTGCCAGAAGGCGGGCATGGCGGGACCTTCTACCATGGTTGGTGACGTGAGGCTGTGGAGGACAAAGGTCTAGAGAGCCTGCTCCACCTCCCAGCCTGTGCCCAAACCCTCCACGGAACCTCCATACGTCCCCTCCCCAGAGGAGAGGCTGAGGCCTCCTGTGGCACAGGACAACGACTGTCCACACACTTTACTTAGCTGCCTCCAGTCAGCCTCTGTTTCTGGGCTTTTGTCTCAGTCTCCCCAGACAGCCTGACCAACAAGGCCCTGACGTGATGCCTGGTTTAACCCAACACTCTCTTGCTGTAAGCAGTTTCTGGGATGTTTTTCGTGTTGCCAGTTAGAGTTCTCACAGCTCGAGAAGAAAAACTGGTATTGAATGGAGAGTCACAACCGTGAAGTCTGCCACTCACTCAAAGTATGATCAAGCGCCAACCTGGGGCCAGGTACCATGCTTAAGGCAGGGGCTTCAAGAGGGGCATGAGGAGGCACTGCCGTCTCTCACAGCCCAGAGACGTTAGCTTTCCGCGAGTGTCATAGGATGGGGAGAAGCTGACAGGTGAGCTGAAGGAGGAGACCGCGCATGCTGGGGAAGGAAACACCCAACCCAAGAGGAATTCTGAGATCCAGGATTCTCTGAGTTGAGGAAGTTTCCAGAAAGACATATGGGGGAGACCAGAGGCACGACAGGCTCCTGGCGGCACTGGGAAGAACCCGAGACACGGGGAAAATTCCAACTCTACAGAAAAGTTGGGAAGTTTAGGAATCCGTGATAGCAGAGGGGCTCCCCAGGTGACCTGGGAGTGTCCTGGGTCGGGAATCATCTTGTAAGGCACAGGTTGATTTGTCTGTGCCACTGCCTGAGTTCTGGCTAACTCCACTCGACAGCTCTTCATATTCTCTACCTTCTTCTCATGCCACAACACATATGTAAAGTATGTGTGTACACCCCAACAGACTCTGACACACACACGAACACAACACATAGACACACATACACATACACAGACACATAGAGAAACACACAGGACACACATAGACAAAGGAGACACAGAGACAGAAAGACATCTCTCTCTCTCTCTCTCTCTCTCTCTCTCCCTCTCCCTCCCTCCCTCCCTCCCTCCCCTCCCTCCCTCCTCCTCCCTTCCCCCTCCTCCCTCTCTGCTAGGGCTAAGCTCTTTGGATGCCCGAATGAGGCATTGGGACCTCTACTACTAAATCCACTCTGCATACAAGTCTGTGTGTCTCCCTGCTGTCCTGAGCTCCAGCCCTCCCTACCAGCCTGTGCCAAGCCTAAACAGGCCTGACCTAGCAGTGTCCTCCTAGGTTTGGTCACAGACCTGTTCTCACCACGGAGAAAGCCCTCGCTCATGGCAGCTCCCCTCTTCAGGAGCAGCTCAGAGTCACCTGCTTGGGATGCAGGTGGTTTATGTGTGACTCGAGGTTCCCTTTGTTATTCTCCCGGTGCTAGCTCTCTAGTCTGACTCCGCTGTCTGGATCTCTGTGCCCTGGGCTACACCCAGCACCAGCAGAGAGACATGCTTAGCAGATACGGGTAGCAGGGTGGGCATTTTATTCAAAACAGCTGTCCTAACACGCCTACGTTGACAAAGTGCATTCGAAGGTCTGCTATGGTGGAGCGCCCCGCCCGCCCCCCTCCGAGTCTCTGTTGCTTCCCTCTGTGTCTACTCTACTCTCCCCAACGCCTCCACAGCCATCTAGGTTACTGCGAGGCTGGCAGACTCACGATCCAAAAAGCCTCAGTGTGCTCAGAGAAGCAGGTCAACCCGTGGGGCGGCTTGTTCTCTCCAGGTCAGCCCTGGGGACTTTCTGTTTTATGTAAAAACCTAACAATCCATCGACCCACCGCTAGGTACCTGCAGAAGGTCCCAGGCCTGGTTCCAAATCCCCTTTCTCAGCTGACTGTGAATGGCTTATACCAAAAGAAGAAAAAATACTTTGATGAGTGTGAAGGCTGCCCCGGGCCTGGAGGCCTGGCCAGGGGTGAATCCTGCCCTTCCTGCCTCTCCCCCTACAAACCTGCTCCTGAGGGCTAAACGAAGGGGGACCTCAAACATGCTGGGCTCTAATGGGGCATGGCTCTGCCTAATTTGTCGACTCCATTTAGGGTCCCCAAGCTGCACTATGTAGCACGCGTTCAATTCGAGTTTGTTACCCACAGAACTGCCTCCTCCCCAAGGAGAGGGATTTCCTGCAAAAAAGGATACGACATTTTATTTATTTATTTATTTATTTATTTATTTATTTATTTATTTATTTATTTTTTACCAGAGTTTGGCCTCACCGCTCAGCTCCTTCAAACGGGGCTGCGTCAGCAAGAAGCCATAGTCATCGCAGGGACACAGCACTTAAAAGCAACTGGAGAAAGGAGGTGTTCATTTTGGGTCACATTTTGAGGGTTGACAACGCCTATCATAGTGGGGAAGGGCGGTAACAGAGCGTCCATCTTCAGAAGAGGACAGCAGCAGAGAGAGATGGATTCTGGGGCTGGGTGCACTTTCTCCTCTTTTATTCAGTCTAGGGCGCAACCCACGGGATGGTGGTGCTGCCCACATTCAGAATGAGAGCTCCCACTATGATCAACGCAGCCTAAAACTTCCCTCGAAGCCATGCCCAGAGGCTTGTTTTCACGGTGACTCTGAATCCCATCAAAGACTGAATCGAAACCAATGACAGCACTGACCCTGTTGGGACAGCAGCAGCATGGAGCCAAGGGTTCCAGTGTGCCTAGAATCATTGGGCTTTCTATACTCCACTCTGCCAGGTTGGGCCTCAGGGCATTTGCCAATAAAGAAACAGGCCCACAGAGACAGGGCTAGTCCCCACACAGTGCACTCATGTTCTAGACCTGCTGGTGACATTTAATTTTAGATATAGCGCCCATGGGAACTTTGAGAATAACTGGTCCCCAGACCCTACCTCAGACCCACTAGGCCTTCTTCAGGCAATGTGAGAGAGCCTCTTCAATGTCATCAGCCCTTTGCAATGGCCGCCTGTTAGAATGTTCTGGAATGCCTATGAGTTGAGACTCGCAGTGACTGCGCAGGATGCCTCCAGTACTGGGGACTCCTTTTTTCTTCAGAACCAGCCGCTGTCCTCAGCAGGCACACAAGCGGCTTGGGAAAGCAAGAGGGAGCCTCATTCCCAGGACTCGAGACGCTACCAAGGGCAGCCACCTTTCCAGTGAGCACAGGGCCACCATGAGGTCTGCTGTGCAGGAGTACTTTAAAGACTCAGGACATCTGTGGTTTCAATGAGACTGCCCCAGGCCCCTGTCTCCTAAAGGCCTGAAGTGCCACCGTCACCTCCAACTGTCCCAGATAGCTTCCTGCCATCCCTACAAATCTCTTCCCCAAGTTCCTACTTTTCCTCCCACCCCTTCCCTCATCTTATCTACAACCTCTCCTTGATTTTCCTGAAGTCCCTGGGAGAAGACCCCTTAAAATCTAGAGGATCCCTGTTCCCTCTCTCTCTCTCTCTGGTGCCCTCAAGTGAGAAAACCTCAGGAAGGGACAATCCCTGCAGGCTGACTGGCTGGAGAACACAGACCCCACCACCACCATCACCCCCACATTCACCTGCCACTGTGACAAGTTTTTTTCATAGGGTCACCACTTCCACACTCAAGCTTAGGAGTGGTTAGACTAGGGCCACATTACCACCCATGCCTCCGGCAGACATACGGGGACATCGTCTTCCGGTGTTCCTCAGCTAAGCATATCCCAGGCTCTATGGTGAGTGGCAGCATTCTCAAGGACGAGCTTTCGATATGAATCCTTTCAAGCTGTAACAACCCCACACAGAGTGAGGAATCCGCCAGGGTCCCCCAGGAGGTGAGATAAGTTGATGGCACACAGCAGTCCCCCCACATGTGAAACTGAGGAGAGGGAACACACTCTCTTGTCCCTTGGTGAAACTGAGGTGAAGGGAACCAGATCAATCCACAGCTCCCAGCTTCGTCCCCAAGCACAGCTGCCCCTCAGCCACACTGGGGTCGATGATACCCTGACCAGTCAGGGGCTGCCAAGAGGCCCAAGGAAAATGACAAACACAGCTGGGGAAGGGGGAGAGCCTTGCAGACACACACTGTGCCCAAGCTGCCACCCACTCACTGTGCCAGGAGTTGGCAGGGGCTCCAAACAGATGCCAAAGCAGCAAACTGTCCAGGGCTCCGAGAAGGCAGCAGCAGGAGCTACGGCCATCCTGACAGAGGGATCAGGGGGTGCAGGACATCACTGGGACACTCACCACGCTGACCTAGGCAGGAGACAGTGAGGCGCCAGGGTGGGGCAGCACTGACCACTCATAGAACATTCTAGCTGACAGTATGATCCCCTAGAGGACCTTAGGCAGACACCTTGCTATAACATTTAGCTCCATCCCTCTATTAGTTATGTCTGAGTCCTAGCTAGATCATGCTGGATCAGAGTGGGCCCTAGACCTGAATCATGTCATTATAAAAGAACGAAATGGAGAAGCGGCCAGAGACATGCAGGGAGAAGGTGAGGACAGTGGGATAGAACAGAATGGTTCTACACATCAAGGTCAGCAAAAACTGCTGGCCACCACCACGGACTGGAGGAGGCAAGGAGTGGAGGGGTCGCCCTCCCCTGAGACCAGCAAAGACATCACCCTGGCCAATTTTACCTTTGGTTTCCGATCTCCACACTAGGAGGCGATATATTATTGCTCTGTTTTTCAGCTTGGTTAGTAGGACTGTGTAGAGCACTTCTAGGGTGGGCTGGGGAGATAAACCTGGCTCTGTGTGCGAAGGTGTAAGCAGCCAAGTCCTGGTCCCCAGAACTCAGGTAAAGTTGGACACAACACTGCCCATCAGTAATGCCAGTGTTCCTACGGTGAGATGGGAGGTGGAGACAGGAGACGCTCTCCAAGTGGAGGGTCAGCTAGCTTGGCACACAGAATGGAGAACAATGAGGGGCCCCTTTTCAAGCAAGGAGAAAGGTGAGGATTGAAATCGGAGCTACAAACACATGCACAAGAGTTAAGAAGGAAAAATCCTTCCACAGCTGGGAACAAGGGACTGCCACCAGAGTCCCCGGGCAAGCACCGTCCCCACAATACAGGAGCTGGTGCCCATAAGAAGATGACAGGCTTCTTACGATGCTGTCACGGGGAACTTGACAAGAGGCAGCTCTGATCCGCACTCCTGCCCCACTTCTTAGAAGCCGAGTGACCCAGAACAAACTCCCCATGTGGTCCCAGCCTGTTTCCTCCTTTATCATCAGGGGCCATCATGAGTGGGTTGTACAAACAAGGTTCATGACAGCAATCAAACAAAGAGAGGGCCAGAATTTCTCCTGAAAAACCAGGGTCTTTCTCCCAGAAAGATGTGAGAAAGTCAAGATCATTCTCACATCTCTGTAGCCTGCTTCTGTTGCGTGTTTGCTGGTGACGATGTTTTGCTATACAGCCTAGGCTGGCCTCAAACGTGCAAAGATCATCTTGATTCAGCCTTTTGAGGGCTTGGATTACGGGCATGCACCACCACGCCTGGACATGAGTGGGTGCTGGACAGAGTGTTCCAGATACAGGTCTCTCAAGCTGCCAGAGCCTCTCTTTCTTTCTAAGCCACGGGAGGGAGGAGGCTGCTTCCCTGTAAGCCAGCCTTGGCCAGTTCTGAACATGAGCCAATTCTTGTGGCTGCCAGTGTCCAGATTTTAAGTTGAGTGACCTCCAGGACTCCTAATGCTTTTAGTCTCCAGTGAAAGTCCACAGACACAACTCACTTGAGTCTACAACCTTAGCCAGGGTGGAAAAACCAAACCAAACCCGAACAAGAGCAGCACCTGTTGACTGATCAACTTTATTAACTAATTCAAAAGAATTACTCTGGACAAATCCAAATATCGTCTCCTTAGTACTTGAGTTATTTAACACATGATAATATTAAAACCATAGGCTGGTTTCTCAAGGATGCTTACCAACAGCCTAGAAACTGCCGCCCCAAACCAGAAAACAGTCCTGAGACAGAGGGCCTGCCACCTCCGATTTCCCATCCTGTGCACCCTTCCTGAGGGAACATATCACACTCACAGCCCCATGAGGTAGCCCTCCTCACCATGAGATCCACGAGTAGCCACAGCTTCCTGGACCAAACATGCTCGCCCCAGCAGGCCACTTAGCTTCTTGTATAGGAGCCAGTGTGTCCAGGGAGCCTGAAGGAGTCAGGTCATTCGGATGCAGCACTAAGGCTGCCATGATGGGGTGACTGTCATTTGACTATCTATTCAGAGGAGAGAGGGAAAGTCAAAGCCCAGAGAGATGGGGGATAGAGGAGACAGCAGGACCCAGTGCTGGGGACAGAGGGCACACTGATCTTCCTCAGATGAGTGTCTGGTTGCCATCCCCTCCTCTCTCGTGCGAGCAGACCGAACTCATTGCTCTGGATTCTGCACAACGCCAGTCCCTATATCAAAACTCCACTCTGTTGCTTGCAGCCATTTGTCTGTTGTTTTTCCTTGTTTGCCTTTTTGACACTGAGTCTCTGAGGGCGGAGCTCAGGCGGCCCCGGTGAAAGGCTGGACACGGAGAGCAGCTATGCAGTACCAAGTTGGTGGAGGCAGCATGAGGATCGGAACCTGGCTTGGAGGATTTGTCACTCAAAACAGGGAGACCCAGACGAAGCTCCGCTTTCCAGGGAAATAAGAGGGAGGGCCCGCCAGAGCTCTGCTCTCAGAGACCAGCCAGGAGCCAGGGGACACAGCTCTTAGCTAAACGAAGGCCTGAAGAGAGCCTGAGGAGAGGAGGCTCCCAGTGGCAGGAGTGGACTGGGGCTTGGTCAGTGATGCAGAGAAGGGCTTCGAAGATTCAGGCTGGGAGAGGACATGGCCTGAAAGGGGACCAGGAAGGCAGAGGGAAGTGGGAGGACACGGAATGTAGGTGGGAGAGACGGCAATCTCAGCTCCTCTCTCCATGAGATGTGGTAGGCACGGTGCCTAGTGTCCACAGAAATGCACCTTTTATATTAAATCAAAAGGAAAAAAATCTAACACTCTATGCAAGCATACACACACACACACACACACACACACACACACACACACACACACACAGAGATAGTAGAGATAGATGGGGGGGAGGAGGAAGAAGAGGAAGAGGAGGAAGAGGAGAGAAATTTTGTTTTGCTTTGTTTAGACAATATCTCTGTGTAGGTCCTGGTTAACTTTAACCAGGCTGACCTCAAACTCAGAAATCCACCTGCCTCTGTCTCCCAAATGCTGGGATTAAAGAAGTCTGCCACCACTCTCCCTCAAAGAAAATGTTTTCATACAGCACAATAGGAAATTCCTCTTTATATTGACTCATTTGTCACAAGACACATGCGATAGATATATAATATGGATGTGTGACATACACATCCACTCTGAAGGTACCCACGAAGGCTTTTAGGACCCCCCAAAAGTCCAGATGTGACTGTAGGCTGAGGGAAAAGAGGTGAAGAGATGGGATGGGAAGGGTGGTGTGTACCATAGCTGGACCAAGAGCTCTTTAACCGAAAAGGACGCACCCTGGCAACAACGTAGATGTGCGTAGAGCTCTGTTGGCATGGCCTGCCACATGCATCACAAAAACAATCCACTTTAGCCAAAAGTTACACTTCAATTCCTTCGACACTACTCTAGGCAAAAGATGGAGTCCTGCTTTTCTTTCTTCCTCCAAGGACTAGAGACTTGTTTGTAACTATAGTCAGCGGCGATGCCACATGATTCCCAAGGCTGCCATAAAAGATTCAGAGCTTCGGTAGACGTCTTTACCGTGCCCCCCCAGCATGTCAGCTGTACTCGGGAAGCAGAGATCTCCTGCCTGACTCTAAGCCAACCAACCTGGAGTGGCCACAAAGTGACAGAGGAAGGACCATCCCCCATTCATACCTCGTAGCCCTCACCTTGGGCTGTGCACCTCTCCTAAGTCTAGGTGCCAGGCCAGGAAGATGATGTCTTCCAGATGGTTCCAGCCCCAGCCTCATATGAGTGAAGTCTCTCACAGGGCCCTAGCGAGAACTACCTATCTGAACAAAATGGACAATTACTAGAGGCAAAGACCACTGTTTGGAGATGTTTTGCAGACAGAATCAAATACTCCCTAAACACTAGTTCTTCATCTGTGAAATGAGAGGCTAACACAAGCAGCTAAGTAGTCTGTCTGTAGCGTCTCCTTCTAGTTTCATTTCTGTTGCTGCAACAAATACCCCAAGAACAAGAAATTTTGAAGAGAAAGAGTTTGAGTTATAATTTCACATCAGAGCTCATCATTTCAAAGAAATCAAGGCAGGAAATCAAGCAGCTGGTCACATCACAGCCAGTGAATGGCAAAGAGAGATTAAGCTAGCCTTCCCCATCTCACACTGTTCTGGACTCCATGCCTAGGGAATAGTGCCACCCACGGTGGGCTGCCTATGTCAATTAACAATTAAGACAATTCTCCAAAGACATACTCATAGACCAATTCCATCTAGGTAATTCCTCATGAAGATTCACTTCTCCAGTGATGATTCTAGATTGTGTGAGGTTGACAGTTCAATCAGCACAGATCTGTACTCGTGGTAAGTAGTTAAAATAGAAAGCCTACACCTCTCAGTAACTGCTGGATTGTAGGAAACAGTATTTGTAACAGCTAGAGAGAACTGTCTAAGAACCAGAGAAGCAGAGACAGAGAGAGAGAGAGAGAGAGAGAGAGAGAGAGAGAGAGAGAGAGAGAGAGAGCGCTGGACTTAAATCCAGATCTGTGTAAGGCTCCAGTTTTCTCCCTGAGAACAGCTTCAGGCAACAGGTGCGGAGCCCTGGAAGTAGCTGTCACAGCGTGAAGAATCTTGCTGGGGAACTGTCACTCCAAATGTGGGATTTCAGGCAGAGGAGCCATCAGCCAAGTGGAAGGGAATCTATAAGTGGCCAGGTCCTTGCCCAGAAAAACAAGCTTGAGAAAGATATTCAGAATGTCCTCTCCCTCTCCCTCTCCCTCTCCCTCTCCCTCTCCGTCTCCCTCTCCCTCTCCCTCTCCCTCTCCGTCTCCCTCTTTCTTTCATTTTTTATTTTTGAGCCAGGGACTCATGTATCCCAGACTGCCTTTAAACTTACTCTGTAGCCATGCATGACATCGAACTCCTCATCCTCCTGCCTCCACCCTCCAAGTGCTGAGATTACAGTCATGTTCCACCATGTCCAGCTAAAATAATCTTAACCATGACCACCCTAAAAGCTTGCCCAGCACTCACACTGTTTTTACTGTCACCTCACTTACTACCTCGAATTCTCTTTGGGTTTTAACAACGCTGCTCTCCTTTCTTTAAAACGGTAATCAATTACGATGGTGAACTGGTGCCATTCAGAACCAGGTAGATCACATCTACACAGAACTGCAGTAAACAATGGGCCCATTAACATAATTCATCCAAAACACGGATTGGCCAAGTTTGGGGATAACGGCTTGGGAACGCTTACAAACTATTCCTTCATGTTGGTAGCACTGGGACAGATGACACTCGATGGGCAGGAGCTGTGGGCACGGAGATTTCCAGCAAGGCTTTGACTGTAGTCAGTTGGCAGAAGGGACATCCACTGCTCACACACGGGAGGATGTATCTGAGAAGGTGCAGGGCAGCCCAGAGAGCCAGGTCACTGAGAAAGCTACGCTGAGATACCCATGAAACCCAGCACCCCTCACTCAGCCATACTTGGAAAGCAGCAATTGCTAAGTGTGAATCATTTTGTCCCAGGTACTGGGGACCCAGAGCACAGAGCCAAGGGAAAGAGGGTAGCCTCTGAGGGTGATGCCCAGAGATAATTCAGGCAGACCTCAAGGTAGGTATGGGGGCTCTGACACCCCAGAACCCAGTGGTACAAGCTGAGACCCCACTCAAACCCCCGGAGCTCCAACACAGACTACAAACCCATCTCTTCCCGAACACAGGGATTTTGGCAACGGACTCTGCTTTAATAACCAGAGGCCAAATTCCCCTCTTTGCTAGCACTGAAGACCCTCACAAGCTTTGGAAACCAAGGAGCAAATAAAGGGCCAGAGAGTCTGAACGCTGGGGAGTAAGTCCCACAAGGAAGGAGTGGGAGTTACAGGCCCAGGGCCTGTGGCCAGCATGGCCGTGTGAGCACGCCTGCCTGTTTTCAAATGGACGTAAGCCAGCTGTGAGTCCCAGCCAACCTCAATAACCACGGTGGCTGTAGAATTACTGGGTCCCCCGCATATTCATGATCCCTAGGTAACCTTAGGCTGGTTCCTTCCCACCTCTGGTCTTTAATTTTTTGACCTAAAGGGCGTCTGTTGGTGACTATGGCTGTTTCTTTCTCTAGGTCCACGGAAGGGGCGGGAACCTTTTGGAGGGCATCGCTTCACATGCCTCTTCTTGGCCTGGCATGCTCACCAGCCTGACTTGAAGAAGTCTCTCTGCTAGGGACACAGCTCCCGGAAAATCCCAAGTAACTTGTCTACTGGCTAGTAAGAGAGGTTTTGCATGGGTCAGTGAGGGTAGTGGAGGGAACATGCGTGTAACCACCTGTGATCCAGGGACACGCTTCCTCTCCAGGCCACTTGGAACAAGCCGCCCACCCTACAGAGCGTGTGCACTTTAAATCAAGTCTCAGTGGCTGGGAACAATGACCTTCTCTTCCCACCTGTCATGGTCACTACCAGGGCTGGGAGGCTGGTGTCCTGGATTCTCTCAGCTGTAGATGTGGGTCTGGGAAGCTGTTTTCAGGCCAGAAGCATCCTGAGTGCATTTGCAGAGACACGGGGAGCCCCACGGCTCAATGAATTGGGCTGGGACACTGCCCACTCCATTTCCTGTTGGCCACTGTCCACAGGAGCTGGGCAGCCAGGGCTGCAGCCAGCGTCTACCTGGCTTCCCGTGCAAGGCCTGGCAAGGTCAAGGGAGATAGGGTCTGTGCACAGGGCCTTCCTGGAAAGTCAGCCAGTGGGAGCAAATGGTGCTAAAAGAGTCACAGTGCTGCTGGCCATACCTGAGAGTCAAGCTCATTCCCATGCAATGGTTCTTCAACATTCCACACATTGTCTTTACTGCCCTATGCTTAGGCGGCAGGATACCAAGGATCAGGAATGCCACACATTGTTTTAAAACCCACACTCTCGCTCAAATACCTCCCATGGTTCCCTGCCACCTATAAGATAGGGAACGCCCCTTAACCTGGCATTCAAGGCCCCACCCCCATTTTGTAGGACTGGCCCCACCTTCTGCCTGTGTAACCTTGGCCCCTGCAGCCCCCGGGGTCTCATTGCTTTCATTCATTCCTTCCTACCAACCAGACATGCTTTTCCCTCTTCCTCTCTGCTTGACAAAGTTGAGCTCGTCTCCATCCTCCATAGACAATATACACCCTCCATCTCTGCCCTCTCTGGGCACGCCAGCCGTTCTAATCAGCTATATCAGGCTTCTCCAAACTGTCCTTGAGTTTGTTGAAAAGAGACATCATCACCTCACTTACCTCCACCCTCCATAGCATCCTGCCCCTGGCCTCTCGGCACAAACAGGGACAATGTGACTCCCCAGTTGCTAACGCAGAGAAAAACCAGTGCTAAGAAAGGCCTGTGTTCCGGTGCAGCTCTGCCCATCCCGGGTGCACCCATAGAGAACGCTGATTTGACATACCAGAGAGACACCCAGCCACCCCTGCTTCCTACGGCACCACACACAGCAGCTGAGCTATAGAACCAGCCACAGTGCCCCTGGAGGGCAAAGAAAACAGAGTTCTGTTTGATCGCAAAAGTGAAATTGTGTCATCTGCAAGGAAATAGATGGAACTGGAGATCACTAGATTAAGTCAAATGAGGCAGACTCAGAAAGGCAAATACTACGTGTTTTCTTTCCTTCCTACGTGGAGTCTAGATTTCAAGGCACGAGCAGCAATGGATGCGCGTGCATGCACACGTGCACGAGTGGGCATCAGGTGAGGGTGGAAACTCGAGACGTCTCTGTGGCCTTGATACCACACTGCTGGGTGGGGAGACGGCTTCCAGGTGCTAAACCAAGCCCCGTGTGACATCCACGCATTCCGCCCCAACGACCCCATTTTCCCAATCACAAGCTAAGAGCGTCCTTGAGTTCCATCCCCGAGGCAGTCGAAAAGTGGGTAAGGCCAAACGTGTCTTGCTCAACGGAGGTACCAGAAGGGCCTGGTGATGAATGGGGAGAGCTTGTTTCTGGTTAGAAAGGTTAAAATAAGCCGGAGAGGGACGTTGCTGACCTGCGTGAGAGCAAGAGATCCGGTGCCTTAAAGCTTCAGACTAGTATCCAGGATCCTCCATGGTGCCTAGAGGTAGCAAGGGACCTGTGAGTCAGGAAGGGAGAGCAAAGATGGGGCCTCGAGGGTCTAAGGCAGCTGACGAGATAGTCTAGCCCAAGAGAGACACGGTCTATTTCTAGAAACTCCTTCTGAAAGACACTTCTAAAGCCACATTGGCAATCTAGCCCTGGTAATGATGAGTCATCCTGTAACACCGTGCCGGAAATTAGAGAAGCTACTTCGAAGTCAGCTTCTGCGGGGATGGTAAGCCGGAAGCTGAGGCTCGTCCCAAAGGAGCAAGAGAAAAGGTTCTGCGGATTCTCAAACAATGGGGCTGAGGATGGCAGTTCCTGCCAGATGACCTCGCCCAGCATCTCAGAGGGCACACCTGGGCAAACAGGTGGACTGAAGTCTGGCCAGGAGGCCAGTGTGGCTGGAGGGCGGTGGGAGAAGAGCAGGCGAGACTCAGGACCAGATGACGCAGAGACTCACAGGGACACAGCAGGCACTGGCATTCCCTGAGCTAGCCGAGGGGGACACGAGTCCATTGCACGTCCCACAGAAACAAGATGTAGAGGGCAGTGAGGGAGCAGGAAGAGTGGTTGGGAGGGGCTGGTGTGAGGATAGATGGCAGAGGTGTGGTGGGCACGGGAGTGAGGACAATCCCAGGCCTGGGAAGGGTTCCAGAAGAGCGTCCAGAGCAGGGATGACCACCAGCGGTCACACCCACCGCCATGATCACGCCCATGGTGGGCGGCAACCTGGAATCGCACAGTGCCCGAGATGGCAATGACCTGGAAGGTGTCTCAGAAACACAGACGTGGGACTCGGTCCCTGAGAGTTTCCGATTCCTCAGATGAGCGACAAATTTAGCAAGCTCTCCAGAGCCTGCACAGCCAGGGTACCTGGTCATATTTGGAAAATGACACTAGGCAGCCTCCCGGCCTAGATGAATACAGAAGCCTGTGAAGGGCACGAGTGGGATGTTGGCTTCTCCCTAGGCACCTAGGGGACACAAGAGGGAAGTGGGTGAGGACCCAGGCTGCTTCTAGCTCCTTCGGTGACAGCTAAGCCCTCCGCTCTGGATGGCTTCTCGGACAAAGGGCACTGGTAATGCACCAGGCCGACGAGGGCAGTAGGATTGCACACGCACTGAAGCTGTTTACATCTACCACGGAGCAGAGGCTGTGCGTGCTAAGTTAGCGAGAAGGTGCTGACCACGGGCGTGTGTCCGAAAGGAGGAAGGTGGTGTGATCTGCTCATCAGGCAGTACCAGAGTGGGGCATGCTGCTAGTGGAGGAGACGGTGGGGCCAGGACTGCACAGGTGGACACGGTAGCTCCAGGAGGTGCCACCAGGGTGTCCTCCAGCAGGCCTGAGCGTAGAGGCTGCACCCACCCGCAGGGACTTTCTGGACTGAGGCGATGCTGATCTTGTCAGTAAGAGTGACAGAGGAGCAGCCTTCTGCTCTCCCTTTCAGAAAGCGGGTGGATTTTTCCACTCCCGCTTTTCTAACCGGAAGCCCAAGATGCCAGCTCTTGCCTTGCTTAAACAGAGCAGGGCTTACTGTTTTAGAAGTGTCTGACAGAGCAAGCGGAAGGGACGCCCCCCACACCCCCAAATCATCCCACGCTCACTCGCGGCACGTGGCTTAAAATAAAGCGCGTTCCCCTCATTTAAAAATTCTGAGAGCTGATGCTATCATTAAAAGACAGTGATCGTCGTCGTCATCGCCCACTTTCAGAATCAAAGAGTCCCCGCTCAGGTGTAGACGTGGCAAGGCCAATCTGAACTCTACCCGTCCCTCTTCCGCTGGACGAGTCCCCTGATTGCATTAGCAGATCCAGGCTGAGACTCGGGGCTGATGGGAAAACGCCCTGGGCATTCCCTGTTTGCTTCTTAGCTTCCTGATGCTAAACGAGGTGCACAGGGCAGCTCAGCGGCCGATCAGATTAGTAAGAAACAAAACCCATTAGGAATCGTGTGGATTACACCCTCAGAGATAACCACATTCTGACTTTGAGACTCAGGTTTCCATCATCCAAGTGCGTCAAGTGTCAACGCATAACTCTCTAACAGGAAAGGCAGACCAAGGGGAGGTTTAGATGCAGAAAACCACTGACATCTGTCTGAAGCATACGCAGGCCACGTGAACACCTACAATGGCTTAGCCGAATGAATCCTGCGCTCACATTAGACGTGAACATTATATCTAATCAACTTAACGGGTCCTGGGCAAGTCCCAACGTTCACACGCTCCGATGCGTCAGGAACTTCCTACTTTTCAGTAACCACACACGCTAAAATCTCGCTACGACTACCAGGCACCCATCTGCTCTCTCAGAGTTTGAACTCTCTCGTTCTCACTGGGATCAAGTCCCAGGAATCCTCACTTAGCGAATAAAATCTCCAGGCTGATCGCCAGGAGGCTGCTGGTATTTTACGGATCACAACTGAATCACCAACAAGTTTTCTACCTCATTCTATTGCCCCCCTCCCCCCATGAATCACCTCTCATGAAACTTCAGGCTTCTTGGCACCACAGCAGTTTGGCAGAGTGGGGGTGGGGAGGGTTCTTTTGTTAAGACATCACTAGGAAAACACAGGTAAAACTGACAGCAGAACTGGGGATGTTCAGCTGCTGGAGAAAAATAACCGGGCTGAGATTTTACTCTCCGACTGTAAAGCCACGTAGCCAGTGACCATGTATCCTAGCGACCTCCCTTCAGTCTCCATCAATTGCGGGCTGCAGGTGGGACCTGGCAGTCTTGCATCCTGGGGAGGGCTGCTCTGAAGAAGTTCTGCAAACCCAACAGCAAACAGCAAAGAACGGAGGAGACAGCTCGGCTCCTAAGGCCATCTCAGACATCTGCCACCACCACCATGCTCACACTCTGAGCTCTTCGGAACCCACGCTCCCTAAGTCCTGAGCTTCCTCCACACTGAGGGTGGACTTTTATCCCTTGCCTGTGCTGTTTGGAAGGATTAACTCACTGGCATCCGGTAGAGCAGGAGAAACCAACCTTTGAAAGTTTCTGTTATGTAACTTTTATTCTCTGTCCCTCGTCAGCAGGTATGGGCTTGCAGTACCTTCTAAAGGGACTGGGGTGTCATCTGCCTACCACTTCCCACAGAACCCCAGGGGCATGTGGAACCTGGGGAAGTTATTTTCGCTCTTCCCCAAAGATCGGCTAACACCAACCTTTTTAAGGTTACCCTCGGCTTAGCTCTGACTCTCTTTGGGGACACGCGTATTTGACATTATTCAGTTAAAAGAAATCTGACATCCTTTTTTTTTTAAAAAAAAAAAAGTACAATTCAGAGGTCTATCAATAGCTGAATCACTCCATATGGTCTGCACAGCAAATCTTCCACATGCTTTTTTTAGTACAGTGGCATTATTTAAAAATTTTTGGAGGAAGGAGGAAGGACAGTCTTTGGTTAGCAGACACACTGCAGCACCAGAGGACATCAGCTACAGTGTGAGGTGGTTTTAGTCCCTCTCCAGTGTACTCTGAACAGCGGTCCAGGTCATGCCGTTTTGACACTTCTGTAAGTCAAAGATCCATCTGCTCTCGGAGCCCAGCCATGCACTCTAGTTCAGGAGCTGGACAACGTCCGCTGTGTGAGGGTCAAGGTGTTTAAGGTCTGGTGGCTGCTTCCTTCCTCTTACTCTATCCGAAAATGACTTCAACAGGCAGCCTTGACCTCAGCCAACATGCTCCCTACCCACATGACCCAGGAGGGCTGACCACACAAACATAACTGACACTGTGCCTCGCCACTTTGAAGCTTCCACTGAGCTCAGGGCTCTAATTAAGGACTTTCCATTTTCAAAACAAATGCAAGCAGTAATTACCATCTTCCCTCCCTACCTTCCAGGAATAGCCTGGGAACGAGGCAAAATCCCCAAGTCCCTTGACTTTGAGGCTCTGCATCTAGGACTTTGTGTTCTTCCTACCCCACTGACCCAAATTACATAACCCTTCTTGTGTCTCTTGCCACATGGATGCCGGGGAGAGTCACGGCTCGTTCCCGTGTTCTCAGGTATGTTTGAGGGAACCTGGCATGTATCTCTCAGGATGAGAGTTCCATTATCGTGAACCCAGGACACTGGGGCTTCACTTAAGCCAACAAAATGCATCTTTTAAAGTGACCGGGTCCTCATTGTTTGCGTGGATGTCTAATTGAAAGCGTTATGTAACCGGAGTGCACACAGCGTTCCGGATCTATTAATAACCGGCTGTGGCCAAACTCTAAGGATTCTTCGAGTTGAGAGTCAGAGGACATCATCCGTTACTAACCACACACATTTATGCATGAACATGAAGCCCCATCGGGCAGAGTGGAGTCTAGACCCCGAAGGATGGGAATAAACCGTCCCAGGTTACAAAGCCAAGTTCACAAGCGGATGAATGCCAGTTTCCCGGCCTCTTCCTCTGTGCGTGCACCTTGATGTGATCTGTCCACATGGGCACCTCCAGTGACAGTCACTGTGTAGCATGGGAGACCTCAGAGACCTCGAAGGGCCAAGCACCACTCACCAGCACAGAAGCCAGTGGCCACTCCCTGTCAGACAGGTAAGCCCACGAAAGAACTTCTTCATCTTATTTATTCATACACCATACATATCCTCCTGCCCTCCCCCAGAAATCCAAGCACCTAGGACACACTTTAACCAGAGGCCAGCCTAGGGACTGCGTGCTTGGCTTTTGAGAAGTTCTCGGAAGGAAGACTGGAGTCTGCTGTCCACTTCCATGGCGCTGTGCACGTGTGTGGGGAAAAAGCACAGAGTGAGATGGGAGAAAACGATGAATTAAAAATTAAATATCAGAAAAAAAAGGGGATCGATGGAGTACTGTGTGATCCAGTTTTGTGTGCTAGGGGTATGATAGAGGATCTGGAAATCGTTGTTCCATAATTACGCTGTCACTGTCGCGAATGACTTAATGAAAATCATTTCTCTGCGCTCGTTTTTTATCCAAAACCATACCCGTCATTAATCGTGAGGACCTAAAACACACAGCGCTGGGAGATTAATGCCACCACCAAGAAGCACTGTCTTCCCTTCACAGACCCTGCGAGCGCGTCAAAAATAAAGGAAGCTTTTCTCCGGTTTGGTGACTTCCGAATACCCATCAAGCCCTGCTGGGAGCTGAGTTTCTGGGAAAAGGTGACAACGCGTCCATTCGCGTTGGGATTCAGTACTGCTTTAAAGGGTTCATTAATCTACATCTTTAAAAGGGCTGCCGACAACCCATCAATGGCCCCTAGGTCAACTTGATACATTTAGCTCTATTAGCAGCCCCCAAATAAATGAAATTCAGTGAGGGTCTAAGCAGCCTGCCACCCACCCTTCCCCTCACAGCTTCTCTGAAGGCGCTCAGTGGACTCCACCTGTCACTGGCATAATCACCAGAGAGCAGCGGTGAGAGAGCAAGCCACCCCTGTGCTGTCCTCACACCGACGGCTCAGGCTGGGATTCACTTACAAACTGTCACTGTTCCTTTTCAGAGGGCAGCAAGGCCTGCTGGCCACGAGGCTTCCCAGCCCGCTGTACGTCAAGGTGATACTGGATTGTATCAGCTCTTAGGGGCCAATGTCACCATCTCTTCAGACTGAAGTGCCTACGCTATCCCATAACCCCAGTCTGGCCCCTAGGGACATTTTATAGCCATTATGTTTTTACCTAATAGATAACGCACTACCGCTGAGGCACCGCCTCCTTTGGCCGAACCAGACTCTCACCGCTCTTTCGACCCAAGCGTACTCTTCTCGGAAATCAACTATCTATTCAGTCTACCTGGGTGACTGATGCCCCCCCCATACCCTAGCTCAGACCTGTGACTCCCTAGTTCTCATACTCACAGAGTCCTGGAGCTGGGAGGGATCTGAGACATTACCCACCCTAACCCTAACACAGGCACCAAGGCCTCTGTGGCAAAAGATCTTCCCCCTGCTCCAACACCATCACTTTCCACATGGTGTAGACAGACAAGTTAAATACTCAACCTCTCAAACGAGTGCTCAGACAAGGACCAAACGATTCCCTGGTGGTGATCTTGATTAGAATCACCCGCATGCATTTAGGCGAAGAGTCGTGGCTGCACAGGTGAGCAGAGAGCCTCGTGTCTGTATCAGAGCTTAACCCCTCTCCCTCTAGGTTAGGAAGTGTGAAGTTTTGCTGACACACAGACAGATGGCAACTGTGAGTCAGGGCCCAGGTGGCCCTTGCCTTGTGGCCATTTGGAATCAGCCCCCCAGGCCCTGTAAAGCGGCCATCTCTAAGATCTGCACAACCAACCCTGGGGTGGTACTGGTGGGTATTGCCCAGGGGGAAAGGCTGAGAGTGCTATGTGAGGGTGAACTTGCCTGGGCCACACAACATGGGAGTGGGGACATGGGAGCAAGTTAAACTGTTCAACATCCCCTAAGGGCCCTGGAAAACAGAGCCCGCAAAGAAACCACAAGGAAAACGTATTAACAATCCTCCCCGAGCCCCGCAATGAGGCTTCCTGTGATGACTGCCCTCCCTAAAAGGAGAAGTGAATGGCATATACATTCTACTAGTAATTTGTTCCATCTCGGCTGTCATTGGTAGGAGTAGTTTCACACACATGCAGTGTGGCTCTTGAGACAGAAGCAGCTAGTGGAGGAAATGAATCGGGGGCGTTTGTGACCAAAGGATCAGGATAAGATGGTGAGCACTTTGGTTTCCACCTTGTGACCTTGATTAGCACATTCAATATCCCTGGGCCTCAGTTTCCTCAACTGGAATACAGAGAAGGGGAATCCTACTTCCTTGGAGCGGTTTGGAGGTCCACCAACCAGCGATGCCTGGACACCCACCAAACATCCAGTTCCCACTAGTGACTAAGTCCGAATCCAGGTTGCACACATAGATGCTTATCTAGACCAAACAGGTCTCTTGCCTGCCTGCATGTCAATCTCGCTGCCATCTCCCTGATAGCCCAGGAAAACACCGGGTCTTGAAGGCACCTAGGCAGTTCAGAGACCAGGTAGGGTTTGGGGACAGATTCCAAGCACTGGGTTATGGTTGGAGGGGGGGCTCAGAGGCAGCCTCTGAGCCCTGTGAAGGGGCTTTGTTCCCGAGGCGAAGGGCCTGGCTTACCGAGAAGAGCATCCGGAGGCAGGTGGGGGGCGCGCAGGGCACGCAGCAGAGCCACAGCCCGGCCCAGGTCCGGGGCGCGGGAGCCAGAGGAAGGCGAGAAGGAGGAAGGAGAGGTGGCCGTGGGTTCCTGCCTCATTCTCCCAAGCAGCGCAGACCCACTGGCCGTCTCCGGCTGAGGCTGGCCGCCGGACACCGGAACCCAATCATGCTGCTCATGTCTCTGTCAGCGACTGGCGAGGTGTGCGCGAGGCTGGGTTGTCTGCAGGCGACACCCAGGGGCTCCTCATGCCCCGCGCCTGGGCTCGGCGGGAAGATCGCAGAGGGCGGCTGCGCCCGGGAAAGGAGAGAAAGGAAGCGTGAGAGAGCACTGAGCTGCGCCCCGCGGGGCCGGGGGCAGGCAGCACCGCGCGCCCCACCCACCGCGCTCTGCGCCCCGCGCCGCGCACCCGCCGGGCAGCCGAGCCCCAGAAACTTTAGCACATGGCCGGTCCGCCGGCCGCTGTGGCCCGAGCCCCGCTGGTGGCGTAGTACCCGCCCCAGCTTCAGATCGCACCTTACCGGCGGCCACCGCAACCGCGGCGGAGGGTCGCCTACCTGGCCGTGCGGAGAGTGGTGCGGACCAGCGTGGGAGGAGAAGAGGGCGGCGACGTCGGGGTCCCCGCAGGGGAGGGGCAACTCCGCGGCAGCAGTGGCCGCCCTTAAGGCATCCAGGGAGGGGACTGCGAGCCAGCGGAGGGGGTCTGCAGGCCCCTATAGGGGAGGGTCAGTGCGTTCCCCGCCCCGCGGCGCAGATGCTGACGACGCGCGCGGGCTTCCCCGGCCCGGGTCTGCGGAGCCAGCCCTGTTACCTAGCGACTCGCTCCGGGAAGCCCACGCTGACGCGCTAGGAGCTGGGCTGCGGCAGAGGGGAGGGGAGAGGAGGGATAAGAAGGGGAACGAAGGGGGAGCGGAGGGGAGCTCCAATGGAAGGGGGCAGGGGAATCTGGCGTTGCCAGCAAGAGCTCCTCCCTCTACCTACACGTCGCTGCTGGGGAGTGGGCCAGGGAAGACGTAGTCACAGTCTGGTCCCGAGGATCGGGGACCTGCTCCTGCGTGAGGGTGGATGGAGGGAAATGGTGATGCAGGTTCCCCTGTGCTGGGGTTACAGCAGCAGGTGGCGGCGACGTGGCCCATGGAGGCCTGACGCTCATAGGAATGAAGAGATGAGCCAGCGAATGTGGCCGTGGGCGTGTGGGTGTGAGTGAGATGTCCCCCCCCCGACGTGGAGTATTTGGAGACCCAGGGACTTGGGTGAGAGAGGTGCCCCCCCTTTCTTGGCCTTGCCTCCCTCCTTCCTGGACATTTTGCTCTTGCGCTGTTCTCATCATGGAAGCTCCGTGCTATCTCACTGAGCTCCTCCTACCCCTTGGAGAACCAGAGGATGGCTGCTAGGTAGTGACAGCTTTGTCCCCCCAGCCCATGATGCCGGACCAGCGCACCAGGTGTCTAGTTTCAGGAGATCAAAAACCTGCCTCCATGTGCCTTCCTCCTTGTGGATTCCCGTCTGCCTTCCTACGCTGCTTCTCAGGCCAGACTGGGCCTCAGGCTCAGCCAATTCTTCGCAGCTTATAGGACGGATCAGAGTAACTTAACATCCTATCTAAAATAGAGTCCTCATCCCCAAAGTCAAAGCAGGCAGAGACCACAGCCTATGGTGAAGTAAACCTTCAAATGCAGCGGGGCAGAACCCAGACTTAGGCTTTATACAAGGACTCTGCCATGTCTAAAGGACTCTCAAACCTGCCAAGATTCTGCCCCTTCCCTACAACAGGAACAGCTGCCATCTCCCGAGGGCCAGTCCCGTCTCATCCTTCACTCCTTCTAAGGCTGCTGCTGTCCTTTTCCTGGCCCGTGTGAACATGAGGAGGTAGAGGGAGAAGACGGACCTTTCAGAGAATCACAGCCTGCCCAGGACCCACATCCTACATCTTAACCCAGAATCTCTAGAGGGAGGAGCCCCTCCCCCCACGAGGATTTGAGAATGGGGGATGGGGGAGGGGCTGCTGAGGTTTTGATGTCAGTGGTGGCTTTTTCTCTGTTCATTCATTCTTCTACCCCTACTAACCCTTCCAAATAGAAACCAGGGTGCGAGCACACACACACACACACACACACACACACACACACACATGCACGCATGCACGTACACACACCCCATCAGTGCTTTTTCTACAGAAAACTGCTGTCATTCCTGGTCCCTAGGCAGCAGTTACGTTCTGACATTTCACAGCAAGACTGGGTGCAACGTCCCCGACGTTTGCCTCCAGTTTTTAATGTATAACGGCAGCTTTTCAACAGACTTTCGTCAGCGCTAACTTCCCGCTTGCAGGAATAATTTGACATATCATTTGGTCAGGGAGTCCAGGGCTTATAATACCCCAAACCTCAGAGAATCTATTCTATGCCCAGACATTTGCAGCCTCCCCCATAGCAGAAGACTGAGGGGGAGGGGCAGGGGAGGTGAATAGTTGGTTACTATGTCTCAGTCTCTGTCATGGGTTTTAGTATCACAGCCAAAAAACAAAAAACCTAGTTCATTCACAGTATGCATGCATGTGTGAGTGCATGTGTGTGTGGTGTATGGTGTAGATATGTGTTCATGTGCTCTGTGTACATGTGCATGGTGGTGCACTACTTCCCATGCACGTTCGCCCATCATATCTATGTTTGTGTGGCAAACACCTTACCACCTGAGCTGTCTCCCCAGCTCCTGAACTCGGCACACTGATGAGATCCACATGTCCTCTCACCAGTATTTGCAACAACGAGGCTGTGGATTCCACCTAACTGTTCCCCAACAGAGGGACAAACTGTGGAACACATACAGAGAGACTACCGTTCAGTCACTAAAAGATGAAATCTTGTCATTCGAGGCATCCTTGAGGATTCTGGAGGACATTATACTAGTTGGAATGGGCCAGGTACAGTATAGTAATCAGGACTCTCTAGAAGAGCAGAACCAGTAGAATAAGCATGTATTAAAAGGAGATTTGTCAGATTGCCTATGTAATATGGTCTGGGTAGTCAGACGAGGATTATCTTATGCCAGAAAGACTGAGACCCTGGTCATTGCTCAGTACATGAGGCTGGATGTCTCAGCAGACCCAGGCTACTGAGGTCCTGAGGATTTCTGGAGGGCTGGCCTCTAGTCCACATCGGAAACCCAAAGCTGGGTCCTAGAAACAGTGAAAGATGCAGCAGCACCAGCCACAAAGTAGATGAACTTGCCAACAAGAGTGAAGGCAAGCAGGCAAAAAGAAACAGAACAAAACAAAATAAAACAACAACAACAACAGAAGGGGGCTCTAACATCCAGAGTAACTCTCCCCACTTCAAATAATCTGACCAAGAAAATTTCTCACAGGAGCACACAGTGGCCTACCTTTTAGTTGATTCCAAGTTCAATCAACCATCACACATAGGGAGTCAAACACTGTATGGAATCTAGAGATGCTGACCTCACAGGATAGAGTAAAGAATAGTACATAGCCAACAGGGCAGGAGAGGATAGGCTGAGGAAAGCCTACAGGTTCAGAGTTACAGTCGGGAGGAATAGCTGCCAAGGTTCCATCACCCAGTTGCATGGCTACACTTAATAATATCACCATGGATATTTCAAAATACATGGAAGAGAATATGGACCTTCCTTTCTCCTCCCACTCCAACTTCCTTCCTTTTCTTCTCTCTCTATTTCTTCAGACCAGGCCTCTTCTCTATCTATCCCAGGCTGGCTTAGAACCCCTGACCCTCTCACCTTAGCCTGCTGAGCGTGTGTGTCAGAAGAGAGAATTTCAAATACGTTTTACTACAAAAAAAGTTTGATGTGGTGGACGTGCCTGATCAGATAGCAGTGTTGTGCATGCAAACACCAAGAGACACCCTGGGTGCTACACCCGCGTGCAATGATTAACAGTCAATACAGCAAACCTGCATGATCAGGATCTGCCTGTGAGGACGTTCATTCTCCAGGGCTCAGCTCTCCAGGCTTCTGTCTCCCCACTGGCTTACACTGGCTTCTGTCACACATTTAGAGTCGGTGGAGCAATATTTCAGTCTCACAGCCAACCCCAGGGCAGGGAACCCAAACTTGTTTCTGCACTTCTTCCTGGGTGCTGTGGCCCTTTTCAGGCCACCCTCCTGAGTGTCCCTTGTGGTCCCCACAACTCTGGCTTCTGAGGGATAGATGCCATGGGGAGTTGAGCGTAGCACACGGTAGCCAAAAATGCAGAGTGACCAGCAGGGCTCATCTGTAGCCCCTCACCTCATAGAACATGGAGCATTGTGGGAAGAGATGGGGCCTGGCCAGTAGTGGAGATGAAGCAGAAAGATACCAACGTTCTGTAGGAAAGGAAGCATTGGTGTCTATGGCCTTTTTTTTGCAATGCTCACATCAAATGAACTAACCTCCCGGCTTCATCATAGAGATGAGAAAGGTCTGGAATGAAGACACCAGGAACAGCCAAGGCAGCCTGTGACAAGACAAGGCATTCAGAAAGAGGTGTCACTGTCTTGCCGGACCTATGTGGCCCCTACAGGGGAATCCAGGCCACTGGAGACAGGGCCGTACTTCTTTCCAGAACGAGGAAGAATTCTTTTATGCTAGAACAGTGGTGGGAGAATTATACTTCACAGGCCACATTCTGCTCGACAAGGATTTTTGTTAACCATTGTGTGGGTTTGCAGCTCCGTGTTCTTTTACGTGGTATAGCTGGGTACTGAGACTTACTGACATCCAGCCCCAGCTTAGAGAAGCCTGGCACCAGATGGACTGTCCTGGTGGGTAGTGAGTTCCCTGTCACCTGTGATATCCAATAAAAACCCAGAAGATCTGGTAAACTATGACTGGAGGACACGGCCCGAAGAGGCCTTGGAGACTGTGCGAGTCCAGCCTAATAGGAGGTATTCAGGTGTCCGGGCTGTCTGATCGTCATGCCAGTCGCCGCTGCAGATGGGTCGCCTTCCACAGAGCACATTCAGTAGGACCCGTTGCTTCCCAAACCACTCTCTGATGTATGCGTACTGGTTCTCCTTCCCTGCTTCCTAGGCTACCATTATACCCAGAGGACTCATGCGACGTTCCATGTTTTTGCAAGGGGTTAGATTTAGTGTCAGGGAGGTCAGTTTGTTGGTTTCTGTTGGGATTGCCAGGGACATTATTCTGACAACTTGGCCAGCCTGCACGGGACAGAGCACCTGCCCTTAGAGACGTGGTCACCTGAACCCTGGACTGCATGAGCAGATTCAGATGACTTGGGAGGATCAAAGGCAAAGGAAATAACACAGCCAGGCACACCGATCCCAGGCAGCCAAACTCGCAAAGTTATTAGCAGGAAGTCTGCTTCCTTTCCAAGCGGGATGTTGTGATCTCTGAGGAGAACCCAAAGTCCACAGTCACTCTGATGTCCTTTCGAGCTAGTACTGATTACAAAATGGGTTAAGTCTCCATCTGAGTCTGGGGGACCCTGGGTTGATGGAGACAAAAGCAGAATGTCTCACGCCGTCATCTGTGGTAGGTGTAGACTTCTCAACCAGCAAAAGCGCATGTCCCTGAATGAATTCCACTGGCAAAGGCTGACTTGATTGTGGTAGCTTGTGCTGCTTCTCAGGGCGGACCTGCTTTCCAGTCCCCAAGTGACTCTAATCCCACCCACGCCGCACTGAATTCTAGGTACCAATTTTTCTACAGCCCTTGCTGCTTTGAGGATTGATTTTTCCCCCTCCCTCATCAAAAAAACATGGCAGAAAAGGGAATTTAGTCTACTTCTCAACCTGCGTTATTTTTGCCATAGCTATTCCCGGGTGCTGGCAAGATGGCGTGGCCGTACCGACGCCTCTGGGGTGGGGCCTTTCCTCCTGAAACCTGTTCTGACTCTATGGCATCTGCTCTCTGCCAGTTAATCGTACTCAATACCTACTTAAACCAAAGCAGGGCTTGCTCTCTAGCTAGGAGAAATCTTAACGCTACCCAGTGCGTCCTTAGAATGTTATAGATTACACCCAGCCAAGACTTATACCAAATGCCCTCTCAGAGCCCCCCTCAGCCAGGCACGGCAAGGTCTTCTGTTCCCCTTTGTCCGGGGCAGCAATTATCTCATCTCCAACCTCCCCTATGCCTTCCTCCCAGAACACATTCTTTCTGCCTGCTTCCTGCTTACATTTCCCCTGACCAGAGCTTGGACGATGTTAAATTCTTAAACGAGAGTTGCTTCTTACTTTTCTGGGTTTTTCTTCCCCCCTCATGATCATGCGCGGTGTGAGAAATTAAAAACCTCGTTGCCACTGCATTACAAACAAAACCCGTTCGTTCCTGGGTATTTTATTTATGATTGCCCAGAGTCGGCGTGCTGGGTTTGGGTTCTTGAGGTTAGATGGGAAAATATCGTGAAATTAATTGCTATGTTCACACCACACTCATTATTCCCTTCCAAGGATCAATATTAGCATAGTAAATTCAGGTCTGCTGGAGAGATTGTTCCATAAATGAGCATTTCTGTAAAACCTCTAAAGATGTAAATGCTGCCGCGATCCCTCGTCTCTCCCACCAGACATAACTGCCCGTAATGTTAATTGCTCCGAACCCTGACAAGTGTTCTCCGATGATGGGGGAGCCTCGGCAATGGGGAGACAGCACATCATCGAGCTGACATATGATCTGAAGCCACTTAGCAGACCTGGCCATTCCGTCACACATGCCCAGCTGACCATGCCATCTGGGGCCACCGACAGGAGCTCCCAGCTGTCACCTCGGTCACACTTACAGAAGAGATGTCTTGAGTACAGGGGAGACAGAGTTTTTTCACCTTGACTTTCTGCTCACGATCTTTACAAAGGCTTTTCTAAGCAACCAGCCACACCCCAGCTTGTCCTGTTAGAGATCCCAAGGTTAGATTCCTTTAGGATAACCGAGGGAGGGGATCTGGCATCTCCTGAGACTGGGGGAGACTGTTGGGCTGCTCAGGTGACCGTATCAATAACTGGAGAACTTCCAGAGACGCGTCCCCGAGGGACGAAAGCCGGGGCCTGAGATCAGGGTGTGTGCATCTCTCATCGGCCACCATCATCATCACCATTACCGCCATAACCCACATTAATCGCATCCCAGTCCTGCCCTAGCTACTTTCACCTCAACCTACAGTTTATAAGCAATGGCACTTCATTACCTGATTGAGAGACAGAGACACAACGGTCTCCAGAGCCCAGCACTGTCCTTTACCATCCACACTCTAACGTACCAGAGGAGGATAGCAGACACGAGCAGCTATTAACTGAATGCTAACAGCAAAACAGACGTCTATATCTCAAAAGTCATGGGTCTCACCAATAAAACCTACACACCGTCTACCACTCAACAAACATAAATGAAGAGCGTTTAAGAAAGATCTCTCCCTTCACGGAGGGAAAGCAAAACAAAACAAAGAACAAAACCAACTGTGGCTTGTAGATGGCTGTCTGTAAGCCGTGAAAGACAAGGCTAGGGCCTGTGATTGGACAGCAGAAAGGAGGGCGGGCTGAGAGTTTCTGAGAAGCAGGAGAGATACGAGGGAGGGGAGAAGGAAGGAAGATGAAGGAAGAGAAGGACAAACTCGATCCGTGTAGCTTTGAATATCATAGAAGGGATGGACTAGCACAGGACAATTTGTCCAATCTAGGTGGGCAGTTATATTAATACCGATTGGCTCTGAGTTCATTGTATGGACGTTTTGTGGGTTGAGAATTTACTGATATAAATCTGACTGATCATTACACACCTCTAGAGTTTTGATTTTACCGGATTACAGGGGTTTATGACAGCTAACCATGAGATAGGGGGTTGCTACATGGGGCTAGCCTTGGAGGTGGCGAGACCGCTGGGACCAGAGAGTAGCCAGAGCTAGCATGGTGCATTTTCCTTTTTTTTTTCATTTAATGCTCAATGGCTAAAAGGCCAACCTTCTGTCCTGGCCAACGGCTGCCATCTTCAGAGTCTTCCCACTCAGAACGTTGAACCATCACACCTACTTTTGAACAAATAAAAAATCTCTTTCCATTTCTTCTCCATCTTTATTCCCTCAATCATTAACTTTAATTATAAGGAAGCTTGTTTAGCACAGTATCAGGATGTTCTATGTTTTCAGTGATCATTGAAAGTACACACCATGGGGCTGGCAAGATGGCTGTCAGTGCTCACTGCCAAGTCTGACAACATGAACCTGTGTGGAAGCACAGAACAGACTCCTGCAAATTGTCCTATGACCTCAATATGTACTGTGTATGTGTGTCTATGTATGTGTGTGTGCTTGTGTATGAGTGTGTGTATGTGTGTGTGTTTGTGTATGTGTGTGTATGTATATATGTGTGTGTGTTTGAGTGTGTGTATTTGTGTAGGTATGCATGTGTGTTTGTGTATGTGTGTGTATGTATATATGTGTGTGTGTTTGAGTGTGTGTATTTGTGTAGGTATGCATGTGTGTTTGTGTATGTGTGTATGTGTTTATGTATGTATACACATGTACACACATATACACACATGCACACACATACACAAACACACATATACACACACACAAAGATACACACTCAAACAGACACACACACTAAACACACACAAAGAAAGAAAGGAAAGATGGAGAGAAGGAAGGAACCTATCAGAAAGATATGTCATCCTTAGCTGCTTCTTCATGCCAGCCATTCAAAGTCCTTCCCGGAACCCCTTGCCAACCACGTGTCATAGCAGCCTGTATGAGAGTCAACAGCCCGTGAGAACAGAAAAGACAGGTAAAAGTTAAAAGCATGGAAATGAAGTATGTCACAAGCGCTCCACTTTCCATGTCAGTGTCCCTGACTCAGAGGGGGGTATTCTTACAGACGTGTGCATACATGCTCAACCATGCTCAGTCTGATGGCTGGAGAAAGTAAATGGGCAGGGCTGTGAGAGTGAGTACAGGGCACAGGCAGTGTCCCGTGATGACCGAGTTTTACAGACAGCAGAAACAGAAGGGAAAGGCAGCACGAACTCGGCGAAATCTGTTCTACAGGCTGCAGCTCGGTTACTCCAGCCAAGCTTCTGTGGAAATGACTAGAGAATACGTTCACCCTCTTCAGCTTGTCTCACAACCGCGAAGTGACTAGCACCCACGGGCTGTTGTGTTGAAAGCTGAGTAGGACGGGGGTGTAGAAAAGAAAACACAGTGCTCTCAGAATTGTCTGAGCCATGTGTTAACTTGGCAACGCTGACTTGAGAACTAGCTGAGAGCTGCCCTTCTCTTCCGTGATGAAAGATGAATTACCCTTCTGCAAGGACTCTGACAATTCTTGGATGGGCGGGATCAGACTGTGCTGTGTGCACTGTCAGAGCCTATGAGGGGTTAAAGCATGGAGAGTCCCCTCCCCCATCCTGGACTGTGATACCTAGGAGAAGTCCACAGAGCCACAGAGATCCCTCCAATAGATGGAGAAACACACACGACTTGTAAAATATCTGTTGCAATGGTTCTTCCTTTGTTCCAGGTTAGTGGAGACGAAGCTGTGTGACCATGACTCTGCAGAATGCTGGCATCCCACAAGTTGTTTATTAATTTCTTAACCAAACCTGAGAGGTCGGCCACTTGTACACTTAGCTACAGAGAAGAGTGCGCAGTTCGAGGTGATCAGGACATATCTGAAGCCCTGTATTGGTTAGTTATTGCATATAGCCATAACACATAGTGACTTATGACAACATATAATTTGTGTGGGAGTATGTATGTGGGAGTATGGGGGCGTGTGTGTGTGTGTGTGTGTGTGTGTGTGTATGTATGCATGCATGTGTGTCTGTGTGTGTGCATGTGTATGCCTGTGTGTGTGCATGTGTATATGTGTATGTGCATGTGTATAGTGTGTGCATGTGTATGTGTGTGTTCATGCATGTGTGTGTGCCCATGTGTGGCAGTGAGTGTGTGCATATGTGTGTGCATATGTGCATGGGAAAGCCAGAAGTTAATTGAGGTGTCCTCTTCAATCTCTTCACCTCATTTTTGAGTTATGGTCTCTCACTGAACGTGGATGTCACCAGCTAGGCTGACTGGCTGAGGGATCAGAGGGGTCCACCTGACTCCACTTCCCCAGAGATGGGATAATAGAGGTTTTCCTATGGATATTGAGGCTTAAATTTAGGTCCCCAGGCCTGCACAGCAAGTACTTTACCCACTGAGCCATCTTCTGGCCTCAACAACACATTCTACTACCTCACAGTCATCGTGTGTCAGAGGCCCATCTTTGCTGGGTCTTCTCTCAAGCACACTAGCCAGGGCCGGGATCCCATCAGAGAGCTCAGAGAGCTCATAGCCACCCCCAGCCATTGCTCATGGCATCGTTGGCACAGCGGAGCTTCCTTGAGGGAAGCTGGACTTGCCTCAGCATTTCCCAGCTGACTTCTGGCCAGAGGCCACCCTCGGTTCCTTGCCATGTGGGCCTCTCTGTCAGCTTGCAAACTGTGCAAGTTGAGAAGGCAATAAAAAGAGTCTGCTGGGGAGAAGAAACCATCATCTTACATAATCTAATCACCAGCGTGGCATTCTATCACCTTTGCTATGTTTTATTGATTAAGAGCAAATCACAGATCGTGCCTGCAATAAAGAAAAGGAGATTCTACAAAAAAAAAAAAAAAAAAAGTTGAAGACAGAGAATCTAGGACCTTGGAGACATCTCAGGGTCTCCCCAGCATCCACCATCTGGTAAACGACCCTACCACCACCCTACCTTCCAACTTTCTCTTCCCATTTTTCACCTCACCGGACCTTTCTATTCTCAACGGCGCTCAATTCCAGCCACACCTTCCTCCAGGGAGTGCATCCAGCCCCTCTGCCCTTCTTTGTCTGGCCTCTCCTGTGGGCCCTGTAACCTTGACAGGAGACAGGACAATCACGTGGAGCATGCTTTGTGGATTCCCAAGACACACCTCTGTGGACTGCACCTCATGCCATGCACCATGCAGCTCCTGGGCTCTGCATGGATTCTTTAGAGCCCATCTAATAAGTGAAGGAGAGTAGCGTACTGAGCCCAAGGTCACCATACCAACTGGAACACCACTCTTAACAGCTTTACTTTGGAGTTTAATCAACCACACTCAGCAGAAGATCAAACACTATGCCAGAGAACCAATGTTACACACTGCCATAGATTCCTACATCTTTTCCAATAATGTCCTATTTTAGTGGGGAGGGGGAGAGGCATGTATTCAAAATTTTACATTTGACCCTATGGACCAAAGAGAATCCTCAGAAGATGCTAAAATGGGGAGCTGACAGGTCAGGGAAGTAGATTAAACATGTTGCCTTCTTCTGTGGAAGTTTCTTTTGTGTGCCTTTCAGCCTTCACTCAGATGTACCCCTCCCTCCATTCCCATTGCCCCAACCTTATTTCAGCTGCTCAGCCCCTTCCTCATCTGAAAGCTTCAACAGGCTCACATCTGGCTCAACATCTGGGCTCTTGGCCTCCAATCCATTATCCACTCTGTAGGCATAGTGGATCTTTCATTATGCAACAAAGATATCCTAGGGAGATACACACACACACACACACACACACACACACACACACACACACACAAATTCCTAGGCACATGCATCTACTCACTTCACATAGGGAGCCCACAGCAGACTGAAGTATGTATATCACCAAAGTCCAACTTAGTAAAACAATGAATTTTATAGGTGTTTTATTACTTACAGGAACAAAGGTGCAGTGAGTGGTTTGAATAAAAATGTCCCCCACAGTTTTGTTTGGGCCTCTCTAGACAGCTCAGCCAGTCTCAACTTGGCCTGACTGAGATTCTTCTTTGCAACTTGGTTTACCTAAGTGAGTCTCATCAGGCTTTACTCTTTATGTACTCTTGGGGAAGGGAGGACCTAGTGAATCTGGTCAGTTTCAGGGACTTCCTGATGCTACTTTGAGTTGTTTGCTTTCGTTCTAAGTGAGCTTCCCTGGGAGATGGAGTGTTTTCAATCTGGAGGAAACTGCTACACAACAATTTACCAGACCATAAAAGTATCAACATCATTCCTTGCCCTAAGCCAGTGATTCTCAACTTCCCTAAGGCTGCCACCCCTTAATATAGTCCCTCATGCTATGGTGACCCCCCCACCATGAAATTATTTTTGTTGCTACTTCATAGCTGCAACTTTGCTAGTTATTAGTCATATTGTAAATATCTGATATGCAGATGGACTTAGACAACCCCTGTGAAAGGGTCATTTGATCCACAAAGTGATGGTAATCCCCTTAGGGCAGAGAAATGGTGCCCTAATCCCTCCAAGTGGTGTCCCAATGACAGTGGTAAAACCTTTGCTGGTTTATGAGGCTCTTTATAGACAGCAGCCATTCAGCAATGTCTCATACTTTTTAAACAACCTCTCCATACTGACAGTGTCCACATACAATTTCCCACATTCCCTAGGCGTCCGTGGTGGTTAGAATGAATTGGCCTCCATAGGTTCACAGGAATTGGCACTTGAGGAGGTGCGGCCTCATTAGAGGAAGTGTGTCACTGTGGGTGGGCTTTGAGGCTTCAAATATTCAAGCCAGGCTCAATGTTGCTCTCTCTTCCTGCAGCCTGACGATCCAGATGTAGACTAAGTTACTCCTCCAGCGCCATGTCTGCCTGCTTGCTTCCCAATATGACTATTGTGGACTAAACCTATGAACTGCAATCCATCCCTAACTAAACACTTTCCTTTATAAAAGTTGCCATGGTCATGGTATCTCTTCACAGGGGAAAAATAAAAACCTAAGACAATAGGAATGAAAAAGAGCGCTAGTAAAACTTCCCTGCCTCCCATAGGCTGGAAGCAGGTGTGCACTCTGGATCCTTCTAGTAAGATCTCCCCAGCCAAGGGCAGATGGTGAAGCTGGATTTTTTTTTTTAAAAAGAGCCCCAGCATACCTCAGAAGGTAACCCACTCCAACATACATCAGACGGTAACACACCCCAGCATACCTCAGAAGGTGCACACCCCAACATACCTCAGAAGGTACACACCCCAGCATACCTCAGAAGGTAACACACCCCAACATACATCAGAAGGTAACACACCCCAACATACATCAGAAGGTACACACCCCAACATACCTCAGAAGGTAACACACCCCAGCATACCTCAGAAGGTAACACACCCCAGCATACCTCAGAAGGTAACACACCCCAGCATACCTCAGAAGGTATACACCCCAACATACATCAGAAGGTACACACCCCAGCATACCTCAGAAGGTACACTTTCATCAGGTACACAAGGCAGAATATCTGCTTCCCCCTGGTGGCTTCTGGTGTCCAAATCAGGATTGCTGGCCACTGGCCATTTGCTGGTGTGCTGAGATGGGTGTTGGCCATGGCTGCATGGTTTCGGACTGCACGTGTCTGACTTGCAGTGTGGCCTGCAGTCTGTCATCAGGATCCCTGCCTAACAAACACCTTTACCTCTCCTGGACTTCATTGCTCGTTCCATAGTGAGCTCACTTACTACAGACACTCAAAACCCACTAAATATCTCGCTCTTCCTCTTGGGCTTTTCTACACCACGTCTCGTGTGTCTAGACATCTTTAGAGGGCTGCGAGGTCCCGGGCCCTGGGGAGGGCGCCGAATTCCGCCTTCCCCTCATTAAGAAAAACAAGTCCGGTTCCTGCCATCTGCTCATTGAGAAAAACAAGTCCTTGAGAAAAACAAGTCCTTATTTGGCTGTTCCTGCTTGGCCTGGTCGTTTCCACAAAGTACAACCTATCCCACATGGCTTGCTGGGATTGGCTAGTGCTAGCTATTTAAGTGTGGTGCAGGGATTTTCCGGGGTCAGAAGATTGTATCAAGGTTCCTGAGTAAAGCTGTTTGAAGAAGATCTTCGCTGGTTGGTCGTGTCTTCCTTGCCGGTCGAGGTTGGGTGCGACAAGTGGTGGCAGCCGTACGGGGAAGGAGATCAGAACCGTACGGGGAAGGAGATCAGAACCGTACGGGGAAGGAGATCAGAACTTCTTGCAGTCAGGGCAGCGCTGGAAAAGTTCCCAAGGTAAGGTGGGACGATAAGGACCGCGGGAAATTAGCGGCTATAAAGTTTCAGGGTAGTAAGCAAGAAAGTTCGCAGTAATAGCGAACCGAAGGTAAAGTTCGCAGTAGTAGCGAACCGAAGGTAAAAACAGACAGCCTTGTAGTCGATGGATTTTTTCATCTTCTTTATTTTGTGGCTGCTTCTAAACCTCTTTTTTTTTCATTTGGGAATCATTTTTTTATAGCTGTGATAGGGATTTCGCAATCCCACCCGATTTTTCTGGCTCTTCAGGAGCTGTTTGAATCAAGAAAGTTAAAGATAAAAAGGAGCACCATAGAGAGGTTTCTGAGTGAATGTAAAGCCATTGCACCCTGGTTCACAGTCTCGGGTAATCTTTCTGTTGCCTGTTGGGACAAACTAGGCGAAGACTTAGACCTTGCATGGTCCCAAGGAACCTTAAAACCAGGAGTTCGCCAAGTTTGGCGTCTGGTTGAAAGTTGCTTGGAGGATCAGAGGTGCTGTCAGGAAGTGTTAGAAAAGGGACGTGCAGCTCTTGAAATGCTCCAGGAAGAAAGATCGGAAAAGCAAGGAAGTGAGAAAGAAACAGATACGGAAAGATCAGATACAGACAGAGAGACAGAGGGGACGGATACTGAGGATGAGTTACAGGAATTAATAGAACAAGTCAGTCCTTGGTTTATAGCTAGTGGCAGTTTGAATATTCTGGATTGGAAAGGGAGGTTGAGAAATTGGGAGAAAATGGGCCAGGAAAGGCCCCAGTAAGCAGAATTCAGAAGGACTGCAGAAATTGAAAGCAGGTAAAAAAGATAAAGATTTGGGGTAGTGTGAGTAAACCTTGTCAAAAGGGACAGGGTTATAATGGTAAAATTTTTTTTGTATATGTGTTCTCTTAGAGTTATGCTAAAATCTAGAGAAGCAAAGTCAATTCTCATAGATGCTTTTAGTCTTTGGACCCTGACTGGAGACAGTTTACACCCTAGACCAGAGAGAGAATGGGGTTGAGAGAAACAGTCCTCCCGGATTCTCCACAGATGTTTTGGCAAAAGAAGGAAATGAGCTTAAGCCTTTTTGGAGCTCTCCTGGGAACAGAAGGAGGTGGGAGACTCTTGCCTCCTTGCTGGCTCCTCTTGGAGAAGTGCTTATTTCTGGTTCTGGGTCCTTTAGGATGTCTGGGTCCCTTTGGTTGAACACCATCTAATTCTTTTCCTCTATGTCTATTGTTTGTCCTTGGTGCACCAAGTTGTCCATGTATGTCAATTTATGTCTGGGTTTTGCTTCTCCTTGCTTGAATGTTTTGTGTTTCATGTTTAAAAGAAAAAAAAATGGTTAAAACTTTAAATGCTGGTTGATTCACCCATTGATGTAGTTTTAACTCCTTTCAAGAAAGGAACAAATACAAAGTTTCAATTGGCTTTTGGAGCCTGCATCTGTAGCTAGAAGCCTAAGTCCGCTGAGGAAGCTCCCCAGGGGGCTGGCTAAATGTTTACACTGGCCGATCCTAAAGGCACTAGGAGCTTCTATGGTAATGGAACTGAATTTTTCTCTTAGAAAAATTTTTGACTGGGATTATTGGACTCAACAGGTGACAAGGTGTTTCTCTCAAAACTATAACTAGAAAAAGTAAAAATGGTGATTGGTTTAAATATTAAAGATATGTGTAGCCACTTCATTTTTGTTTCTGATTGGTTTTAAGTGTATAATACCTCTACATTGTCTTGGTTAAAGGTTACTGGCTTTTAAGTTAATGAGTATGGTTATAACATTGGTAACATAAAGTTGGCTTAAACCCCATGATAGAGTAATTTTAGACAACACGTGGCATGAGCCAATCCAGGGAAACAGGTCTTAATTGGAATAATATTTTAATATAATTCTTATCCTAGAAACCAGACTTATAAAAATTTAGGACAATGTCTCTTTGTTGAGAAATTAGAGCCTGCACCATCATCCATTCATATGCAAGAATTGGCGGTCAAACTTTAAAGCATGAGGAATGGACTTGGTTTTGGAGAGACTGGATTTTGGAGAACAGATGGTTTGTTGGAGGTTGAAGTTTTGTTTTCCAAAGTTATGGTTGTGCTCTGGTGTAAAAGGGAAGCTTAAAGATTGTGGTTAAAGATTGCCAGTGTTGCACTGGCTACAGTTTACAGTTTGATCACAGACAGGCTCAAGATTCTAACTCGCACATATTTGTAAAAAAAAAAAAATTAATTTAAACAGGTGAAGATTGTTACAAGATTTACAAATGAATAATGATGGCCTTTCTGCCGCTGCCCGACATCAATGTCGGGCAGGCATGTTGAAAGGTTATGTGAAATGGAAAGATGTGATCACTGGCTTATGGCATGGGCCAGATCCCGTTCTGGCGTGGGCGAGAGGGTCTGTTTGTGTGTTTCCTCAGGACCAGCAAGATCCGTTGTGGGTCCCTGAAAGATTGACCAGGAGGTGCAACAAGAATGAAGATCCTGCTGTTGCTGACACTTCTCTCGGGGTGACCCAAGTGCTAGTCCAAACAGAGCCCCGGTGGGGGATACTATCGGTGTTCCCGAGACCCATGCTGATACGTCATGACCGTTAAGCCCACTCCTTTAATTTGTCTAAGCAGTTGTTAAGTTATCTTTTGGGTAATTGGACTGGAGAATTCGATTTCTTAATGGATCAGCTACGTGTAGCCATCGTGACCATGAACTCCACACGTGCGGATGCTGGACTGGCTACGGAATTGTCATCTTGGATTGCTGCTGCTATGAATCATCTGAGGGAGTGGGCGGGTATGGAAGCCCTAGCTGGACTCTTGCTGCTGGTCTCCCTAGTGAGCCTGTGGTGTTTGTGCAGGATGAGGTTCGTACAGAGGCGGCATGCGGCCATGGTCGTGCAGGCATTTGCAGTCATTGAGGCAGGACAGTCCCCCCCAGGCGTTGATAACAGTCATATAAGATATATAGCCACCCTTGCTCTACTGGGCCCCTGTTTCCCCTGGCATATTCCATCGTCCCTGAGCATATCGAGTGACCCTACTCAGTGACGGGCAACCTCCCTTCTCACCTAAGACATGGAGCCTTGAGGACGACAAGGTAATCCTATGACGGGTACACGAAGGGACGATCCTAAGACAGGGGGAGTCACCGCGCTCAGTATGTGCCAGTGTCGTCTGGGTGCCAATAAAACAAAAAGGGGGAACTGTAGAGGGCTGCGAGGTCCCGGGCCCTGGGGAGGGCGCCGAATTCCGCCTTCCCCTCATTAAGAAAAACAAGTCCGGTTCCTGCCATCTGCTCATTGAGAAAAACAAGTCCTTGAGAAAAACAAGTCCTTATTTGGCTGTTCCTGCTTGGCCTGGTCGTTTCCACAAAGTACAACCTATCCCACATGGCTTGCTGGGATTGGCTAGTGCTAGCTATTTAAGTGTGGTGCAGGGATTTTCCGGGGTCAGAAGATTGTATCAAGGTTCCTGAGTAAAGCTGTTTGAAGAAGATCTTCACTGGTTGGTCGTGTCTTCCTTGCCGGTTGAGGTTGGGCGCGACAGACATCCACAGCTTTTCCTTGTTTGTCTGGATTACTCTGGTTCAGTTTCCAGTCTTAAAAAGTTTAAAGCTCCCCCTTTGACACACACGTCCTGCAGCAAACATGATTGCATTTTAATTGGCAATTAACTTATCTACCTCTGTAGGCAAGAAACGTATTGGCTTTTTGACCGTTTACTGCAGGCAGCTCCTGTTTTGCCTGTGTATAAGCTTGCTAGGAAATATCCTATCTGATTCAGTTAACTACCATGAGAGTTGCTATACGGCTGACTCTACTCACCTGCTGTCCCCATGGGTTGGTGAAGGAGAGTGTCTGACACCAGTTGGGCCCATCAGAGCCTCTCATTAGATCCCTAAGCCTAATATGTGGGCCCAAGAACTTTGAGAGTCATACTTATGATGTTACTTACTAGCCATTGACAAGTTAGCAGGAAATGAATTATTTAAGTCAAGTGGCCCTCATTGTTTCTTTGAGTCAGGCATATGGTGTGTCTTTCCTGTCCCCCAAGTATCTTCAGAAAGCTGTAATCAAGAAGTCAGCTGTTGTCCCCACCTCATCTCAAAGCTCAAAATGGGTACAGATGTCCTGCCAAGGCCACATGAACACACCCTGTGACCTCTGTGTGTTGTTTGCTCCTGTTGGCAACGGGACTCCTCAGTTCTTTAGCTGGTTGGTGGCCAGAGGCTGCCCTCAGTTCCTCACCACATAGATACCTAGAATGTGTCCATTGGCTTCATTAAAGCCAACAAATCATGGCATAATCTTTTAAAAAAGAACTACATACAGATATATGCTGTATGCTGAGCTGATGCTTGTCCTTCTGAGATATCTTAATCACTTACTCTTGATTGGACACAGTTGTAAATGGCAATCCCTTCATTAATCTTCATGGGTTTCAAAAACTTCTACTGTGTATATATGCCTTGTTTTATTTACTCATGACTCTGTTGCTGGATACCTAAGCTGGTCCTACAACCTAACTGTTGTGGTTAATGCTACAATAAGCATCAATGTGTGTTGTGGTTTGCCTTGGAGTTCTCTCTGAATTTGTAAAATAAAGGCAAGAGCGCGAGATTTGGGCAGAGGGAGGAGTCGGGAGCGAGAGGGGAGGAGTCAGGAGGGGGGAGGAGTCAGGGGAGGAGAAAGGAAAGAAGTGAGGAGAGAGTCGTTGTGGGAGAAGGAGAAGCTGGAGACCTGGCAAATAAAAGGTGCAAGGGATGAGGGATTTGGGAGCTAGGAATAGGACAGTGTAGGGTGGATCTGCCCAATCTAGACGCTAGATTGTTTTCATATTAATTGAGTTGCGTTTTCTTTGTATGGGCTGATTCGGATTGGAGAGGATACTGCAACAAATGTGCACACAGCTCTGTGATATATCAAGCATGACACAGTCTATGTAACATGCATGCGGAATGGTGCTTCCTCATCTTTGCCTCACCGTGCCCATTAAAGGCCAGTCATGGGATAGCCCTCTCCCTCACTAAATGGAAGATGTTGCTCAAGATTAAGAGTAAGGAAAGGTCGGGGTACTTGGGGTCATCTAAAACTCTTGTCTTCTGCACACATGTCTGGGAGAAGTCATTTTGGAATGAATAAAAAAGAATTAAGAAAGAGGACCCAGGGGGTCACTGCAAGTGTATCTGTCACATTTCTCTTAGAAATTTGCTATTTCAATTAATGACCCACATCGCTTTACCCTTTCCTGCACGCACCAGTATGTTTTGTGGTTGTTTTCACAAGCAAAGTTCCCAGGTCAAAATTCCACTGCATTTTTAGTGCGCCACAGTAATGGAATGTGAGAGGTAGCCTTTCATGATGTTCTGTTGGATCGAATCAAGAGTGTTCAGATAGTTGTCATATGTTCACAGAGCTGGCAGTGTGAAGTCATCCAGTCATCAGATGTTGGAGCTTTGAAATATGCTCACTTTGTGTTCTAAAGGAGTCAAGAACGAAAAGGAAGTGAGTACTCTGTCCTTGGTCTCACAACTAGCAATATAAAGACAGCACTGCCATATAGTTTTAAATTCTAACTGTAGGCTAGCCCAGGTGCCTATGGACCCTGAGGTTAGAAGGGTATGTCAGCCCCACGGACAACTGTACAAGGGCAAACCCACTTCGGAGGGGTTGAGAGAAGGCTGGGGGATGACGGCACCGTGAACAGAGGCACCACACCATCTATATTATCCTTACACCTGATAGGTTAGGGGTGGTAGTTCAGAACCGTGGACAGCAGCCCACTCGTCGCCCTGACTCAGAAGGTTGTTCACTACCATGGATAGAGGCTCTACAGCGTCTCCACCTTCAAGGGGCTGGGAGGAGGTTGGGTCAGCATCACTGACACCTCACCTCCAGTTCCTTCAGGGTCAATGGATAGTTCAGAACCGTGGACAGCAGCCCCACTTGCACCTCTGTGAAGCTGGAGGAGGTGGGTGACCAGCATCACCTCCTGTGATGTTGATAAAAGGTGGGTTAGAACCACTGACAGCAGACAGTGGACAGTGGATAAGGCACTCTTGTTTGGCACTGCGTGTCAGTCCTAGCTGGCCAATGGCTTCTGAGTCCATGAACTAAGAATTGAAACAAAAACATCTGGTCTACCACGGAAAGACTTTGATAGGTGAGGCTACTTTTGAGATGATTTATACTCTTGAGTGTATTCCTCTTGTGGCTTTGAGGGATATCACCTCCCTCAACACTTGTCAGACAAGGAATTTAGTTTAGTTGCTGTTTTTTTAACAGGCATTCAATAATTCTTGAGAATCAGTTTATTTCAGAAAGAAATCAGCATTCTTGCAGCTCAATGATCTAAAAATATGCTGTGGGAAAATTATTTTATAGTCTGATGCAGAATGCCTCCCTCTTTCTTCTTTTTTGCTGAATAATGTTCTTCGTTCCTGCAGAGTCATATGCTTATTCCCCTACTGGCTTGGTTTGCCCAAATAGTTGAGATGTTTTGCTTGCTCTTTTTAGTGCTTGAAGGCTGTCAGCATGCATTTCGGCATACCAGGAAGTGGCCCTCAAGGGGCTTTCTTACTGTATCTGAAAAGGAAATCTTTCAAATTTTTCTCCTTGCAGAAAATTGGGCATAAATACCTCCAGAACAAGTACCCATTAAAATATCCCTGATTCTGGATTTGAAGGCAAGGAGTGAGAAAGTCATCTGTTCACATTAAAGGTTAGTTGTCCCCGCTAGAAGTAACGATATTATTGTTTCAGAGTAGTTTTGGAGGTGTTAAAAGGCACTTTGTACGAGACACATAATTAAAGGAAAGTGTAAAAAGGATTAAACATGGGTTTCAAGAACAAAAGCTGGGAAAATATTGTTACACCCTCACTGGGATTCACACTTGGATTAAAAATGGTTTGGTCCATCTTCCCTGGCCTTCAGGTTTGTTTTCCCATTGCTGTGATGAAACACTCTGACCAAAAGCAACTTGGGGAGGATGGGGTCTATCTAGCTGACACTTCCAGCTCATCACTGAGGGAAGTCGGAGCAAGGACGTGAGACAGAAACTGAGGAGGAACCCTGCTTCCCACCCTCTTCTCTCTGCTCCATGCTCAGCTGGCTTTTCTTTCAACTGAGGATCACATTTCTGGAGCAGGCACCTCCCACCATGTTCTAGACACCCCCTCCCCTCCATCAATCAACAATCAAGACAATTCCCCATAAACATGGCCACAGGCCAATCTTATCTGGTAATCGCTTGAGGTTTCCTCTTCCCGGATGACTCTAGGTTATGTCAAGTTGACAGTAAATACTAACTAGGACAGCCAGCATTTGCTGCGAACTCTATGAAGTCAGGAACTTGACCGTTCATCTTAATGTCAGTCCTGTCCCCATGCCAAGCTCCAGACTCTGGATAAAGTTCGAAAGGAGTAACTACAGTGACGCACCTGTTTCACACAGGACCCCGGCCTGCCTTTCCTACCAAATTACACTGTGGATTTCTCCTCCTTTCCTTTTAGATTTTGTGAAATATCACCAGTTAGGAAACCACTGTAACTCATGGGAGGTTTTGAAAATGGCAGCCGTGGAGAGGAAACACAAATGAGGGAGTGGGTGAAGGGGGGATTATTTAATTATGTCATGTAGCATTTAATTAAAATGATAACACAGGGATTTTGACGTAAGAAATGTATGCCGGGTGCTTCTGAATGGAGTCTCATCTGTCAAAAGCTGAGAGCCATGGTTAGCGTTCTTTGTTGCATCTCGGTGAGGTGACATCACTCACCCACAGCTCTGCTGCTTGAACAGCATTGCCTCACTTTGTCCTGGAGGTGTCTACATGAAGCCAGTACTGCTTTTGTTCTGTCTCTCCCCAACCATGTCAGTTGTGCACACAGAGTCTCAAGAAAAGAGAAGATATCTTCACTCTGCCTTGGGCACAGTTTTACCAGAGTCTCAGCTCTGCTGCATAATATATGCCATAGGCTCATCCCAGGTCAATCCACCCAAGGCCCCTTTGTAATTCTGTAAGGGACTCCTTCCTTCCTCCTTTCCTTTCTTCCTTCCTCTTTTCCTCCCCTCCTTCCTTCCTTCCTCTTTTCCTTCTTCCATTCCTTCCTCCTCCTCCCCTTCCCTTCCCCTCTTCCCTTCCTTCACTCCTTCCTTTCTTCCAGTTTCTTTTTTTCCTCCCTCCCCTTCTTGCAATTACTTTTGTGTCTGAGTAGAACAGCTCTTGTCTTAAGTAGTGAAATTAATAAAAGAAAAGCAAGACCAGAGTGGATCCATGAGCCCCTAGGGCCTCCTGCCTTGCTTCTGTTAGCATCAGTACTGCAGAAGGAAGAACTCTGAGAAGGTGTGTGGGGAAGCTTCACCTGCAGTGTTGAGAAAAAACCCCAAGTTACAGTTCCTGGACCCGCCACCAGTGACACTCTGGAGAAATCACTTCTATTCACACAGCCTCAGCTCCCTTACCTGCACAGTGGGACTGATGACTGGGGCCTCAGGGTATGTGAGGTTGTGGGTGTGAAAGTCTTGTAAAAAAACATAGGGCCCGGGGCTGGAGATATGGCTCATTCATTAAATTCCATTCCCAGCACCCACACAGCACCTTACAACTGTCTGTAACTTTAGTCCCAGGACAACCAACACCCTCACACAGACATACATGCAGCAAAACATCAATGAACATAAAATAAAAATAAATTTAAAAAAAAACATAGAGCTCCACAACAGAATGCCCCAGAAGCACTAGCAGTGCCCCTGTCCCTAATATAGAACTCAAAAACACCACGAACAACTGAACCTGACATCAAAGGGAATATCAGTGGGCATAGTGATGGACACCTGTTCCCAGCACTGGGAGACTAAGGCAGGATGCTGGAGTTGTAAGAAACTAAGAATCCTGGAGGCGGGAAATGAAGCAGAGGCCATGGAGGAACACTGCTTACTGGCTTGCTCCTTGTGATTCACTCAGCTTGCTTTCTGACTACTTGCCTAGAGGTGACACCGCCCACAGTGGGCTGCCCCCCACCCCATATCAATCTTTATTTAAGAAGATGCTCCACAAACACTTCTGCTGACCAGTCTGAGAGAAACAATTTGTCTTCATTAGGGTTTCTGTTGCTGTGAAGAGACATGACGACCAAGGCAACTCTTATACAGGAAAACATTTCACTGGGGCTGGCTTACAGTTTCAGAAGCTTAGTCCATTAGCATCATGGTGGGAAGCATGGTACTATGCAGGCAAGAGGAGTCGAGAGTTCTACATGTTGCTCAGAAGGCAGCCAGTAGGAGACCATCTTCCTCAGGCAGCCAGGAGAAGACCCTTGAATCCCATACCAGGTGGAACTTGAGCATTGAGACCTCAATGAATACCCTCATGGTGACACACTTCCTCCAAGGCCACACCTACTCCAACAAGGCCACACCTCCTCATAGTGCTATTCTCCATGGGCCAAGCATTCAGACATATGAGTCCATGGGAGCCAAACTTATTCAAACCACCACACAATTCTTTAATTGAGGTTCCATCTTCCCTGGTGATTCAAGTTTGTGACCATTGAACAAAAACTTACCAGCTCATAAGGACAAGCCTTTCACTTCAATGTCATATTTCCAGGGCAGTGTCTGAAGGAGTGTTTTACATGCAAGTAGCCAGTATCTGAGAGCAGCCGTAACCGAATCCCATCACTGACAGAAGGGATGGTTAGGAATGGGGGTGCCTCTTCTGCTTCTGCACTGTGTGTTTATTGCACATCTGCCATGGCCTGGAACAGATGCTGGGTCCTTGAGGCAGAGGACGAGCCTCACCCCTAACAGCAACAACCAATTAATGGTGCTTCAGGAGAAGAGATGGGATATGTTGGTGGTGGGGTGGATTGGACAGCTTTTGGAAGCAAATTATATCTACACCAAATCTAGTGTTTTATCTTTCTGGTTATTTTTTTTGTTACATTTGCTGTTAATTACTAGCCAAAGGGAAACCACAAACCAGCCACTCTGCAGATTGCTAGGAAGTTATGGCTTCATCCTCCACCTGGGGCCACTGGTGTCTTTCCAAAGGAAAAGGTAGAAAACAGCTGTGATTTAAGAATGAGGAAGTTGTGCAAAACAAATATATCATGGCTTCCTCATCCTTCAGAAATGTCAACCAAAACCCAGAGAGGCTATTGTGTGACAGAACTTTTCCTGGGGAGATACAACACACGTGTCTGCTCACTCCAGAGAGGAGCAGACCAGAGTACAGATACTAATGTCCAACTTGGTGAATCAGTCTGATTTATTGAGGTTATTTAGAGGAGCAGAAATGACTCAAAGACATCTGCATCACCATGACCCACCCCTGCGTGGGTGACAGCTCACAAAAGCCGGGAACCTGCAGCACACTGCACAGCTTGCAGACAGCTAAACAGGTTGGACAGTGTCCTTTCCAAATGACTGGTCTAAAACCCTCACACTTGTTAAATTTGTGACAGGGTTGGGCAGATAATCCGGGGTTCTGCCTAAACCCATACTGCTCTCAGCTCTGAAATCAGATGGTCTTTCACGCTGTGTTCATCTCTGCCCCAGGACATGCTCCCAAGTCACCTGGGATGCAAGGTTAAATCTGCAGTGCCCTGGCTGTTCCATGAAATACAGGAGATGAGATGCGGTCCAGGCTTGGTTGTTGATTCTTGATGGCTTGATTCTTATTTGTTTTGTGGCATTCCAGAAACCTAGAAAATATCCTAAAACTGAACTATTGAAATGGCACGTCCCGCAATCCCGACCACTTGGGAAGCTGGGACAGAAGGATCACTTGAGCCCAGACATTTGAGGACAGACTGAGAAAGATTTTTTTAAAAAAAAAAATCCTAAAGCCAGTGAAGAGGCAGCTTACTCCTGACACTAGAAAATGTTGGGAAAGGAAAAGAAAACAGAGACCCAGGGGCTGTGCATAGAGATCTTGTTGTTCCTCTTCCCCTGACTCTCCAGGCAGATAACCCTCAAGATGCCTGGAAGTTTCAGTCATCCGTTTGGTTCTTCATCGCATTCAGTTATTCAAGTTGAAGGCTATATGGTAAATTTAATAAACAGGTCTAGCTCTGTCTTTTGGTGGGCAACCTTCCAGCTGCACAGAATACATACATGTTACTGAAGTCAGCAACTCGGTGTATAGACTAAAACCACACCAGGCTGGGGTGACAAAGGGCAACTTTTGTAAGATGCAAAGTAAAAGGAGGTAGATGGATTCCAAAGGTAGAAATGGTATCACACAAGTATTCACCTATCCGGCCATGCGGCTGGCAATCTGACCATCCATCCATCCATCCATCCATCCATCCATCCATCCATCCACCCACCCATTAATCCATCTATCCACCCACCCATCCAACCATCCATTCATCCACCTATCTATCCATCTATCCATCCATCCATCCATCCACCCACCCACCCACTAATCCATCCACCCACCCACCCATCCAACCATCCATTCATCCACCTATCTATCCATCTATCCATCCATCCATCCATCCATCCATCCATCCATCTACTACCTGTCCATCTATCATTTATTAATCTACTCATCATCAATCCATCCACCCATGTACCCATCCACTCATCAACTGTCCATTTATACAGACATATATATACCCATCATCTACCCACCAAACCATCATCCATTCATCCATGCACCCACCTGTTCACCCATCCATCCATCCATCTATCCATCCATCCACCTACCTGTCCACCTACTCATCCACCTTCTCATTGATCTATACACATATACATAAACCCATTCATCTATCCACTCATCCACCCATTCATCGATCTGCCCACCCATCCATCCATTTATCCTTCTACTCATCCATCTTGCTAACAGGTATTTATGGTGACCATAGACTACATAGAGATAAAAAGGTAGGGCTTCTGTTTCCAGGGAGCTACATGAGCTTCAGCAAGAGAGAATGACAGTTTGGGGGACAGCAAAAGTTCCTTTTTGCCTGGTCCCAATGTGAAGAAGCAGTAGGAGGAAGTCTGGAGAAGTAGGGACTCATCTCCAATGGAAACACTTAAGAATAGCCACAGCAATGTGGTAGTTTAGAGGGAAGGGCGACGGCTCTTATGAAGGGCAGGGAGACATTGTTTTCAGCAAGTGTTTGGAAACTAGGTCTGGGAGAAGTGTGAAGGGCAAGTGTGGACTGAATAGGAGGTAACAGAAACAAGAAGATTAATGGAGAGGCTATCACTTCTTCCAGAAGGGCAGAGCAACTGGGCGGGGGGCCATAACCAAAGAGAGAGTTTACAAATCTCATTTTACATGCTGTGGTAGTTTAAATAAGAATGTCCATTGGGGGGAGGGGCAAAAAAAAGAATGTCCATTATAGACTCATAAGTTTGAGCGCTTGGTCCCCTGTTAGCAGAACTATTTGGGAAAGATTAGGTATGTCCATGTTGGAGTAGGTGTGTGTGTCCTTGTTGAGGGAGGTGTGTCCTTGTTGAGGGAGGTGTGTCCTTGTTGAGGGAGGAGTGTCCTTGTTGAGGGAGGAGTGTCCTTGTTGAGGGAGGAGTGTCCTTGTTGAGGGAGGTGTGTCCTTGTTGAGGGAGGTGTGTCCTTGTTGAGGGAGGTGTGTCCTTGTTGAGGGAGGTGTGTCCTTGTTGAGGGAGGTGTGTCCTTGTTGAGGGAGGTGTGTCCTTGTTGAGGGAGGAGTGTCCTTGTTGTGTCCTTGTTGAGGGAGGTGTGTCCTTGTTGAGGGAGGTGTGTCCTTGTTAAGGGAGGTGTGTCCTTGTTGAGGGAGGAGTGTCCTTGTTGAGGGAGGTGTGTCCTTGTTGAGGGAGGTGTGTCCTTGTTGAGGGAGGAGTGTCCTTGTTGAGGGAGGAGTGTCCTTGTTGAGGGAGGTGTGTCCTTGTTGAGGGAGGTGTGTCCTTGTTGAGGGAGGTGTGTCCTTGTTGAGGGAGGTGTGTCCTTGTTGAGGGAGGTGTGTCCTTGTTGAGGGAGGTGTGTCCTTGTTGAGGGAGGTGTGTCCTTGTTGAGGGAGGTGTGTCCTTGTTGAGGGAGGTGTGGGAGGTGTGTCCTTGTTGAGGGAGGTGTGTCCTTGTTGAGGGAGGTGTGTCCTTGTTGAGGGAGGTGTGTCCTTGTTGAGGGAGGTGTGTCCTTGTTGAGGGAGGTGTGTCCTTGTTGAGGGAGGTGTGTCCTTGTTGAGGGAGGAGTGTCCTTGTTGAGGGAGGTGTGTCCTTGTTGAGGGAGGTGTGTCCTTGTTGAGGGAGGAGTGTCCTTGTTGAGGGAGGTGTGTCCTCGTTGAGGGAGGTGTGTCTCTGGGAGTGGGCCTTGATGTTTCAAAAGCCTATGCCAAGCCCAGTCTCTACTGCCTGTGGATCAGAATGTAAAGCTCTCAGCCATTGATCCAGCACCATGCCTGCTAGTTTCCCACCATGATGATTATGGGCTCACCTCTGAAACTGTAAGCAAGCCCTCATTTAAATGCTTTATTTTACGAGTCGAGTCGTGGTGTCTCTTCGCAGTCATAGAATAGTAACTAAGAAACATTCCATTCTTCAAAAGAGAAAGTTGAAAGATAGCCAAGTCTTGCCCATGGCCACGAACCTGCCCAGAATTATCCTACAGGCTGTAAATGTTTGGTGTGGAGAATCTGGCCTCTGTCCCAGCTTTCCAGAGAAACATACATCAGCATCTTTATCAACCACGGCTGGGACTCGGGCTGCCATTCCTCTGGCTTCACTTGTGACGTCTATGTCAACAGCAGGTGTTTGCCACATCTGCTTTCTCTGAGGATGTTTGGGGCCTTGGAACGTGGACAAATTTCATAGCTTGGTCCTCTAGGGAACACAAAGGCTGGAGTGTCAGGGAAGCTGTGAGAGGAGGAGATGGGGCTGGCTTGGGCGAAGATGGAAGGGCGTCACTCTAGCAAGAGGAAAACCACGTGGAGGAGGCAGAACACCGTTTCAGGGTGCCACAGCTGCCCAGTCAGTGACGTCCCGCCGTGAATGGTGACTATGCGGGACACCAGCTATGGGTATAAGTTGTTATGGTGGGGTCCTCTCTTACTAGGAGTCTTTAGCTGGGTGGGAGGACGGGAAGGAGAAGTGGTTAAGATGAGATGGGAGATGTATGAAGTGGAACTTGTGGTTGGAGGGCAAGAAAACTAATGAGCTGCGATCCCAGAAGCCTCTGCTCTTGGGAGCCTTGACAGTGACCATCCTACTATGTGCTTAGAACATTGGTTGGTCTGCAATCCAAGTCTTCCCCAAGCCTTGTCAGCCAAGGGTGAGCCCTGCAGAAATGTTGGAAAGAAAGCCTGCATATAAGTTCTTTGTAGGTGGCTTGTTAAAGGCTGGCTAGGGGGCTGTTTTGGGAGGTCTTGGGATTTCTGGTTCCTCTGAATCCAGAACTTCTCGTCAACACAGATGTCACACTGTCTGCTCACAGCCTTTTCCTCAACCTTATACATTGTGTATGACCTACCTCCTTCCCAGAGTGGATTTACAAAATCAGTGCAGTTTACAGTGACATACTTTCTCCATAACAAGCTGCATCTCCACACACCCTGTGTGGCTGGAGGAAAACGAGCCAGGGCTTCTCGGTGAGTGCGCTGGGCTGTGGAAATCCTTGGGCTATAAATAGCACGTGTGCTTGTGTGTTTTAATATGATGGACTCGTTTTCTCTGATCATAAAAATCTGTGGCTCCTATTTATAGCCACAGTACTGCTCCTAGTACTGACGGATTGTAAAAATAGTTTTCAGGAAATAGATGTGCTTGGCCAACCCTCCCAGCGTGGAGACAGCAGAAGGGGCTGGCAGATGGGGGCCCCAGGATCCAGGCTCTTGGCATTAACCCCATACTGTCTGTAAGCTGTTCTCAGTTCCAGGCCCCTCGGGCCTCCAGCCTTCAGCTCGAATCGCATTTGCTTAGATGAAGGGCTGAGTTCATTCACTCACTGAGAGCCTGCTCCAGGCCAGCCTCGCTGGAAGGCTCCTGGGAGGTAAGAACGTTTGTGTACCATGATGCTAACTGACAAAAGCTGGAGATGGTGGTGCCCAGCACTACAACACAGGTGCAGTGCGAAGGAGAGACCAGGAAGCCTCCAGAAGCTACCTCAATGCTGTCCAGGTAAGCTCCAGACACACCTGGGAGGAAATCCCAGTCCTAAGTCCCGAAACTGTGGCACTTTGTGGCATGTCACCATAGTGTGACAAGACTCAGACCTTCAGATGACCTGGTGTAGCTTTAAGGTGAGGCAAGGTGCCATGAGCAAAGACCATGGTTCTAGAAACCACATTACCCCAGAACTCTCCAGGGGATAGGCTACCTACCCTCCTGATACCACAGTTGCACTTTGGCTTCCAGAGCCATACGATATTGTTTGTTCCTGTGTTCACGCATGCAGAGTAAGCACCGTATTACTGAACTACATCCGGAGTCCCTACTCCCCCATTTAACCTCCAAATTTGATTCGGAGGCAGAGTCTACATTACCCCAGGCGAGTTTTGAACATTTGATCCTCTTGCCTCACCTCCATGAGTACATGATGATGGGTGTGCCACCGTACACAGAAAAGCTGTGTTCCCAGCATGCTCAGTGCATATTCCATGGAGACTGGCTTGTGCTAGGGTACAGGCATTTGCTTTCTTTAACTGGTATCTGTAAGTGTCTTAGTCGGGGTTTCCATTGCTGTGAAGATACACCATGACCAAGGCAACTCTTACAAAGGACAACATTTAATTGGGGCTGGCTCACAGGTTCTGACGCTCAGTCCATTATCATCATGGCTGGAAGCATGGCGGCATGCAGGCAGACACAGTGCTAGAGGGACTGAGGGTTCTACATCTCAATCTGAAGACAACCGGGAGAGACTGTCTCGTTTGCCCTGGGTGGAATTTAAGCAAAGGACCTCAAAGCTCACCTGAGCAGTGATGCACTTCCGCCAACAAGGCCACACGTCCTAATAGCGCCATTTCCCATGGGCCAAGCACATTCAGTGTGGTGGCATTCCACTCCCTGGCCCCCATAGGCTTATTCAAACACATAAGTGTATGGAGGCCATAATTAGACATAACACAATGCAAAAATACATTTAGTTCAACTTGAAAAGCCCTCATAGTCTATCAGTCTCAACAGTGTTTGAAGGTCCAAACTTCAAAGTTTCTTCTCAGATTCATGCTATTTCTTAACTGTAATCCCCCTATAAAATCAAAATAAAAAATCAGATCACATATCTCCAACATCATGAAGGACATACACTTTAGCATTCCAAAATGTCCTGGTGAGGAATTATTGGACCAAAGCAAGACGGAAAAACTGCTGGACAAACTCCAAAGCCTGCGTCTTCATGTCTAAGGTCAAAGCGTTCTTCAGATCTCCAAAGCCTTTCAGTTTTGTTGACGACAACACCATTCTTTCTCTTTGGCTGGTTCCGTTGCCTTTAGTAGCCTTCCTTGGCAGGTATCCCATGGTTCTAACATCTTTAGCATCTTGGGGTGTCCAAGACAACTTCAACTTGACAGCTCCTCATTCCAATGTCTGGGATCCACACATGACCCTCTATGGGGTCACTTCTCCAGCTCTGCCCTCTGTAGTCACTCTAGGCTCTGGTTGACTCCACGCCCCTGCTGTTCTATGCTGGGGTCTTCCACGGCAAATAGGCTTCACCAATAACCTCTCACAGGCTCTCTTCATGATACAGAGCCTCAACTTCTCTGCATGATCCATTCAGTCTGGGGCCATCAACCGCAACAGAGGCTGCAGACTCACCAATAGCTTTTCCTGGACTCTCACAGTGCCCAGCCTCAGTTGTTCTTCGTGACCCCTTCATGCCTTCGAAACCAGTACCACCTGGGTGACTCTTACACATCACCAAGTACAGCTGCAGCATGAGGTACAACCTTGGCTTTCTCTGGAACATAGCTTCTTTGTGCTCTCAGAAAACACTTCCCAGAAGACGCTGGTCTCTTCACCTCAGCGACGCTGGTCTCTTCATCACCACTAATCCCTTAGCTCCAGCTGACCAGCATCATTAGTCTCAGTAACTCATTCTATTCTTGACTCTAGAGCCAAAGCCACATGGCCAAAGCTGCTGAGTTCGGCTGCTTGCTGGGGCTGAACCTGGCTGCCTTGCTCTATTATACCCTTGGCTGCCTAAGTTTGGCTTTCCTGGAACTTGCTCTGTAGACTGACCTTGAACTCAGAGACCTACATGGCTCTCCCTCCTGAATACTGGGATTAAATGTGTGGACCATCGGGGTTGGGGATTTAGCTCAGTGGTAGAGTGCTTGCCTAACAAGCACAAGGCCCTGGGTTCGGTCCCCAGCTCTGAAAAAAAAAAAATAAAGGTGTGGACCATCACACCTGGGCATAAACTTTTCTCTACTTGGAACTTGCTCTGTCTTGGGCTGGCCTTGAACTCAGAGATCTGCTTGCCTGTCTCCTGGGATTAAAGGTTATGTATCACCAGGCCTGGGCCTGAGCTTTTTATGGCCACTGTTCCTCAAGTTCTCAATCAACAGCCTGTGTCTTCCAGCCTCAAGATCTCGGTCACAGGTGTGTCCTCCATTTCTGGATTGTAGTTCACTCCAGATTAAAAGTCCAAATGAGAGAAATAAGAAGGTCAAAATAATGCCTACCTGTAACGATCCCTTCTTCAACTGCAAAGGTGCTGGGGTCCTCCCCGGCATCACAAGTACTGAGGTAGGACACAGAGGGGGATGAAAGCAAAAGACTGATGCTCTATGGCCTTGAAACTGTTACTGTTCTGAGGCCAGGAAGCTGATAGCCTCAGGAAACTTAACTCTTTCTTACTGTTTCATGCTAAGTGCTTGTTTCTTACTCTGTCTTGTTCAAGGAGCTCTTGTTGACCAAGCAAGAGGCCTGGAACTTGTTAACTCTTTGTGAACCAGAGAGGAAAAGAGGGTAGAAAGGGAAAATTCAAGCGCATACATAGACATATGCAGATACACATTCTGGCTGGGCCGGACCACTTGTCTCATCAACTCCACAACTTACATGTACCTATACACACAGAGAGTCAGACAGACTGACACACACACACACAGACAGATACACACTCACAGACAGACAGACAGACACACACAAAAGGGGAGTTACAGAAGAATGCTGATATTAAGTTCAAAGCAGTATAAGCTCATTATAAGTTCAAAGCAACAGTTTCACATGCCTTGCTTTATCACAGTGCACACCTGTGACTCCATCCTTGGACCTGACATAGAATGAATGTTTTTCCTTGATCACAAATTTGTCCCAAGCCTATTTCTCTTTTTGGTGTAATCATAAAAGCTCATTGTATTCCTTATTCTGCAGCCTTTACTTACTATTCTGTGAGGAGTGGGCACATTCTATTCTTGATTCTAACTTTATTATATGTTTCTGTCAAAACAGCTAACGCCATCTCTTAAAACTTCCTTCCTAAAATTATTTGAATCAAATCAGGAATTCTATAGAAGTCATTAATTCATCTAAACATCATTAATTTATGAAAGTTCATCTTTATGTTGATCTGCAGGAAATCTGCCCAATAGTGTGGGCTAATGCCCAGAAATCACCAGACCATGTGATGGTGATAGGAAAAAGGGATGTCAGGCTGCAAAAAGCAATCCTGAGATGAAGTCTCTTGGCATCTTGACTCTCAGAACGTACCCATTGTAAACCACACAAAAGTGGTAGGCCACCGCCAGGAGAGTCACCTACTAGCCTTAGTCTCTCCTAGATGGCTCCAGACACAAAGGCATAAACAAAAATCTTAGCTGGCTGTGATCTTATCTCAAAATCACCACTCCCTTAATTCTGTTTAATATTCTTGAACACAAGATTTAGCTCCATTTCATTTCCTTGTGCCCCTTTATTACTTTAACCATACATTTTCTACCTCTTCTTTCTAAGCTTGCTAAGCTTGACAAAAGCACTCTTTATGAGAGCAAACCAGGGGTTGGGGATTTGGCTCAGTGGTAGAGCACTTGCCTAGCAAGCACAAGGCCCTGGATTTGGTCCCCAGCTCCGGAAAAAAAAAAAGAGAGCAAACCAAAGGACAAAGTCTATGCTGGACTTTTCTGAGACTTCCTCTGTCGGTGCAATTAATTTGAATCTCTTCACCTTAGCCCCAGGAAGACTCTTTAGGCAAGGGCAAAAAGTAGCCACATTCTTCACCAAAACATCCTAAGAATGATTTCTAGGCAACACACTAAATTTCCGCTCCTCTGAAACCTCTAGAGCACCGCTGTCTTTCATACTAGTAGGCTGGTCCATTAAGACCCACCTAAAGCATTCTACTGCTTCAGAAATCCAAAGTTCCAAAATCCACATTCTTCCAAACACATGGTCAGGCATGCCACAGCTATACCACAGTCCCTGGTACCAACTTTTGTCTTAGGATTTCCATTGATGTGAAAAAACACCATGACCAAGGCAACTCTTATAGAAGAATATATTTAATAGCGACTGGCTTACAGTCTCAGAGGTTCAGTCCATTCTCATTGTGGCAGGAAGCATGGGAGCATCCAGGCAGACATGGTGCTGGAGGAGCCAAGGGTTCTACATCTTGATCAGAAGGCAACCAGGAAAGACTGTCTCATTTGCCCAGGGTGGAGCTTAAGCAAAAGACCTTGAAGCCAACCCCACAGTGATATACTTTCCCCAACAAGGCCACACCTACTCCAACACACCACACCTCCTAATAGTGTCACTTCTCTTGGGCCAAACATATTCAAACCACCACAACCAAGAACATGGTCCTTAAATAGTGCCACCCAAGTGGGAGTATACCATGCAACTACAGGAGGCAGAAAGAAGTCCTGGGGTCCTAGAGAGTCTATGACCTAGCAACCTGGAAAAGGAAACAACAATCTGAGCACTAGGGTCAGCTGGGGTCATAGGATACCAGGGTTCAGCCTGTATCTTTGAGGGAGATGTGCCTCATCCAATGTACAGCCTAGGTTGAGGTAAGACTGCAGGTCTCATTGCCATTGAATTTAGGGATCACAGACTGTGCCTCCAGTCAAGTTCAGCCACACACCCTGACTAAGATAACTAAAGGAGTCAATGATGAAAAGCAGAAAGTGAAGACTTGTTCAATGTGGATACATTGATGGGTGTAGGCTGTGCCCTCAAATTCAATAGCGTCGTTGTGTGATGGAGGGGTGGGATGGATTTTGGTAACACATCCTGGAAAGGATTTTTCAGCCACTGACTTGAACATGTTGAACTTTGCATCACATGTGGACATTACTTACTGGAGTACGTACAGCCTTGTTGGAGGAAGTGTGTCACTGTGGGGTGGGCTTTGTGGTCTCATATGCTCAAGCCATGCCTAGTGTGGTACACAGTCTCCTACTGCCTGTAGATCAAGACATAGAACTCTCAGCTCCTTCTCTAGCACCATGTCTGCCTGCATACCACTGTGCTTCTTGCATAACAATAATGACTTAAACCCCTGAAACTGTAAGCCAGCCCCAATTAGATGTTTTCCTTATAAGAATTGCCATGGTCTTGGAGCCTCCCTCCTTCTGGGACTGGCATTGGTGCAGATCTCTGTGAATTGGGCTGTCTCCTGAAGCTCACCATTGATCTTCACCCCTCAGTGCTTGGGATGGCATACCTCAGGGTGTGTCTCCCATGTGGCTAAGCTCAGTGTTTTAGTCTTCCTCACGTCTCTGCTGCCCCACCTGAAAGTCATATGTAGTCTGGCCATAGCCAAAACTCAAACCAGAGTGTCCATCATTAACACAGTCATGCACTTCCTTTAGACAGGGTCCCAATGCTGTGACCCTTTTATACCGTTCCTCATGGTGTGGTGACCCCCAACCATAAAATTATTTTCATTGCTACTTCATAACTAATGTTGCTGCTGTTACGAATCATAATTAATTTTCCCATGGTCTTAGGCAACCCCTGTGAAAGAGCCATTCAACCCCCCAAAGGGGTTGAAACCCACAGGTTGAGAACCACTGCCTTAATATCTAGTGTTCTAGCATGTTCTAACAGTCTGGTCCATCTCTTTTGCCTGCAGTTTGCATCCAGTGTGCATGTCTGACCTGTGCATCCTCAGATGTCTGTTCCAGGACACTCAGCTACCTACCTGACAGGTCCGCCTCCTTGCCCTGTGGGCTGCTGCTGTCAGATGCTCCAAACCACAGTCCCTGTGCCCCCTACAGCTCTGTCACCCCACTGCCTTTAGCGGCTTTTGTTTTTAACATTGCCCCAGAATGGAATCTCTTTGAAGACATTGCAAGTGACAATTAGGGATTCAATTTAAGATAAAATTCAACCCTAGGTGGTACTGCCAAGTCAAATAACTCAAAGGAGGTGACAGCACCTGACAGGCAGAGGCAACACTGGCGCAGGAGACGTGTTCCTTTTAAAAATCAATGTTTGGCCGCTGCAGTGTAGGGCTGTTGACATTGGGAAAGACAGGACCTTATAACTGGAGAAATACAGCGTAATAACTGTCAGGTGCCATTGGCTCAACTTTATTCTTTCCAAACTCTACATTAGATAGGGGTGTGACCCAAACCGCTACCTCTTACGGCCTCTCCCTAGGACTTCTGCTTGCTCTGCTGGCTCTGAGCCAAGATGGTGGGGAAGGTTTGTGAGTCCTCCTCTTCCCAGCACTGTAGCTGCCATGCAAGTAACACTTGACCGACAATTGGATGGCTCCTCTCCTGCTGGATTAGTGATGCCAAGATTCATAGCAAATGGGGGGGTAGGGTTGGAAGGCTGGGGAAGAGACATGTTGATCCCCCAGAACCTACATGAGAAGTAGCAGGCTAGTGTGTCAGAGACCAGTATCTATAACCCCAGCACTGAGGAGGCAAGGACAGATCCCTGGGGCTCACCGGCCAGCTTGTCTAGGTGAGTTAGTCCCCACGTCACCCACCCACCCACACCCCCACTCACAAACGTGAGCATCCCACACAGGCATCCACACATGTGCAACAGTGGGTGACCCTAAGCACACATTTCAGCCTGCCCAGCCTTGAAAGAGGGAGAGGTTGGGTAGTGGAGGGTGGGCAGGGGACTGTAATTTTGGGGTGCTCCAAACAGATACAGCTCAGCTGCCTTAGTCCACCTCTCCCAGTCTCCCCCTCTTAGCCTGAGCCTACTCTGTGTGACTGAACACTGGGACTGGGCTGTGTGCCTAAGGCTGGAGGGTATAATTGAAAACTTCAGGCATCAGGTGGGGCGTTTGGTGCTGGGCTACTCCTAGGGCAGAAGATTGAAGAATGAATGATCAAGCAAAGGGGAACGCAAACTCTCTAGTAAGCAAGCCCGCCCTCTTGACAACTATCCTCCAGCCCCAAGAACCTATCCTCTTTCAATCATGAGAACCAAGCCCAGTGACCTGCCCACCTCTTAAAGGTCCTGGCTTCCAACACTGTCCTTGGGGGAGAGGGGAGTGAACTTCCAACACATGAGCCTAAGAATAGTGAAGTATGTTGGACTGAATCCCCCAAAAGATACATTAAAGTCCCAATTCTTAGTCCCTGTGAAAGTGACCTCATTTCAAAATAGGGATTGTGTTGGCTTGTTGTATGTCAACTAAATACAAGCTGGTGTCAACAGAGAGGAACCTCAATTGAGACAATGCCTCCATTAGGATCCAGCCATAGGGTTTCTATTTCTTAATTAGTGATTGATGGGGGAGAGGGGACCCAGCCCATTGTGGGTATGGCCATCCCTGGGCTGGTTGGTGGTCCTAGGTTCTATAAGAAAGCAGGTTGACCAAGCCATGAGGAGCAACCCAGTCAAGCAGCACCCCTCCATGGCCTCCTCTACATCAGCTCCTGCCTCCAGGTTCCTGCCCTGTTTGAGTTCCTGACCTCACTGCTTTTGATGATGAACTGTTCTATGGAACCGTGAGTGAATAAACCCTCTCCTCCCCAAGTTGATTCTGGTCATAGTGTTTGGTTATAGCGATAGTAACCCTAACCACATAAGAATGGAATTTTTGAGGGTGCAACTGTACTTGGTAGTTAGGGCAGATACTAATCCAATATCTGTTTCCCCTGTTAGAGGAGGGAGTTCTGTAGACAGGAAGTCAGACATGGGAGAGAAAGTCATAGGACTAGGAGGCGGGTGGTAGGAATGCCAGAGGTGCTTGTTAACTGGAAAGGAAGCAGAGATAGGCTCTACCGTGGCCTTAAGGAGGGACCAACCTTACCAACAGCTGGGTCCTGGACGTCTGGCCTCCGGCCCTATGAAAAACACATTTCTGTCACCTCAAGTGTTTGGGTTTGGGTCATAGGAAATTGATTCTGATAGGGGCCCCCTGAGAAAGAGTGGTTCACCCAGTATCCTAGAACCGTGATGCTAATCAGAGGACCCGATGTTCAGATGTCCTGGTCATAAGCCAGACTCAAATGACAGCATTGTTCACCAAGCTCTACAAAGTCCTGTGCTGATAAGAAGACCTAGAGCCAAAGTGAGTGACCAGCCACTAGAGACAGCGGGACATTTCTTTCTCACCTCGCTTGCTGATCTGCACAGGGGTCCTGATCACGGTGGCTCCTGTGAGCTTGGGGTTTTGAGCTACTCCATTGGATCGCTGCCTCTGTTAGCCTCCTACTCCCTTTTATTCCTACACATAAGGAACCCAGACCCTCTGTACCAGGAATGCAAAGTTAGTCCTGTTTACTTTCCAAATAAGAATTGAATGTTGGATACTCCGAGAGTGATCAGCAGAGGCCAGGGGTGGAAAGGCTGGAGAAGGGACATGTTGGTGACACATCTCACAGACAGTAGGGATAAGCTCTGGAGATCTGCACAGGAGTGCTGAGAATGTGTCTCAGCCATAGAGCACCCATCTAAGGGGCTTGAGGCCCTGGGTTCAACCTCCAGGACTGTCCAAAAGTGGCTGTCACTAATGACGATGAACTGTAGGTTTCAAGTTTTCTAAGTAAACGTCAAATATTCTTACTAGCGGCAATACAAGTATGAGGGACTAGGTTAATAAGTTTAGGTCCTAAGGAATGACGCTGGATATTGATCTCTGGCCTCCCATAGATATAAACACTTGTGTGCTCTCCATAAACATGCATGCACACAGCACACAGACCTATCACATTGAACCCCACACATAAGTCGGGTCATCTTCCCTCAGTGTTGGGCATCAAACCCGGGGTCTCAGACACTCAAGACATGCACCTGAGCATCACTCTACCCTTTGTACACTCATTTTGAGACAAGGTTTTGAGCTCAGCTCTGAAGTCCTGGCAGGCCTTGAACTCCCAGTCCTTCTGTCTCAGGCTTCCAAGTGGCTAGGACAACAGGGCTATGCCGCTAGGCCCCAGGGGGAAAATAGATACAAAGACCTCTTGCCAAATCCAACTATACCAGCCATCAGAACCTAGATGGTGAGACTCTGGTAGCTGTGGTGACCAGAATCTAACTTCAGTTTGATGTGGTGAGGCTGGGTCATACTCCTGTCCTGGCCAGCCCTCACTGCAGGATCTCTGTTGTCCCAAGGTCCTGAGGTCAGAGAGTCATTCTCTTGCCACTCCTACCTTTATGGAGGGATTGATCACATAGAGCGAGAGTCTCTCATAGGTAAATTGGGAATAAAAGTATCAGACTTTCTAAGCTTAGAGGAAATTTCGTTCAAAACATTTTTCAATTAATATTTTTCTGCACCTAATTTTACCCAGTATTAAAAGCAGCTTTATAAAAAAATAAACAACTAGAAATAAATGTGTAATTAGTGAGCCCAGAGTAGCTTCGGGAACTTGGAAAATGGTAGAGAGACTCTTTTGAGGCCCTTTGTGTGTGGGAGATGCTGTAATGTGGCTAGGATCAATGTGTGGGAGCCAGGGCCGGACTGGCCCTTGTGTCAGAGGACTTCAGCCCATCACAGCAACAGGCAGGCAGAGCTCGTGGTGGAACGGTGCTGCTTTCCATGCCAAGATGAGAGTCCTAGGCCACAGAATGTCATGGACCTGCCCTTAATCACCAACTTACACCAGCCAGACCCCGCCTCCCAAGCACTTGTCAGCTCCCCAAAAACAGTGCCACAAGCTGAGGACCCAGCACCCCACACCTCACAGGAGCTGGCTGGAGGTGTGTCAAGTTCAGACTGAACTAAAGGGTCTCCTCCTGGGTCTGCTTGGTCTCACGCATGATGGCAGACATCACAGTGGGGGTGTGTAGAGAAGAACCGCTTCACTCCAGGGGAGCAGTCTGGAGACCCCTAATAGCCTTCAAAGGCCTGCCCTGACCTATTTGCTCCTGTGGCTCTGCCTCCCCAAGTCTCCTCAGCGTGACTAAAGGGCATCAAGAGTTGGGTGCCATGAATTCCAAACATGAGCCTATGGGGACAGTTCACCATCAGTGGAGGGTGGAAAAGAAAACCTCTCTGTGTCTCTTTTTACACCAAAGTAATCCCAGATGTAGAAACAAGACTCACAGAACCATTTCACCAAGAAAGAATCAAGGAGACCAAAACCCTGGCTGATCCCTGCCTCAGACAGTCCCTGGCACAAGGGAAGTGTGTAGTATATATTTGTGAAATCCATTCCTGCAGAGAGAGAGAGAGAGAGAGAGAGAGAGAGAGAGAGAGAGAGAGAGAGAGAGAGAGAGTGTGTGTGTGAGAGTGAGAGTGTGTGTGTGTGTGTGTGTGTGTGTGTTATATGTATATATGGTGGAGGGTGTGTGTGTGTTATATGTATATATGGTGCATGGTATGTGTGTGTTATATGTATATATGGTGCATGGTGTGTGTGTGTGTTATATGTATATATGGTGCATGGTGTGTGTGTGTATGTTGTGTGTGTATGGTGTGTATATAATATGTGTATGGAATGTGTATGGTATATGTGTAGTATGTGTGTGTGGTGTGTGTGTATGTTGTGTGTGTGATGTATGTGTATGTACTTTGTGTGTATTTTGTGTGTGTGTGTATGTTGTGTGGTGTATGTGGTGTGTGTGTGTGTGTGTGTGTGTGTGTGTGTGTGATGTAACCAGCTTCTCCATAAAGTGTTTTCCACGTATATGCTCATTTAATCTTTCTGCTGTGACCACGGTAGGAAGCAATACAGACTCACAGATAGAGGCAAGGAGAGGTCTGATGACCCCACGAAGACCCCTCCCAGTAATGTGAGGTGCAGCAACAAAAATGAAAGAAGGGGGAGGATTAGGGATGTTTGTGGACAGTGTCTATTGTGCCCATGGCCTGTCTTAGCCCACACAGCTCCTAGCCCATGGTCGGCACCTAACAGTAGGAACTAAATGAATGGACAGGTTGTTCCTGACTTTGTGTTCAGTCTTGGCCTAACTTCATTTCGGTTGCAATGATAATGTGCCCTGACCCAAAGCAATGTAGGGAAGACCAGGTGGCGGTGCTTATAATTCTTTATCACATCTCTACAGCAAGAACGTGAAGCAGCTAGACACATCCACGGTCAAGAGCAGGGAGAAACCAGTTTGGGCTTACTCACTCGTGCTCAACCTCGACTATCCATACACAACCCCAGAGCCCACACCAAGAAATGGTGCCACCCGAATTCAGGGTGGGCAGATCCCACCTTGACTGACCTGGTTAAGAAAGCCTTCTCTGGCTTGCTTGCCCACAGCGCCAGTCTGATCCTTGCCGACACTCTCTTTCCCGCTGATCCTACCCCGTGCCGAGAGGGTAATTAAAACTAACCGTGCTGGGCCTCTTCTTGAAGCTCCTCTTCCTACATCTGCATCGTGTGCCAATGCAAGGCACACGACCCGGTTTTACAGAGAGTCTGTGCGCTGAGCTTGGACTTGCCTCGGCAGAGCGGGGAAGCACGGCAGCACACGTGGCAGCTGAAGAAACTGGGCCCTCACACCACGAGCTACAAGCAGGAAGCAGGGAGAATGGACTAGAGACTGAAGGAGTCAATGATACACTTCCTCCAGCAAGGCTGTGCTTCCTAAGCCTCCTCCAACAGCACTTGGTACTGAGTACCAAGCATTCGAATGCCTGGCACTACTGTGGGGTGTAGGGGGAGATCACACTCAAGCCACTGTACTTGGTGGGGTGACACATGCCTGTCAAAGAAAGAAAAGGGGAGAGGCCTTCGGGGATGGATGTGACTGAGTCCCTTTGAGCCTAGAGGCCCAACTGTGGCTGTTGATCCAGGGTGACTAACCCGGTTCTTCTGCACATCAGCTGCTGGTCTTGAACAAGTAACCCGCTTCTCACCACCTCTGCTGTTCCTCATCTGCAAACTGAAGACAACGGAAAATGGTTCCCACCCATCCAGCAAAGGTACTAAAAGGAATCTCCGTGTAAACAACCAGGAGGATTCCGAAGGCAGACCGCAGAACAACACGGGGAGTCTGTCATGGCTGCTCACTGCTCCTGTATGAATTAGTAATGTTGGGCAAACAAGCCAATGTGGTGTTTATTCAGGGGTGCTGTTAGAAGGCTCTCTCCAGGGAACAGCTGGATGAGCAAAGCCGTGAGCATATGGATGCCCCGCTGAGTCACAGGGCTTCCGAACCATACTTAATAGCTTTGACCTCTTTCCACACGATGGAAGCGTTGCGCAGGGACTCCCTCCGCCTTAAGGTACCGAGAATGTGTCTCCAGGTGCCACAGCTTCCCAATAGGGTGACTGTTTAGAGCTTGGGGTCGTTAAGGCGTCAGACCCTCCGTGTCTGATCTCAGGCTATTGGTGGCTTAATTCAGGAGGGAATCCCAGCTACGCCCAACCGGGAATGAGGCTTGGAGACAGCCTGTCAGCTGAGCGTTGGCTGGAAGGCAGGCGTGCATCGAATGACGCAGGGAGACAGAAATAGATGGGGAGGCACCACTGTCTGTAGCCTTAGCATTCACAGCCCTGCTGGGAGCGTGGTGGAATTTGTACTATCTCGGGGCGCCAGAGGTGAGCTTTGCCTTGGAAAGGGGGCATTCATTCTATCCAGCAAGTACCTATGTGCCAGGGTCTGTGTCTGAGTTTGGCAACCCAAAGATGACACTGATGTAGAGAAGTCGAAGGAGAGAGAAAATACTGAGGGATAGGGATGGGAGAGGGGGACAGGGGAGGGAAGGTGAATGGGCAAACTCCTCTCCTAGAGCTGCTTCCTCAGGGTGAGGAAGGCTGCATAGGGGAAGAGTCTTTGAACTAAGCCTCGGCAGATGAAGAACTTGCTTAAAGGGAAAGTGGGGACGCCTCTCCAGAAGACCCAACAGAATGTGCAAAGGATGTCTGGGAACCAACTGTAGTCTCTGCAGCAGTGAATACCAGGCAAACATGGGACTGGAGTGAGCAGGGATATGAAGCAACTTACATTCTATTCTGCCGGCCATTGCAAGGTTGTAATAGGAGAGGGCATGGTACGGTCAGCCCCTCGCCTCATTCTCACAGAGGAAAAAATACATGAGTCTCCTGGGAGTAGGAAGTCCATGCTGAACCCAGAACCCAATTCTCCAATGCTCCATTCAGATCCTCTCTATTCTACTGCTCCCTTTAAACATATGAAATGTAAAAATATTCCACAGCACAACTACATCCAGAGAGAGGCCAGATAGGGATAAGGCACTCTGGTTAGGGCCATGGGCGATGAAACTCTGTTCTATCAAAAGTGGAAGGAAGGTAGATAGAGGTTGTGGATACCCTTGGAAGACTATACAAGACAAAGATCATGAAGATAGGGCTCTCAGGATGGCTCAGTAGGTAAGGGCCCTTGTCACTGACAGCCTGAGTTCCATTTGAGTTCGAGCCCTGGATCTCACTTGGCGGAAGGAGATAAGCGATTCCCACAAGTTGTCCTTTGATCTCCACAGTAACCCCTCACACACAATAGACGGATGGATGGATGGATGGATGGATGGATGGATGGATGGATGGATTCAATAGATAAAAATAAATGCAAAGGGGTTGGGGATTTAGCTCAGTGGTAGAATGCTTGCCTAGCAAGCGCAAGGCCCTGGGTTCGGTCCCCAGCTCCGAAAAAAAGAAAAAAAAATGCAAAAGGAAATTAAAATCACAAGGTCACACAGTGTGATGCTTGGAAAGTTGTAAGGGTCATGCTATGATGGCTGTACCTGTTGAGAGGTTGAAATCTTATTGGTAAGATTTGTAGGGGTTGGGGATTTAGCTCAGTGGTAGAGTGCTTACCTAGCAAGCGCAAGGCCCTGGGTTCGGTCCCCAGCTCCGAAAAATAGAAAAGAAAAAAAAAATTGTTGGGTCCCATCTTTACTCAAAATGAATCTGAAGGTAGGGTGTATTTTCTAGAAGGATCCTCAGGGAAACTGCTTAAATCTCTGGATCAGGGGTTACCTGCTTCTACCTCCCAAGTGGGGGAACTGCAGACAGGTACCAACCTGCTCATCTTAAATGTGTCGTTTTTATTTTTAAGTTAGATGGGATTGAGTTTATTATGATGATGGTGGTTGAGACGAGGCCTCATGGATCCCACACTGTCCTCGAACTTGATATGAAACCAAGGATGGCCTTGAGTCTTGATCCTCCTGCCTCCGCCTTCCAACTACAGAGATTATTGGCTAGCACACCTTTCGTTCCTGGGGCTGGGGAATGCATCCACAGGTCCACTGTCTCCATGAGCGGTAAGGCTGCAGGAGGAAGACCCTTCTGTGTGCCTTCCTCAGCACCAGAACTCATCTTTGGGTTTCAGCCTGAGGGCAGAACCACCGCTCATCAGGAGACCTGTGTCTTCCAATGGTAATAAAGCTGGGATTTCATTCTGCTCTCGTTCCATCATGCGAGCCCCTGTGGAGAAGGGACGAAACGGGGGAGTTCTAGCAGTCAGCCACGCTGCACCTGTGCTAGGTGTCCTTGTGTCTCCATGTGGAAGTGAAGTTTGCCACAGCCACAGCCTCACTCGGGGCTGGAGGAGCCTCAGATGCGAGACTCACAAACGTTTGGGGACATCTTTGGGACCGGTGAGTCCTGCTGAGTATCTCACCAGCTTGCCTCACTGCCGGTTGACGGTAATAATGTCCTTACCAAGGGGCACCACAGATCACAGGGTAGGACTTCCGCCCTCTCTGCAGATGCACTTGGCTATGACACACTGTTGCTTTCTGTCCTCAGTGACAAAACAAAGTGGCCTGAATGTTTAACGTGAAGTTAGAGCAGGAACTAACGAGATCAGGCAGCCCTGAAGCCAAAGTGTCCCCAACTGGAGAGCTGCGCTCTTCCTGAACCGGCCAGGAAGGACTAGCCAAGGTTCTGCTAAGGGCCTCAGAGCTGAGGCAAGGGAAGGGCCATCTTGCTTTAGCTTTTGAAGAGGCCACTGGTATTGTGGTCAAACCCAAGGGTTGTGCCTACAAGGCCACAGCTGGGTACACCATTCCGACTCCTTGGAGAAATCTCTGTGTTCGTTTGATTTTCCCCCCTTAGGACAGAGGCGCATGTGGACTTCCCAGGGCTGCATAATGAACCACTCTAAACCGAGTGGCTCATAAAGACAGGCTTTAACTCTCACAGTCCAAAGGATACAAGTCACAGTGGCAGCAGACCCAGTGTTCTTTGGAGCTCTTAGGGACAATTCCTTCTCTTTCCAGCTTTGATGACTACTGATGTTCCAGGACTCCACACGTCTCCACACATGCGTGTACGTGGACCTGTGTACGCATACATGTTTGTGTGCATATGTATGTATATGTGTGCACATGTGTATTTGCCACATGTCTCCACACATGCTTGTACGTGGACCTATGTACGCATACATGTTTGTGTGCATATGCATGTATATGTGTGCACATGTGTATTTGTGAGCACAAATCTTATGCACATATATGTATACACACATGCCTGTGTGTTCGCTCATACATGTACATATGTGATCCCTCTCTACTCTCAGAAAACACTTGAGATCATAAGGATAATCTTGAACATCTCCCTGCCTCACATCTTTAGTGTCACCTCTTCAAAGACCCTTTTTATAAACTTAGAGCACTAGCAATTAGTAGGTTCCAGGGACTAGGGTGCAAACCCTCAGGAAGTCACCATCAGTTCAGACAAAGTATCAGGAGGGGGTGGACAGACCTCAAGTATCAGGTTCAGGACATGGCTGCCTGCACAGAGCAAGAGAGGTGCCTGCTTATAATGTTACTCCTCTTGGTTGATCCCAAGACTCTCAGGGGCTTTGAAGTCTATGGAGGTCAGCATGTACTCACTCACCATTTCTTGAGTTCAGTGAAGTTGTCTCTGTGACACTTCCAAGTGCAGTCCATAGTTATGGGAAACCTCCACCTGGAGGGCCATGCGTGTGGAGAGGTGACTTCAGTCAGGAGGGTAAGTACAGGCTGCACACTGGAGGGGATATTTGAGTTAGGTCTTGAGGGAAGAAGAGGATTCTGGGAAGAAGGGACTGGCCAATGGGAGGCAGGGCCCTAAGAGTTGGTTCTGGAAAGGTCACAAGTCCTTCACAGGCAGAGTAGGCTGACTGGAGGAGAGATATAGCTGCAGCAGTGGTCTGAGTAGCCCTGGAAATGTTCTCCTACTGCGATGCTCAATTTAGGCAACTTGGAGCGTTGGCACGGATGAGCTTCCTGCTTCTTCAAGGGCTGCATCTTTCAGCCTTAAGTATGTCTTCCCCAGAGAGCTGATTTACATCTGTGTTAGTGACACCCACACCATGTTTTCCAACACTCGTCCTGTGTGCACATATGTAAGTGGCAGCCTAGCTCACAGCATAAGCACGGAAATCTGGAAGACCTGCACTTGCCAAATGGGTAATGCTCCAGGCTGCACCACGGCCTGCCTCCCCAGCCCTTCACTCTGATCCAGGCCTGTTTGCAGCATGCATGGAAGAGGTGGGTGAGTGCAGGCCTTCTCGGTGGACAGTGCGAGTTTGACACAATTTTACATAAACAATAGAACATCAGCTCAGAATCTCCTCTCTGTCCTCCTGCTCCTCTGCCATCACTATAAGAAGCAAGGGTGTGGTAGACTTCCTGGTCTCAGAAGAGAAAAAAAGCAGAACCATAAACACAGGGGCGAGAAGACAGAACCACCCAGCCAAGCCCAGGCTCCAGGGCAGCCAGGTTTCAGGAGAAACAATAGTGTAAATGAAGCCATGGCTTTGGGGCTTCTTTCTATGAGGCTGTAGCTAACAGGCAAAGTAGCTTCGGAAAAAAATGTTTCATTTGTTCATGCTTCATTTTCCCATTGTAATAGGGGAGACTACAATGTCTATTTCATATAACATTCAAGACTGTCTTGGCCTGGGACAAGCACATGTAAGTATTTGTCTTAGCCCGTGTTCTACTGCTGTCAATAGACACCATGGCCATGGCAACTCTTATAAAAAACATGTTTAATAGGGGCTGGCTTACAGTTTCAGAGGTTTACCTCATTATCACGACGGTGGGAAACCTGGCGGCACGCAGGCAAACATGGTGCTGAAAGAGTCAAGAGTTCTATAACCAGATCCACAGGCAGTAGGAAGAGACTGACACTGGGCCTGGTTTGAGCATCTGAAACCCCAAAGCCCACCCCCAATGACACACTTCCTCCAACAAGGCCACACCCACTCCAACAAGGCCACATCTCCTAATCCCTCAAGTAGTGACACACCCCGATGACCAAGCATTGGAACATGTAGACCATGTAGTTGAGGTCAATGAAGGGGTCGTTGATGGCAACAATGTCCACTTTGCCAGATGCAGAGCCCTGGTAACCAGGTGTCCAATACGGCCAAATCTGTTCGCACTGACCTTCACCATCTTGTCTATGAGATGAGGCTGCCGGAGAAGCAATATATCATTATTTTTAACTGTTTGTCATTTTCTGTTTTGGAACATTGTTATAAGTTCTTGGAGAACTCCACATAGTGTGTTTTAATTATATTCATGACTCCTCCAACTCTTCCCAGGTTCAGCTCCACTTCCCTAGCATGCAACGCTTTGTCATATATAAATATATCTATACACATAGATATGTACATATGCACATGTATGTACAGACACACACATATATATACAGTATGATATATATATATATATATATATATATATATATATATATATATATATATATCTCCTGTGATTTGGTTGGCTTGGGCTTGCACAGGTCTCCTGCATGCTATCACTACATTTATGAGTTTACATGTGTGGCCGCTCTACTGCATCCAGAAGACGACACTTTCCATGTAGTCGCCCATTGCTTCTGGCTCTGACCCGTCTGCCTTCTGCGAGGATCCCTGAGATTTGGGGGTGTTGAGTCAGGAGGTGACACATGGACGTCCCACTTAGGGCTGAGCATTCCGTACTCTCTAATTCTCTGCCCCTTGATCAGTTGTGGGTCTCTGTTAATTGCGGTGTACCACACACAGAAGCTTCTCTGATGAGGACTGAGAGATCCATTAATCTATGGATAGATATATCGGTTTTTAAAATCAGATTTTGTGAGATGGAACTCTGTGGTTTATGGAAGAGGAAACTGACGCGAGGGAGGTTAGATGGAAACCGTTCACTGTCACAGCTTTCGACACCAGTCAGTGCCCACCTCCCTCCTCCCCAGTAGAACCATGCTTTCACCACAGCGCTTTCATGGAGGAGCCCTTCCCACGAGGAGGATGGGTGGAGACCATCACAACTGTCTCTGCAGCTTGAGAAGGCTGCGGTTCTCTGATCGTACCCTCACCCTCTGTTGAAACCCCACTTATGCTAGCGCCTGACACATTTGCTCTCCCTCCTCCCCTATCACTCAGGTTTGGGCATTCGTAGAACCTGTGATGGGTATGGAGACAGTACCTGCTAAGCTCCGAGCAACACTCAGCAGAGGAGGCAGTCCCCTGCCTGCTTCCTTCATCTCTGAGTTATCAGACACTAGCACAGAGGAATCCTAAAAGCTGGCACTTAACAGGTTATGCGCTGAATGGATGGATGGATAGGTAGATGAATGAATGAATGAATGAATGAATGAATGAATGAGAAGTGTGTGCATATCTGTACGCTGTGGGAATGAGGCATCCTGGCTTTCACGGATAAGGAAGGCTAAGCCAACACATTTGAAAGCTATTGCATTATTAATGATGGCTTGAACTTGGCAGAATAAATAACCACTGGGTGAGCTCACTGGGTTACCCTGAGTCTTCCAGGCATGAACAGCTCTGAAGTTAGAACTTCTGATGCCTGTTTTTTTGTTTCCTGGACTGGGGGTGTGAGCCGCTCCATGTTTACAACTGCTAAATCCACCTCAGGACTCATTTCAAATGCCTGAAGCCCTCCAGCTGCCTCCCTGGATGCCAAAAGAAAACATACTACCAGGAGTTTTCGGACATAGCTTCTGGAAAGAGCTTGGAATCCCATTAGCCAATGTGCACATGGGCTTAGACATGCTTCACACAGCAGACATTTTCAGAGGGGTAGTCAGATGCCAAGCACTACACTGAGGACTCAGAAGTCCTGGTCCAGACTGGAAGAGGTTCATTCCTCTTCTGGGGATAACTAACTATCCTGTGGTAGAAGATGTTTCTCAGGGGAGGGGGGTTGTGACATGGTGTCTGCAATCCCATAAAAAGAATCTTGGTCCCTGCCTGGGGGACAGGGGAGGGCACGTCCAGGTCCCTAAAGAGCAAATAGATGCTATCTGAGAGCTACAGATGTGGAAGGGCATCGTGGCCAAAGGGATCAGCATTGAATGTCTTTGTGGAGCTACAAGCATTTTGCAGGATGTGAGGAAGGAGACTGAGTATAATACCAGGCAGGGTTGGGACCTGGGGAATCTTCAGTGTCCTAAGAAGGTGTGAGTCTCTGATTTGTAGTTTTCAATGTGTCCTTGAAGCGATAAGGTCAGAGTTACGACACAGGTGACGGCCCTGCCTGTGGTGTCAAAAGTCAGAGGCACAGGGTATCACAGTCCTCACCACAGTCCTCTGTCATCTCCCAGCCCCCTCTCCACTTTCATTTTCTAGACTTTTCTTCTTAGGCAACTCACATTTATTTTCAACCTCCTCAGTGATCTCTTGTGTTCTCATCACTCTAGGCTCTCTGAGCCTTTCCAAGTTAGGGGAGGCCACTAGAAGCCACGTCCACAAGGATTCTGAGAAATGTGATCCGGATGAGCCGAGGAGGAGCCAACTAAAATGGAAGCCAGGGACCTTCAGGTACGTGGTCAGATGTTCATCCGTCTCCTTGAGTCTGCCTTCAAAGAGCCTCTAGTACAGTGCAGGACTTCTCAGGAGGACTGGCCTGACCTGGTGTGCATACAGAAGCCTGCTTCCAGAGGACCACTCTCTCAAACCAGCACTAATGAACAGAATTCCCCCAGAGAGAGAGAAGAACAATAAAAAAAATGGGGTCCGTTTGGGTCTGTGCTGAACAGTGTGAAGCCACTCAGGGTGGAGAGAGAGGACCATTGAGTCTAAGGAGAAATGGCTGGAAACAGCTGGAAAAGAAGAACCTATGGGGAAAGTCTGTCAGGGCCTGGGATTGCATGAGGAACTCAGATATGCTGTCCCGTGACAAGCACAAAGTCAGCCTGCAGCTTTCTAGCTCTGAGTAGCTGTAAGGCTGTACCAGGCAGATGAGCCCCTCTGTCCTCTCAACAAGATTAGGGACAATTTGTGTCATTCATAAGACATGGGGGTCATGCTCTTGCTAAGACGTCCTCAGCAGCTGACCAGGTATTTCCCCCTCCCTCCCCATTCTCCTAGAAAGCCACACAGTAACGTGTGCAGAGTCCCTGGGTTTCACATATCTTTAATGAATGGAAGCCATTTTTGTTTTTAGATGTTCTGGAACTACATGCTGGACTCTGGGCTGAAGGGTGTGTCAAGCTCACCTCAACTTGGAAAAGACCTATCTGAAAAAGACTGGTCCTCCAACTCAACAACTGTACCAGAAATGACCTACCTAGTCCCACCCACTTCCTCCTGGCTCTCTAAACCCACTGAGGCTTCCCGGGGGAGCCAGGAGCCTCCCTCAGTCTTGGTGACTGGTCAGCCTTGCCGCTCCTCAGAGCACAAGGAGGCCAGGATGGTATCCAAGCTCCTCTGGTTGGGTGAGCAATGGCTGTTGCTGCCAGAGGGGTGGATGGAATGTGGTCATCTAGTACTGGGCAGATGGTCCTTCTGTACAGGCAATCTGTCCTTCGAGAAATGCCACAGAGGTGAGGTGCATAAACAAACAAGAGGCTTGACTCCAAAGCCCAGCGTGACAATTAGCCGTTTGCTTGTGGGCATGTGACTTCTCCTCCCTGGGCCTGTTTAATGTCTGCAGAGTGGGATTAATGGTGCTGTCTTAGTGTGCTGTGGAGGAAGGAGCTGAGGTACCCACATGCCAGGACTGTTAGAGCCTTTGAGATCTGGACACTGCTCAGTGATTACCGCTTCCAACTACTTGCTCTTGCACTCTGTCCATCTCGTATACATCCTTCCCCAAACTAGACTCTTTGCATAAACCCAACCTCCTCTGTGCTCCACAGCCCTTTGAGGGTGGCTCCTTCCTGTGGATATTCCCACATGTCCCAGAGATGACTATTTATCTGTATCTCATGTGCAGGCGTTGGGCTCCCCAGGACTTCCAAGATGGCTGCTAATTGGCACTTCCTCTCCTCCAGGGAGCCTCTGGGCCAACAACCTCCCCTGAAAAGTGGAGTCATACATCGGAGTGATTTCCATGCTGCGGCCCAGTGTACCTCTCAGTGTTATCTTGTCATTCACCTGGCACTTGTCATCCCCAAGCCCTGCCCATGCTTACATTCCTCCGTACCGTAGTCCCATATCTCTGTTCCTGAAGTGCGCATGTGCTCATGCGCAGACGCATACACGCTTCCACCGCAAAGGCTCTGCTGACCCCTGGGACCCTCAGCAAACACAATCGCTGCAAATCTGTTGAGTGCCAAGGCCGTGTTGCTTTTTTTGTCCTCTGTTCCTATAGAACTAAGCTTTTGAAAGACTTTGGAGGCCATGTTTATCCCCTCTAGCCAGATGAAACATTCTTTTCCCCTTACAACCTTTATCCTGGGGTTGCCATGACAAAATAGCACGTGCATTTCCTCACATTGCTGGGAGTCCAAGGTCAAGGCATTGGCTCGTAGCTCTCTGGTCGCCTTGGCTTTAGGTGCCATTTTGTCTGTATGCCCTTACATGCTCTTTGTTTTGTAGATAGGACTCCCTGGCATCTAAGTGTCCAAATTTCTTCTCTAGTGGGACACCAGAGAGAATGGGACAGGGCCCTACCGATGTGGCCTCATCTTATTCCTATCTTTAAAAATCTCTAAATACAGACACATAAAATGTGGGGAATCGAGGGACAAAGTTCATATGTGATCTCACCCATCATGGTTTGTTTTTCTTAAAAGGCTGGCTACAAGTTTATGCATGCCTCAGACCTCCCTCATCTTCCTCTGTCAGACTGCTATCCCAGAGCACATTCAACTTACATTTTGTTCCCTATAAGTGATGGTTTTTGGAGATGGAAGGTTTAGGAAGCATTTGAGGCCACAAGGTTGGGGCCCTGTTCCCACAGGATTGGTGCTGTGATCAGAGAAGATGATAGAGAAATAGTCCTTCTCCATGAGGAGAGGTGAAAGGTCAAGTGAGGACAGAGAGAAGCTGAGTGTGACACTAAGATCCAAATCCAGGTGTGGTGACACATGTCTGTGATCACAGAACTGGGAGTCTAAAGTGAGGGGGTTGCCATCCCCACGAGTTTAAGGCCAGCCTGGGCTACAGAGTGATACACTGACAAGAAAGAAAAAATGGGTTCGGGGGAGAGAAGAGAGCAGGAAAGAGAGATTGGAAGAAAGAAAAGAGAGGGAAGGAAGCTGAAGAGTGAGGGAGGGAAGGAGAGAAGGTGGAAAGGGAGGAAGTGTTGTGGTTTGCCCTGGAGTTATCTGTATTTTGGTGCTAATTCCACCCCATTTAATTTGTAAAATACAGATGAGAGCAGGTACAGGATAGAAGGAGGCCTGTCATTGGACAAGAAGGAAGGATGGGCGGGAGAAAAGTTTGAAGGAAGAGGAGGAGGACTGGAACGGAAAGGGAAAGAGATAGGAGGGACAGGGAGAGAGGCCGTGGCAGGACAATATGGAGGTTAATGTTAAGATTCCATGCTGTACCTTTACGGGTTATTATGAATGTTCTTAAGGGATGGATGTATTCAGGGCTTTGTGTATTTAGATGGGCAATTATATCTTATCAATTGGGTCAAAGGTTATTGTGTTGTGTGTTCTTTCATGTAGCGATTTAAGTGTAAGAAAGTGTGCGGCGGCTAGAGACACTGGGCCGCCATGGAGTTGGGATGTGTGCTTCTGACACGGAAACCTGCCTTGAGAACTAGACAGGTAGAGAGATTGCTGCCAGGCTCAGAGAGAGGCCTTTGGCAGTGTGATGTGGGATGGAGCAAAGCGGGTGAGAGGCTTTGCTGACTGAGATCAAGATATCTAGCAGACATCTTGGGGCACTGCGATGTAGACATAGAGCAGGTAAAAGACAGCGTTATATTTTTTATATTTTTACAACAACAGGGAGTGAGGGAACGGGAAGGACAGGGAGGGAGAGAGGGAGTGGGGAGGAGAGAAGATGAGGAGGGAGGAGAGAGGAAAGAAGTTGAGAAGGAAGGGAGAGGGGAAGATGGAGAAGGAGGAGGACCAAAGAAAAGAAGCAGAGATCTAAGTATTCTTTCTATCTTCTTTTTTTTTCTTTTTTCTTTTTTTGGAGCTGGGGACCGAACCCAGGGCCTTGCGCTTGCTAGGCAAGTGCTCTACCACAGAGCTAAATCCCCAACCCCTTCTTTCTATCTTCTAAATCATCTCCTGGGAACTCTACACTTGTCACAGCCACTAATTAAAAGGGAAAACTCCTTTTCTTTGGTGTAGATGACATGGTATCACTCCTGTGCTCTTTTATCCCCTCCTGCTGACCAGAAGCATATGAGGGTCGATGACATCACTGGGATGTCATTTTTTGCAGTCTGTTATGCTGTGTATCTGGTCTATAAAGCATAGGGGGTGGAACTAATCCCCTAAAGCTGAGAGCTGTACACCGTACAAAGGAGACCATATAGGAAAGTGTATGCTGAGCTTTGGGGTGCTCACTTGCCCGAATCCCAATACTTAGGAAGTGGGGGGAGAATCTAGAGTTTCAAACCAGTCTAGGCACTGTCTTTAAAATCACAACTAAGAAAAAAAGGGAGGGGAGGAAAAGAAGTGTGTTGCCCCTGCCCCTGTGACCACTGGACGACCTCTGAGATTCCCTTGTCGGTTCTAAAGTCAATGACTTCCACATTCAGGTCCCCACCAGAAAGCCTTTCATCCACTAGGGCAGCATAGTGGCGTGATTACCGCTGTCCGTTTGCTTTTGAAAACAGCCCCTTTCACAATAAAGCCACCCCCAGGCACAGACAGGAAGGACAGTAATTTGTCACTGTGCATAAGACAGATGCAGCCTGGACCACTTTCTCGGAACAAAACAAAAAGGAGGCCAAGCGGCACCGGAATTTAAAGAGAGGTCTGGCATTCAGCAGCTGTTTGCTCTACTGTGGGGAAACAAAACAAAATAAAAACAGGCCGGGGACACACTCTGCGTTTGAGGATCTGTAAAGTAAAACGTAGGACCCGTTGAAAATGAAGCACTTTTTTATGAAAGGAAGAAAACCAAGTGTGAAGCCTGGAACCTTAGTGATCCTGTTTTGTTTTTTGTTTTTTTTTTCGGAGCTGGGGACCGAACCCAGGGCCTTGCACTTGCTAGGCAAGTGCTCTACCACTGAGCTAAATCCCCAACCCTGTGATCCTGTTTTCTTTAAGCAAGGGGTTTCCCCCGCTGTGAGTTTCTCATCACAGAACAGAAGCATGCTGGGGTAACCTTGTCCCAGACATCTACTGTGGTTGGGACACCTGTTCGTCAACCCCAGCCATTGCTCACAGTGACCAGATCTCTGCTGAAGCCCCTCAGCTACGGGAAGCCACCTCATGAGTAAGGTTTCACCCAGTCCCAGTCCCCAGGAAGGGACAGCCTTCAGCCAAGAACGAGCTGACAGTTACCCCAGTCTTGTGTTTAAATCAAGGCAGGGTCAGAGCTGGCACTGTGCTCCCTGTGGGATTAGAAGCCTCGCTGCATGAGAGGCAGCACCTTGCTTAGCTCCCACCCACTCCGCTGTGTTCTTCCTTAACCCTCAGTACAGTATGTGTCCCTGTGTCCCCATCTCTGCTCCAGGCTTCAGTCACCAATGCTTACGGCTACTCCCTGGGCTAACCTAACCAACTGTCTTGGTGAGTTCAGCTGGACTCCTATTCCTGCTTTGTATTGGGGGCAGTGGGGTAGGCTGCTTCCTCTGGGTCTCACCGTCAATGTGGTGGGACCAGAATTAAGTAAGGGTTTCAGCTCTAAGACTTCAGGTGTCTAAGATCCAAGGCACAGCGTGTGGGCTCCCCATACACGCCCTAGGAGCACACCATTCCTTTATCTCTCTTGACATCCTTGGAGGTGCACAGATTTGCAGGGAGTGCCAAACCCCTTCCTTGGATCTCCTAGAGAGGCATCCAGGTATCCTGCTTCCTAAGCAAGAGCTCAGCTGAACTCCTGCCAAAAGAACTGGAGTAAATGCTGAGTGTCACAAACTGTGCAAACATGGCTCTTCCTCTGAGACTCTGGTCCCTCACTGGGCTGTGAATGGGAGCTACCATTGGTATTTCCGGGCAGCAGATTGGCTGTGTCAGGACCCTGTCTCCTCAGGAGCTCACTGCTCTTCTGCAGGCAGCAAAGGCTCCTGGAATCCCACAGACTTTTACCCACACTCCTGCCGGTGACCCCTCACCATGCTCTGTCAGTGAGCCCAGAAAGTCACTGGTTCTCCAAAGTGAAGTCTAGCGAAATTGTGCTTTCATTTGTCACCAGAGCCTTGTGAGCAGGACTTGGGCAGAAACAAGAATACCTGACATTGGGATGTCTGGAAGCTTCCAGAACTATAAACTAAACGAAGGTTTGTTGTGACTTACCCAGGCCCAAACAGGGAACAGACTAGAGACACCTAGAATTGGATTCGTGAAGGTGTAACCCCTCTATGGTTGCTTTCAAAATACTACTACCTAGCACTCCACCAGAAAAAGCTCACTGTCATAGCCGATGGGAGGCTGCCCTCCTTGGACACCGATATCCTCCACACCCTGGATATGGAGCCCTAACCTGCTTGCAAGCTAGCATGGCTTATGTAAACAGACACCTGAGGTAGCATCAACCCTACAGTCCAAAAGATTTTGCAGCATCTAACACATGGCTGATATTAACCTTGAGGCTCGGGCAAGAAACACACAAGCCCGAGGGACTGAACCCATCACGATTGAATGGTGGATAGGAATGCGTTCTGGCTGCTCTAAGAACCCAGAGAAAATAAGAAGGAACACTGGATGGAGTAGCCGCTTGTGAACAGTTGTTACTGGTGTTGTACATGGTGAGATGCAGAAGTCTGGAGGTCCCTGGGGCTAGCCTGTGGCAGCCGGGAGGCTTACTGCATGCAAAGATATCAAAGGCACCTGGACAACCTGTGGGCGAGGGGAGGTGACAGTTCCTGGAAAAGGAAACCCAGCCAGAGAGAAGATTTGAGGCAGAGAGAGCTTTGTCCTTGGCTCTGTGAGCTCTGCCAAGCGACCAGATTGTGATTGATGGACTTAGAATCAATTCCAGAGTTCTTGGTGAAAGGACTTCAGTCCTGGGCTGGGGACACAGCTCCGTCAGGGAGGACACTTGGCATGCAACCATGAGGACCTGACTTCATTCCCCAGCAGCCATGAAAATACCTGGTGTGGTGGCAAGCACTTGCCGTCCCAGCGCTGGGGAGCCCAGTACCAGAAGATCCCTGGGGCTCACTGGCTGGTCCCCTGAGCCTAGCTGGGGAATTCTAGGCCAATGAGAGATGGCATTCCTGATGATGACACCTAAGATTGTTCTCCATGTAATGTACGTATGTATGTATGTATGTATGTATGTATGTATGTATGTATATGTATATGTGTATATGTATGTATATGTGTGCATATATGTATGTATATATACATGTATAAAAGTATATATGTACCTATACACATGTATATACATGAGCACACGAGTGTGTGTGCATATGCACACGCATGTATACACATGCATGCACACACAGATGTAAAAATGTCCTTAGCCTTCCTTATTTATCCAGTCCAAGCCCCACTCATTTCCAGCCCTGCTCAGACCTCTCTCCTCTGCAAAGGCTTCTTCAAATACCACAGGACTCATTACAGCTGTCTGGGGGGTGGGGGGGTCATCGCTGTACCCACTGGTTCAGTGTCAGCAGATAGCCCGGCCTCACTGGGCAGAGCAAGCTGCACACACTCTAACTCCCTCTCTAGGGTCCTGACCCTGTTTTCCTCACCCTTCACTTGTGCCAGCATCCCATGCCACACCCAGCACATAATAGAATGTGCAAGCAGGTATTACATTAAAGCCAAGCTGCAGGGTTCCTGCTTAAGTAGGGCAGGGAGCAGTGGAAATTTCTAGAGCCCTCACCTGTGCTGCAGAAGGAAACCAACCAGACCACAGTTCTTCCCTCAGAAGCACAAATGAAACCAGACTTGCAGGAAGGCTCCTCGGCACCACGTCGTGCTCTGCCAACTGTCTGCCTTCCAGGGCTTTCCTCTGTGAAGAAGGCTGGCCCCTAAGTGGAGATGACAGCAGGCTAGCCTAAGCCAACCATGTGTGCAACCTTGGCCCTATTTCTATGGCTGGCAGAATTTAAAGTTGGAATCTGGGCTCAGAGGCAGCCCTGGGACAATCTAGAACATCGAGGCTTAGCTTCCGGCACCACGGTCTGGCTTTCCCTGTCTGGCACTGAGTGTGCCCTCCCAACCCCCACCTCTATACCCACCATCAAGTCTCAGAGTGACCATCTGTCATCACCAAGCTGCCTGATTCCAGTGTAGCCACTGCAGCTGTCCTTGGGTCCTCACGTTGGACTCGGTCCCTCCTTAATATTAATTTAACCACCACACCACTTAGCAAGGCCTCCTGAAGCATCCTTAAGCCAAACCCTGAGCCAGGGCCAGGCACCTTGCAAGAGTTGGGGGAGGGGTGTGCCTTGTGACACCCATATAAAGCAAAGGCCATCCACCAGAGGGTCCAGGAAAGCTTGCTGAATGGACACTGAACAAAGCAAAGTCCATCCACCAGAAGATCCAGGAAAACTTGCTGAATGGATGTTGGGCTCAGGAACACAATGCAACAGCCCTCGGAGCATCTCGGAGCAGTCTAGGATCAATCTGGTGGACAGTGGACAGGACTGCTGGTGGCTTCAGTCTCTCTGTGCCTCAGTCAAGAGAGTGAACACACGTGAGTGAGGAAGCCCTGGAGAGCAGCTACACTGTGGGGTACGATGTGTGCAGGGGTTGGTCCTTACTAGGTAGAGCTGAGAAGCCGAGCCGGCATTCCAGCACAGGCAGAGGCAGAGGCAGAGGCAGAGGCAGAGGCAGAGGCAGAGGCAGAGGAAGAGGCAGATGCAGAGGAGGAGGACAAGGCAGGGAAGAGGCAGAGGCAGAGGGAGAGGAGAGGCGGAGAGGGAGAGGCAGAGGCAGAGGCAGAGGCAGAGGCGGAGGCAGAGGCAGAGGCGGAGGCAGAGGCAGGGGGAGAGGGAGAGAGGGGCAGAGGAGGCGGAGGCAGGAGGAGAGAGGCGGAGGCGGAGGCGGAGGCAGAGGAGGGCAGGAGGCAGAGGCAGAGGCAGAGAGGCAGAGGCAGAGGCAGAGGCAGAGGCAGAGGAGGCAGAGGAGGCAGAGGCAGAGGCAGAGGCAGAGGCAGAGGCAGAGGCAGAGGCAGAGGCAGAGGCAAAGAGGGTAGGGTGGTGGTAGGGAGCCAGTTGCTGCAGCAAATGGTAGAAATGAGAGCTATTGAGGAGACGAGAGATCACCTACATAAGGATGAAGAGCAGGTGTAGAATTGTCAAAGCAGATCTGCCTTGGAAGGAGATGGCCCCCAGAACAGGGAGCAGGGATAGCCAGAAGTCACAGACAGAAGCCAGATCCAGACCTGCCTTCTTCAGCCTGCCTCTAGGCCCTTGACAGAAATGCCACCAGGAGGACAGAACCCTGCATGGCTTTTCCACTGAAGTCTTGGTGCACGTGGCCACACCTA